>NW_022111324.1:74567967-74614695 GCF_000313985.2 Echinops telfairi
CCTCACCACCAATTTGGATCACTTGTTGTTCCCTTGTCCCTGGGTTTGTTAACACCACTTCCTTTCCCCCCATCTCCCCCTCTACCATGTCCCCCCAGAACTGTCAGTCCCGTTGTTTTCTCCTCCATATTGTTCATCCAGCCTATCTTACTTAAACAGACCTGTGGAGATAATAACATGCACAAAAACACGACAGAACAAAACCAAGCAACAATGTACAACAAAACAGCAACAACAACAAACCACTGGCAAAGAACAAATTAAAACACAACAAGAAAGAAAAGCTTGAAGTTAGTTCAAGGATTGTTGGCCTTTAGGAGTGTTTTCCAGTCCAGTCTGTTGGGGCACCACTCCCTGGCCCCAAAGTCTGCCTTCAGCATTCCCTGGGGACCTTGGTGCCTCATTCCCTTGCTGTTCTGCTGCACTCCCCCAGTGCTTTGCCTCGGTGTGGTGGGATCAGAATGGGTGTAATTCCCACACTGAAGACACCTAATTTTTTATAAAGGACTAAAACTCATTAAATGGGCAAGCGAGAACCTTTTTACCAAATAGTGCTGGAAAAACTGCATCTTCACCTGCAAAAGAATTAAACAGGACCAATACCTCACACCATGTACCAAATGAACTCAAGATGTAATATATAAATAGTTAAGTATTTATAAAATATAAATCACACAGTTATGAATACCATCAGTGAAAAATAGGAACAAAGTTAAGGACCCTAATACAAGTCATAAACACACTACCAAACATAATGGAAAATACCCACACTATAGGAGAAAAATAATTAGGACATACTAAAAATATGACATTTATACACATCAAAAGAGTCAGCGGGGAATCCATAGATTGGAAAAATATTCGATAATAATACATCAGATAATGGATCAGTCTCCAAAATCTCTCCTGTTAGGTGCCATTGAGCCCATTCAACCCCCTAGTGGCCCCACCCACGACGAGAGGAAGCACTGCCTGTCCTGCCCCATCCGCTCATGTGCCTGTGCCTGAGCCCAGGGTTACAAGCACAGGGTCACTCATCTCTTTGAGGCACTTCCTCTTCTTCACTGCCCCTCTACTTTACCAAGCATGATGTGCTCCAAGGACTTATCTCTCCTGACAGCTTGTCCAAAGCATGTAAGATGAAGTCTTACCCTCCGTGCCTTTAAGGAGCACTCTGGGTATACCTCTTCCAAGACAGATTGGTTTGTCCAGTTAACAGTCCGTGGGACTTTCAATATTCGTCTCCAGCACCACAATTCAAATGCATCACTTCTTCTTCAGTCTTCCTCATTCAATGTCCAACTTTCACATACCTGTGAGACGACTGAAAATACCACGGCTTGGGTCAGGCACACCTTAGTCCTCAAAGCAACAGCCTTGGTTTTCAATACTCTAACGATGTCTTGGGCAGCAGATTTATCTAAGGCAACTCATCTTTTGATCTCTTGACTGCTGCTTCCATGAGCATGGATTATGGATCCAAGCAAGACAAAATCCTTGCCAACTTCAAACTTTGCTCCATTTATCATGACGTTACCTATTGATCCAGTGGTGAGGATTCTGGTCTTCTTGGTGTAGAGTTGGAATCCACACTGAAGGCTGCAAGCCTTGATCTTCACAAGCAAGTCTTTCAAGTCCTCCTCTCTTTCAGCAAGCAAGTTGTGTCATCTGCAGATCACATATTGTCAATACGCCTTCCTCCAATCTTGATGTCGCACTCTTCATATAAGCCGGCTTCTCTGCTGATTTGCCCAGCGTACAGATTGAATAAGGATGGTGAGTGAGGATACAACCCTGACACACACCTTTCCTGATTTTAAATCATGAAAGATTCCTTTGTTCTGTTTGCACAACTGCCTCTTGATCCATGTACAGGTTCTGCTTGAGTATAACGAAGTGTTCTGGAATTCCCATTCTTCTCAAGGCTATCCATAGTTTGTTATGATCCACATAGTTGAATGACTTGGCATAGTCAGTAAAACACAAGTAAACATCTTTCTGGTACTCTCTGCTGTAAGCCAAGATCCATCCGACAGCAGCAATGACATCCCTTTGTCCACATCCTCTTCTGAATCCAACCTGAATCCTGTCAATGTACTGCTGCAACCATTTGTGGGTGATCTTCAGCAACATTTTACTCATGTGATATCAATGATAATTATTCTATAGTGTGAGTCATCTGTCTTTCAAAAGAATATAAATGTGGATCTCTTCCAATCAGTTGGCCAAGTAGCTGTCTTCCAAATTTCCTGGCACAGACAAGTGAGTGCTTCCACTGCTTCCTCAGGCTGTTGAAACACTGCACTGGCAATCCGTCAACTCCTGAAACCTTTGTCTTCACCGAATGCTTTCAATGCAGCTCGAAGGTCTTCCATGAGCATCATTGGTTCTTGCTCGTATGCGTCCTCTGAGATACTACGTTGCTGCTTAATTCTTTTTGGGACAGTGGCGCTATGTGTTCTTTCCATCTTCTTTTAAGACCTCCTGCATAATTTAATGCTTTTCCCATAGAAGCTTTCAATATTGCACCTTGAGGCTTGAATTTTTTCTTGAGTTCTTCAGTTTAAGATCTGTTGAGCATTCTTACTTTTTGGTTTTCTAACTCTAGCTCTTTGTACATCCCACTACAGTATTTGGCTTTGTCCTCTCGGGCTGTCCTTTGAAATTTCCTATTCAGCTCTTTGACTTCCTTCTTTCTTCTATTTTCCTTAGCTATTGAATGAGTAAGAGCACGTTTTGGAGTCTCTTCTGACATCCACTTTGATCTTCTTTTTCTGCCCTGCCTTTATTCTTGTTGTTTGTGATGTTCTTGAAATCATCACACAGATCATCAGCTCTTCTATCATTAGTGTTCAATACAACAACTCTGTTCCTGGACTTGTTTTACTCTTCTTCAGCTCGATCCTGAACTTACATATGAGCAGTTCATGGCCTGTTCCTTTGTCAGCCACTGGCCCGCTGTTAGCTTCTCCATCGTGTCTTCCTACAGAGGCATCAATTTGATTCTGTGTATTCCATCTGGAGAAATCCATGTGTGTAGACACCTTTGTATTGTTGAAAAAGGTATTTGTTATAGGCAAGTTGTTGGTCTTGCCAAATTCTATCATGCGATCTCCAGCTTCATTTCTATTGCCAAATCCATATTTTCTAACCACTGTTCCTTCCTCTGTTTCCAACATTTACATTCCAATCACCAAAAATTACCCATGCATTTTTATTGCATATTTGATCACTTTCTGACTGGGTAAAATTCTCCTATTTCTTTATCACTAACTTTTGTGGGTAGTACATAAATTTGAATGATAGTTGTGTTGATTGGATTTCCTTGAATGTGAATAGAAATAGTCTATAGATAACTACAAAATCTATAGAAAACTATAACATCTTAACAAGAAAAATACAAATAACCCAATAAGAAAATGCCCACGAACACAAATAGACAATTTACCAGAGATGGCATACAGGTTGCCAACAACCATATGAAGATATGTTTGAGATCATTAGTAATAAAACAAATATAAATTAAAACAACAATAAGATACCACCTCACACCAACACTTTCAGCAAAATTCAATAAAACAAAATCATAAATCCTCGAAAGGATATAGAGAGATCAGAATGCTTTTACATTGCTGGCGGGACTGTAGAATTGGACAGCCTCTATGGAAATCTGCATGGCACTTCCTGAAACAAATGTAAATACAAGTACCTTTGATCAGCAATCTCTCTACTGAGTATAAACCCTCAAAAACTCAAGAACACAGCATGAACAGACATATGCACACCTACCTTAGTTGCAGCAATTTCCATAATAGCAAAAATATGGAAACAACCAAAACCCCCAATTCTAAAGGAATAGACAAACAAGCTCTGGTACATTCATACTAAGGAATATTAATCATCAATTAGAAACAATGACAACCCAAAACCCATGAACAGAGCTGGAGAACATAATGCTCAACCAGCCCCGTCAATCTCACAAAGATAAACACTGAATTACACCATTGTTACAAGGCAACCAAAGAAAACAAAATGTTTTTACACCGATAGACATGACTTTGATGACTACGAGGTAGGCATGGACAGAGGCAGGAACAGAGAGAGGGGGGGACTGGTTATTGAGGAGGGAGGAAGGGCAGAGGGAGAGAGAATCACATCTATGGAAGGTTTAATGGAATGTTATTGTTAATTTTGTTTCTTAAGATGAAGTGTGTGTGTGTGTGTGTGTGTGTGTGTGTGTGTGTACAGTATGTTTCTTTTTTTAGAAAATCCCTCCGGATTTCATATCCCTCAGACCTAAATAATGATCTGAGTAGCTTTAAAAAAAGAGGAGGAAAAGTAAAATTGAAATGACCTTGGAGTCTTTAGTGACAACCAAGTTCATCTCAAACCAAACAAAGGAAGAAGCTGGAGGCCCCGGGAACAGATTCTCTGGAGAATCCAGAGAGGGCGGTCTTCCCCAGACCGTGATTGGGATTTCTGAGAATTTAGGTAGGTTCTGGGATAAAATCATTTACAACTGCAGCATTCTTTGATATTATAATGCTTATGTTATAACAGGGAAGACACACACTAAATAACTTACTATACCATTAAATTAATCAGTCACAATAATTATCAATGCTGTATGGAAGTACGGGAATATACATGAGCAACCAGCTTACATGCACATAGTGATATGTTATGTGCATGGTACTTATGAATTAATGTGACAACTGCTCACTCTCTGGGTCATCCTTAACAAATCCAACCCCCTGCTCTTTTCTTTTTTTTTTTTAAATCATTTTATTAGGGGCTCATACAACTCTTATCACAATTCATACACACATCAATTGTGTAAAGCACATTTGTACATTCATTGCCCTCATCATTCTCAAAACATTTTCTCTCCACTTAAACCCCTGGCATTAGGTCCTCATTTTTCCCCTCCCTCCCCACTCCCCCCTCCCTCATGAGCCCCCCTGCTCTTTTGAAACTAGCAATAACCGATAGCTCCTCGACAACAGCAAAATAAATAAATTAATAATGAAAATTTCTCCTCCGAAGAAATATAGGTAAACAAAAAGCATAAGCACATATTAAATTGATAACAACACCGACAATAAATTGAGAATGGAGCGCATATCATCAAAATAATTCTGCCAACGAATTCCATCCTTCCAGGCAAAGGGGGAAGTGCCGGATTAGAAAGGGAAAGGGCCTCTCCGTCTGACAAAGACTTCATTCTGATTACAGCTCCTAAAGGCAGCTGCATTGCAAATCCATTTCTGAGCTGCTGTCAGGCGACCCTGTGCACAACAGAATGAAACCCCCGCCCAGTCCTGCGCCACTTTCACAAGGTGGGGGGCCCATGAACGTGTGCCACAGCTGAGTGAGTGAGCCTCTCCGTCTCAGCCAGCCACAAGTCATCCATCCTCACCGACTCCACAGACCTTGAGCAGGAATGGGCTCTGCCACTGCTCCTCTCGGTGGCTTGTGGAGGGGAGTGGGTAGGGCCGGAATCCGAGATGATGTTCCCATCGCCTCACAGCTAAGGTGCACTGATGTCAGGCCTCTTTAGTCTCCAGTTCACCAACATGGGAGAAAGCTGACCTGGGTTTTCGTTTGGGTTTGGTTTTCTGCTTCTGTTGTATTGTTTATTCCTTTAGTAAAACTATGATCGAACCCTTATAACCATAGTGACAACCCCATGTGTTCATTAGAGACTTTTCCCTACCTTTAGAAGAAAAACCAATGTGCTGGTGCCAGGCCCATTGGGTACTCAGGTAAATATCTTGGAGCCCATGGTTGTGAAGACGGTGGCATTTCTTCCATGAAATGAAATTTCCTTCTAGCAGCGATGAGAGCAAACTTCTGATCCCTACTCGTTCTTGCTCTTGTAATGCATGGACTATGTTCTCTCTAGGCTTTCCTGAAGCTGAAAAAAATCATAAACTTGCCTGATTTCAACCCAAGCAAGATTGCTCTAGTTTCTCTAGCTTGTTGCTCCATGTGCCAGTGGGTGATAGCGTTGAACAACTACCACGAGGTGCAAAAGGTACGCTGTTCCCCCGAGAAATGCCAGGATTGAAAACGGCCCAGCGAATTCCCAGAAACGGCTTTGATTGGACCAGGCCCAAATGAACTTCTGGGAAAACAATACTCAATGAAAACCGCTGGACTCAAGCATCGTGCTAATTTATACACATGCCAGATGTTTAATGTTTTCATTTAGGACAACCAGCCAGTGTTTTATTTGTTTTTCTCTATTTTCTCCCATACAGAGGCTAGTCCATATTCCTTTTATCTCAATAGCTTAAGAACATTTAAGACCTTTCTTCCAAGCGTGTCATTTTTAATAGTGACGCTGGTTTTGTTCAAATAAATGTGATGACATTCTTTTTCAGGTGATGGGCCCTAAGCAAATCCAAGTGACTGAAGCTCAAAATGTCCTTAAAATCGCACGACAAAGTTTGGCTGAGAAACAAAGAGGTTTAATGATGGTAAGACCTATTTTTGTTTGTTAACTCTTGATGCCTTTATGAGCTGCTCTAAAACGGTTGTTAAAGAGGCCTTTGTATTCTAAGTTTTCACATTTGCTAAGCAGCCTAGCGTGCGGGATGAGCATAGTTTAGATCTTCTAATGATGCATTACGAGCCTCGGTGACGCCGTGGGTGACAAGTGGAGCTGCTAACCACAGAGCAGCTCTACCAGCCCCTCCTCCGAGAAAGCTGGGACCTGGAAATCCACCGGAGCAGCTCTGCCCCTCCTTCAGGGGCACTGTGACTCAGAATCGACATGAGGGCAGGGAGCTTTGTTTGTTTTTGTGGTTTTTAGTTTGGTAAAGACTTTAACTGGCATCAACTTAGAGCCTCCCAACCACAGGCCCTGGAGTCTTCCAAGCGCAAATGAAAGAATTCTAGGTTGGCTACATAGGGCATTTTGGTTGGCCAGTCTGAATCACATTTGAACCCCTGCAGCAGGGGTTGGAGGGCAAAAATTAATATCATGAGTAACGGGGAAGGGGCTCACTTAGAAGAATATTAAAAGTGAGGAGAAGGCAGACAAAAAACAACCTAAGGATTTCTCTGTTGTTCCAAGAAGGCCTCTCTGTTTCCATCGTTTACCAACTTACTTGATGCTCTGTTTCTGCCTGCATGTCCTCTTTCTATCCACAGAGAATGGTGTGTTCAAGGCTGTCATCTGCTTTCTGACACCTGCCTTCTGACTTCCTTTCAAACTGAACCCGACTATTCAATATTAGGAACGTACTTCTAGTCTGACACATTCTGTAGTCCTGAACAGGCAGCCCACACAACCATGCTGGAATTTGTTTTTATTACTTTCTTCCACCTATGACATCTCATTTCACAGCAGTATAGTTTCAAGCTCGGCTACATTCCCCCACTTCCTCAACCCACACTTACAGGACCCTAGCCCATCTCTAGTCAAGGAAGGATGATTAAGTTATTTAATAAGTGAGGCGATGAAATTAACATGAAAGTTTGAGGAATCAGCACATAGGTGGGAGCTACTATACTGAGTGGATGACTCACCCAGGTGACTGTGTAGAGTTGCACTGTCTAATATGGCACCCACTGGTCACACATGGTTATTGAGCACATTGTAGCTCGGTGTGACTAATTCAAATGAGATGTGCTGCAAGGGTAAAGTACTCATAGAATTTCAATGGCTTAATATGTAGGGTTTTTTTTTTTTAAGAATATGAGCTACCTCAGTAAGTTTTGATTACCTATGAAAATGATAACAGGTTTGCATATATTTTAAAATATATTCTTAAAGTTAATTGCCAGCAGTTTGAAAGCATCCTCTGCTCCACAGGAGAGAGACAGGCTGTCTACTCCCCTAAAGAGTGATTGTCTCTGAAACCCACAAGGGCAGTTCTACCCTGTTCTATAGGGTTGCTATAAGTCCAAATGGACTTGATGGCAGTGAGACCAGAAAATATAAAATTATGTATGTGGTTTGCATGACATTTTTATTGGATGGCACAGAACAAAAAGAGGTCAATATGATTTGAATATCTAACTTATTAAAGATAGATCCCAATAAGATTTTAGTACTTTTTATAATACTTATTTTATTATAGTAAATAAACATGTAATATAACATTTGCAATTTCAACATTCTTCATAGGTGCAACTCAATGATACTGTGTTCATCATATTGTGCACACATAACCCTTAACAGAAGCTTAGTGTTCCCCACAAAATGAGTGCTTCTTTCCCCATTGGTAACTTCTCATCAATTTTGGTCTGCATCGACTTGCCTATTCTAAATGTTCCATACAAGTACAATCATGTCCCATTTGTGAGTGACTTCTTCTCTCAGCATGCTGCTTTCCAGAGTCACTCATGTCGCAGCATGGATCAGGACTCCGTTCCTTTAATGGCTGAATCGTATTCCATTGTGTGTGTACCACTCATATGCGGATTCTCTTCTACTTTTAAAATTGTCTTTTGCATACTTGGGTCCAAACATAAAAAAATATTTCTGAAAAATCTAGGGAACTTGGGAGGAAAGAAATAATACCGGAATATATTGGTTGTGGTGATTACGCAATACGTTGTCAATTTGAGAGTATGAAGAATGAAGGGGTGGAGTTTAGCCTGTCAATCAGGCCTGATGACCTCATTTGGAGGCACTAAGGAGATAAATGGCTCACTGGAGGTAGGACACTCACTCACTCCCTGCAAGACATTCCTGTTGATAAGACACGCAGAGCTACACTAGAGCCCTCGAGCTGAAAGAGCCACCTGGAGACCCCGCTGAGAAGCTTCCACTGCCACTGGATCCACAATACTTTCCACCCACAGTCCTGTGATCTTCCTGCATTCAGAGTCATTGCATGTGTTGTGTGAGTCTGAAGAGGAAATTATAAATTGGTATCAAACATATGGGCTAATACCGGACTTATGGACTTGATCTGGATTGGGCTAGGAGGTTTTCTTAATATACAATTGCTCTTTGATATAAAGCTCTCTCTTACACACCTATGAGTGTCTATGAATGTGTTTCTCTAGTCAACCCAGACTAACACACCGGGTCATATGAACATCGAAAATATTACCTTGAGAAAATAGCCATTTCATTTGCTTAATTAAATCAATAGCCCTTACATGTTAATATCTTAAAATATATAAGAGCATAAGTATCAAGGAAGGGGGATTTCTTTGAAATAATTAATAGAGGGGGTGGGCAAATAGACACAAATGATTATCATATATAAAAGCACAAACAATTCAGTAATTACTGCAGATGAACAGGGAGTGAATATGAAATAATGAAAGTATGGCACTGGGCATAGTTTGTGGTAAAAAATGGTTATTTTCACCACGGTAGCATATTACGCCTATATAGAATGGAAATTTTAAAATTAAAAATAGTATTCAATAAACAGAATTTTGAACATACAAGAGTAAATGCGTACCATGTTCAAATCTCCATGTTAAATGCTGCCTTGAAAGATTTTGAACCGATCTGAAAATCTTACAAAATATAAATAACAATGAAAGGGTTACTAAGACAATAAAACTCAAATATGAAAGGTAAGCAATTTATTTATACTGTCCAGACAATTCTTATTAACAGTGCAGCTGTGTAGATTTGGCCAGGCTGAGGCTTCGTGCCAGCTAGATGTGGAACAAGATTTTAAAGGGCGCCTGGGATTTGCATTCCTTTAAGGAAAGAGGCCCATGCAGGCCCCAGGGAAGGATCAACTCCCAGAGGTAAGAAAAGTTAAGGAATGTGTCGGAAATCTCCAGCAAACTAATCTGGCTGAAGTGTAATATTATGGCAAAGAAGGAACATAGAAAATGAATTAGGAGAGAAGGTTGCGAGTAGATCAGGGATGTTTTTATTGACAGGAATAACATTTTAAATGTCTCCTTAGGCAAGTAGTTCTTTTAGAGTTCACCAAATGTTTTTAAGCAGAAGCATTACCAAGGTACATGAAAATTGAAGAACATCTTCTCATCAGTTAATTATGAAAATAACTGTTGTCTGGTGACAGCCAAGGGGTAATTTCACCATCCCTTCATTCTACCAGCCAAACTGCAAAACTTACCCCTTCCTCTAGTCTGCTCAGTGTATCTGAGGTTTAAAAGCTCACCTAATTTCTTAAATAAAGGACTTAGACAAGATACAGTTTTCTGTGTTAAAAAAGAGAATTTTGGGAATGATGAGGGCAACAAATGTATAGATGTGCTTTACACAATTGATCTATGTATTGTGATAAATTGTATGAGCCCCAATAAATTGATTAATTAAAAAAAAAAAAAAGTCAGAAAATGATGAATCTCCAATTGCTCAAGTCTACAGGAAGGCCTGTTGGGGAAGAAAGATCACACTTTTTTATAAACAAACTTTAATATTGAGGAGTGGTCTAACAACTAGAATGTACTTTTTTATTGTAAGAGATTCCATAGTCCCAGGAGGATATTTTCAGGATATAAAAATGAAGTCGTTATACACTTTTTATAAGTGACATTGTACTCTCAGGGCAAAATGGGAGTAAAAGATTGTCTCGATAACAAATTAATTGTCTTTCAGGTTGAAGAACATCTGCTCTCTTTACAAGCAACCTACAAAGATATTGTTGCCGAAAAAGGACTCTTAGCCAATCGGAGAATACTGGCCACCAAGCGCTTGCAGTGTGCATCTGTCCTACTGACTGCCCTGGAAGATGAAAAGGCACGGCTTCCCTTCGTTGGCCTGCAAAACAACAAGACAGTTTTCACAGCAAGCTCCATCATATGCCTTCCAAAGCTACCTGATTCTCCACTTTCTTATTACGATCAGATAGAATGAAATATATGTCTCCCGGTCAAGCAGTCCTAAAACAGAGATAACGGATTAAGATGAGAAGTTCTTTCTTTTTGTTCATAAGCCCTCAGCCCTTTCTTTTTCCTATAGAGCCCCTGAGCAAACCTCTCAAAGCATACGCCCTAAGTTTTCCCTTTCTACGCATAGAGTGCCCCCGGCTAAGTGTATAAAACAGTGGAAGAAAGAGACCTTTATGGGCTCTTGTCAAGCTTCCGACCCCTTTTATTTCTTCTTTTTATCGCCCCTCTGATTCCCCCCTTCTCGGCCCTTGTGAGTAGTGGGCTCCGCGCGGGGCTGAGAATCCCAAGGCTGGTAGCCGGAGACCTCCAGCTGCCTCCTGGGAGAAAGTCAGGTCTGTCCACCCCCTAAGCATTCCAGTCTCAGAGACCCGCAGGGGGCGGTTCGACCCTGCCCTACAGCATCGCTATGAATTGGTATCGACACGATGGCAGGGAGTTTTGTTTGTGTGTTTCTCTATACTTGAATCCACACGGAGCTCACTAAAATCAGGACTTAGTCACACCTTACCTTCCTCGAGGGATGTGACAACATTTTCAAGGTGATTTCTATTTGGTTTGATTAACTAAGTAGATGTCATTACAGACTCCTGAACAGCACAGGAGGCGGTGATGAAATCAGACCAGTCAAAAGGAGACCACAGCTCTCAGAAGTGGCCTGATCTCCCTGGGAGCCACCTATATGTCAAGCCACAGTGGACTGTGCCAGATTTTAAGCTTCCAGAAGAAAATCCTTACTTAAGTGTTTTAGACATTGACCATTCAAGCACATACCTGGTTGAAGCACGTTGACTTAGAGCAGGGCCTGAGGCTGGAGAACTGGGTTCAAATCCCAGCAACTCCTCTCAGGACTTTGTAATCTGGAGCAAGTTGCTTAACTTCTCTAAGCTTCGATTTCTTTGTATTGAAATGCAGTAATGCACGGATTGTTATAAGAGCTGTAAGACTCCCCAATAAAATAACCTTAAAAAATAAAATGAAGTTAATAGGATCTACTTAGCAGAGCTATTGAAGACATCAAATGAGCTTTTCCGTGTAAAATGTCTAGCAAATAAGTAAGAGCAAGTTCTGTTGGTTGCTGTTATGATGGAACACTAGTCAAAGGAGAATAAATCTTTTTTTAAACATTTTAATTATCCTTTTTTTTTTAAAAATCATCCTGCTTTTTCAGACAAAGGATTTGAAATGGTTCTCTATATTAGCACATTGACACCATTGACCAATCCAAGAACGGGAACAATGTTCCCCGCAGAAACCAAATATTTTAAAGTATTATACATTATTGATTGTTATTCAACTACAATGTGAGAACAGTACTAGGAATAACAATTAGCAGATTAAACTTGCTTGGAAGCCATTCGTCCTTTAAACATCTCATAATATATGTCTGATGTTTTATATCAAATGTCAATAACTCAATTTATCTTCTAATTTAGACTCGATGGCAGGAAACAGTCTCTCAAATTGACAAGAAGTTGAGGGGGATTTGGGGTGACATTCTTCTGTCAGCAGCGTGCATTGTCTACAGTGGCGTGTTAACAGCAGAATTTCGACAGCTGATTGTGAATAAATGGGAGACTATATGCGCTGAAAACAACATTTCTTTGTCTTCAAACTTTTCATTAATCCAAGTCATGACACAAAAAAATGAGGTAGGAACATATTTGTATTATCCAGCTGGGTGACTCCTATTGTTTACTTGGACTTTGGGTGCTTGCAAATTTTGATATTTGTATACTTTCCCAGATTATCTTGAAAAGTGAAAATATAGAGGTTTGCTCTAGACCTAAATTTTTAAAGCTATATTTTGAATGTTTCGATTGATATATCTTTCCTGTTTCTGATCCTCTGGGCAAAAGCCATTATATTATTTTTTCCAATGTAATCCAATGAATATGCCTGATTTCTGTCCCTGAAATTCTTAAAGTAAGAAAAAATGTAGTAAAATTTCTAAACTGCAGAGAGTATTCTTAGACATAGTCAAAGATATAGAGTTCTCATTTATACACTTAACAGATTTTTATTGCCTTTCCCTTGTGGGACACCTGTGCTGTTTTGGGGAGGAGTTTTAAAAAAATCAATTGAATACTTTTTTAACTCTTCAAAGAGTAATTTTAGACTTATTCTCTAAATTATCCAAAAAAATACCTCCCAGCTCAGTGCCATCGAGTTGGATGTGGCTCATCGCAAGCCAAAAGGGCATGGCGGAACTGCACCCGTGGGTTTCCAGAGCTGCCCCCGTGGGTTTCCAGAGCTGCCCCCCGTGGGTTTCCAGAGCTGCCCCCGTGGGTTTCCAGAGCTGCCGCTGCTTACAGGAGCAGGAAGTTGCATCCTTCTCCTGAGAAGCAGCTGGTGATTTGGAACTCCCGACCTTGTGGTTAGCAGGCAATGTGCAATCCATTGTGCCACCAGAGCTCCCAGATAACTCTGCTTCATTGACCATCCACCAATAAGCCTCCAAAAAAAGTGCTGGCTTCTTATTTTCATAATTCTAATAATGAGCTCTACCACTTATCTGTCATACTGTGGTGTCTTGCATGTTCCCACAATTCTGGAAACTATGACACTGGTATTTAAATTACCAGCAGGGTCACCCATCCATGGTAGATAGGTTTCAGCAGAGCTTCAGATTAGGGCCCACTAAAAAGAAGGATCTGACCATTTACTTCTAAAAACTTGGACTGCAAAATCCTGAAGCATAACGTGGAACGCTGTGAAATATCGTGATGGAAGATGAGCCCCTTGGGTTGGAAGACGCTCAGAACACGACTAGAGAAGAGCTGCCTCCTTAGGGTCCCTAATGACATCGATGTGTTAAAGCCGGATGAGCCAGGGGAGATGGAAAACAGAGGAGAGACCTGTGTGCTCCCCTCAGCTGATTTCCCTGAGGACCAAGGTCCTCTGTGTCCAGACTCTGCGATTGATGGGCAGAGAGAGCAGCAGCCAGCACCTGAGTCTCAAGGAGAGCCATCCACAGATCAAAAGCACGACGCTAAGAGAAACTGCCAAGATACCCCCACTCAGCTCCCCAGAGAAGCTTCCCAGCAGGCCTTTGGGATCATCAGATAGTCAGAAGGACATTAGACCAGCACTCGTTCCTAAATTCACAGTGAGTATAACTACTGTTGGTCATCTCTGAAAACCTGGCATTACCAGAGACGGAACAGACTTAAGGATGGAGGGAAGGAGAAAGGCCTGGAAGAATAGAATGTTAGACTCAGGAATATTTAATTCAGTTCTTATATTTGTTTGAATAATAAGACTTTGTGTGTATGTGTGTGTGTGTGTGTGTGTGTGTGTGTGTGTGTAATGGGATGATAATAATTATAAAAAAGCAAGCATCTATAAAAATACTTGTCTATTTGGGCCTCTACTCAAATACTCCCTCAATGCAAGAACACTTTGTTCTAATAATCTGGCATTCGGAGATGCACACCTTCCCGACATGATTGCTGAAGACAAAATGGGTACATAAGGAAATGAGGTCAAGAAAGCTAATGGTGCCGGGCTATCAAAAGATATAGCATCTGGGTCTTAAAGGCTTGAAGATAAAAAAGCAGCCATCTAGCTGAGAAGCAACAAAGCTCACATGGAAGAAGCACACCAACCTGTGTGATCATGAGGTGTCAATGGGACCAGGTATCAGGCATCAATGACCCAGAACAAAATATCATGTCAATGTGAATGGTGGGGGAGTGCAGAGTAGAAGCCCAAAGCCAATCTGTAGGCAATTGGACATCCCCTTACAGATGGGTTACGGGGAGAAGACAGGCCAGGCAGGGTGAAATATAGCACCGATGAAACATATACTTTTCCTCTGGTTCTTTAATGCTTCCTCCCCACCCATTATCATGACCCTAATTCTACCTTACAAATCGGCTAGACCAGAGCATATACATGGGTACAGATATGAGCTGGAAACACAAGGAATCCAGGACAGATCAACTCCTTGGGACCAATAATGAGAGTAGCCATACCAGGAGGGTAAGGGGCAAGTGGGTGTAGAAAAGGGAAAACCAATCACAATGATCACATATAACCCTTCCCAGGAGGACAGACAACATAAAAGTGGGTGAAGGGAGACATCAGTCAGTGTAAGACATGAAAAAATAATCATAATTTATAAATTACCAAGGGTTTATGAGGGAAGGGGGAGAGGGGGGGAATGAGAAGCTGATACCAAGGGCTCAAGTAGAAGGCAAATGTTTTGAAGTGATGAGGGCAACAAATGTATAAATGTGCTTGACACGATGGATGGATGGATGGATGGATGGATGGTGATAGAGCTGTATGAGCCCCCAATAAAATGATAAAAACAAAAACAAACTCAGCCACACAAAGAACGTAACCACACACTCAGAGGAGGATGAACAAGCCATTGATTGTCACTTGTTTTGCAAGACTTAAAGCTCAAACAAACAAAGCCAGGTTGATCAATAAAGACAAAACAAATGAAGATCAGGAGATGGATTAACATTTGAAAATGACAACGCTGATTAACTACTAAGCTCGGGGTGTATTTCTCTCATCATACCAGCTCCTGTCCTCTTTGTCTTGACTCAAATGCAGGCTACACTCCAGTCAACAGAAAGATTTGGGTTTTCAAAGGTTTATCATCATAATTAACTTTTATGCTAAATTTGATAGCATGAAGTTCCTCCTAAGCTTAAACAGAAAATGTTTTCCTCTGTTCTGAAGCTAAAAGCATACCTAATGTACCTTGCCTTCACCTGGAGAGGTCCCTGCTGCCTTTGGCAGGAATATTCCCTGATGTTCTTCTCTCCCCGTCTGTGGGTCTCTCTGGCCTTTTTCTCCCAAAGTGCCGATTTTGCCACTGGGAGGAAGAAGCAGGCAAAGAGAGGCCGTGTAAAGAAGTAAAAGCATATCAAGGCTGAAGAAAACCAGAATCAAGCCCTTATAGTCCCAGGCAAGACCCTAGCCACTTTATTTTATTTTTAGAACATTTCCTCATTCTTGTGCTCATTATTATCAGCTTCCGTTTCCCTCCAGCTCCCCTGCCATGACCCTAAGAAAACGCACCAACATCAGCAAAATAAAATAGAGAAAGACCTCAACCCGAAAGAAAGCAGGAAATGATAAAAACAAGAACAAATCTAAAGTGGTTCAAAAGAGAAAAAAATGATACGATGTTCAAACCTAACTTTGCTGCATCAATCCACTTTCCAAAGCGCTCTCCGAAGGCAAGGCTATTCCCATCTCTCGGCACACTCAGAGGGAGTTCAATGGAGGCTTCGCCCACAAAGGGACTCAGCATATGGATCTGGGGCGTTCCCTGTCATCCGAAGCCTTCTGCAAGGCGAGCACTCGGAATTGAAGCTCTCCTACAAGGCCGTCCTCCGGCCTTGGATTTCATTAGCTACCATCCTTGGATCACATAGGCTGGTGTGCTGCTTCCATGTGGCCTTCGTTGACAACTCACTTAGATTCTATTTTTTCTGATAGCCGGGCACCGTATGCTGTCTTTCCCACACTTTGTCATAGCATCCACATCTTCCATAATCTTTTCCCAAATGGAAGTAGGGAGCAGGGCCACCCCCGAAGAATTGTAGTTAGGTTAGAGCTAACAGCTCACTGCTTTTCACCTCAGTGCCTCATCTCAATCTGGAGGTTGTCAGAGTAATTTAAATAGGTAAGGTGTCTATGTGCTGGGCAGATAGTAAGTGCTCCGTAGCTCAGCCATCAATGTCGTTGCATGAGTCTACATTGTTGCATGGACAATGTACCGGGGGCTTTAGAAACGTTGTGGGGAGATTCTATTGTCTTTTCATTTCATTTGTCCACAAGCTTTTCAAAGTCCCCCTCATAGGTACACCTGTTCTTTCCATTAAAGTCCTTGTAAACGGGTATATCACTAGGATTATTTATTTATTTCTATCTCCCATAACAGCTTTGTTGTAATGGACATGCTAAAAATCCTGCCTGATGCATAATATATATATATATATAATTTACTGAAGGCCTATTCACCTGACCAAAAAAAGTGGGGTTTTTTTCCCTCTGCGGGGTCTTTTACATTGTTAACTTTCTCTGTCCTTTCGGAAATACATCATTGTCTAAAGTATCTCTTCCGACAGTCCACACTGTCAAGAAGCGCATGGACTTGTGCAAGCACTGATATTTCCATTCCAGATCCTCCAGTGGCATAACCAGGGGCTGCCTCCGGGTAAGTATTCGGCAGAGAACGCCATCCTGATCAAGAATGGCCAGCAGTGGCCCCTGCTGATTGACCCCCATAAGCAAGCCTATAACTGGATCCGTCAGATGGAAGGGGCCAGACTACAGGAGGTCTCCACTGAGGACAGCAATTATATTAAGAAAATTGAAAACGCTATGAAAACAGGAGGGACTGTCCTCTTGCAGGTATTTGAACAATATCACCCAACCCCTGAGTCCACGCAGCTCACGAGTACAGTGCATGCGCCCAGCACGAAGAACATACATCTTAAGAGACAGATAACTGTAAGGGCAAAAATAATAAAGAAAGCAGTATTCATGCTAAATTCTCTCAGAGCTGCCATTCGCTGGGGTCCAGATTTGTGACGAGCTATAAGTTCCCACCATGCTGTCTCTTTTCAACTGTACCGCCCTTGTCGTACCAAAACGTCACTCCAAAACGTCACTCCGGGGACTTTTGGAAACCGAGCTGTCTCTTGGGTTTGGTTTTGTTTTCCAGAATCTCCCTGAAACGTTAGCTCCGAGTTTAAAGGCAATTTTAAGGAAGGCGATCTATAAGAAAAAAGGACAATATTTCATAAGGATTAATGATTCTGAGACTGAATACAACTCCGAATTCAGGTAATAGCTCATGTGGAAATGAGTAAACTCTGTATTTTTAAGGCATCGAAGGCCCCCTCTTTGGATCCTGCACTTGTGCAATCTAGGCTCCTGGCAAGGAAAAGGTGAGGGAGCATTTGAAGGCCCTTGTTAATATTCGGCTGCTAATCACATTTGGTATGCAGAGCAAAGAGTAGAATTGTTATGCAGCAAGTCCTTCCTGGTCAGCATTTCCCCAGCTGTGCCCCATGAAATGTTAGGCGGTCCCTCAAGAGTCTTCGGGGTGAGGGGACTGGCCCCACCTTCACCCAGAAAAACTCTGTTCCAGATGGTTGCCTCATATTTTAGGGAGAGGAGGTAGGAATAGTTTCTGCTGCTTAAAAAAAAATCCATGTTTGTTATCTAAAGCAAAAAAGATAAGCCTTTGCATAGGGAGAGCTGAGAAATATTGTATCCATTTTCCCAGGAGCTGCAGGCTTTCTGGACCCTGATTCCCATCAGCCAGCCTCGCAAAGAGCATTTCGATAGTCAAGACCTAGCTGCCACCAGAATCTCTCCCAAAGGAACAAGACATTTAAAATGACTGGTCATGGACACTCTTCCTGTGGGCAGGGCTAAGGGAAAGTCTGCTCTTTATCAGAAAATGGCTGGGCCAGTAGGTAATCAGCCAGGGCAGTTAGGGAGGGGGGAAATGAGGAGCTGACACCAAGAGCTCAAGTAGAAAGAACATGTCTTTAGAATGATGAGGGCAACATGTGTGCAAACGTGCTTGACACGATGGATGGATGGATGGATTGTGATGAGAGTTGTATGAGCCCCAATAAAATGATTTGAAAAAAGAACAAGAAAAGTGAAGGGCACTGTTTCAGAAGGAAGATTTGGTGTCCTCCTGATCCCTTTCTGGCCATGTGACACATTGGCAAGCTATTTGGACGTGAGAGACCATCCCGGCTTTCTTGGGCTGCTGTGTCATGCATGCTGTGGTGGCTTACATGTTACAGTGCTGGAAGCTACACCAGTGGTATTTCAAATACCAGTAGACTCACTCAAGGTAAAAGGGTTTCCATGGAGCATCCAGACTAAGGTAGGCAAGGAAGAAAGACCTGGTGACTTAGTTCAAAAAATTATCCATTAAAAACCTTAGGGATCACAACAAAAAATTGCCTACCTTACATGTTTCATGTTCATCTCTAGAAAGCACTAAACAATAAAAGGAGTGCAAGAAAGAAGACAGGGCTCTAAGTTGGATTGTGTGGTGACTGTAGGACTCTTTTTAATGATCGGACTCTTGAGTTGTAGGATATACGAATTACATGCCAACAGAACTGTCTTCCCAAAAGAATAAGGGTTCAGAAAGGACAGGGATGGAAGAGAAGGTGCAGAAGGTAGCAGGAACGAGCGAGGAAGGTTTCGAACACGTACGGTACTCTAAGCTGAGATGACAGGCACTGCCTCCTGTTGTGAAGACTCTCGGCTTGGGCGAGTTAATGCTATATGACAATACAAAAGGAAGCGCTATCACCAGAGGCAGACTTTATGTTTGGGGAAGGATAGATCCAAAGAGAAAGAGGGAGACGGACCTTTGAAGAGGCAGATTGGCACCGTGGTTGCAACATGGAACTATAAACCATGCCACAGACAGGGAAGATGATGCAGGGCCAGGCAACGTTTTGATCTGTTATCCTTAAAGTCTCTGTGACTTGGAGTCCACTTGCTGGCAACTAACAACAACAGGAGGGCTGCAGGGTGCGGGTGGTTAACCCGCCCGACTCCTACAGGACAGGCTGGAGACTCCAGTCCACCCAAAGGGACCTCAGCTGAAAGGCCTGCAGTCTGCTTCCAATATGCTGCTAGGGAAAGCTCTGTGGAGCGCAGTGCTGCTGCAGCCCATTGGGCAGTCGTCAGCTTGAGGGTCTTCCTGGCATGGCACAACTGCCAGGCGCCATTCTCTCTCCCTCTGGAGTGTTCCATGCGGTTTGACCACCTGTAACCTGCTTCGGTCCTTGCCCCCTCACCTCCCTAGGCTCTGCTCGAGATAAGGGCTAGAGGTGTCAGGTTGAAAATGATTGTTTACCGTTTGTCTTTGGCTTTGTACTTGGGCATAATTAAATAGGTCAAGTATATATAAACAAAATTTATGGTTGCATTTTTAAAGTATTAAATAGCAACTGTATTCACATAATATAAATTGATAACCTACTTTGTGTGCAAGGCTGGATAACATTTACCGTAACCCCTGCACACTTCAAGGAAAGATAAATTTTCTATTATTAAGCAAATGTTTTCCTAGAGTAACTGGTGGTTTTTTCGTGTTTTAGGTTATACATATCTACGGAAATAGCCAATCCTCACTTTCTTCCATCAGTTTATAACTTCGTTACTATGATCAACTTCACGGTAACGTTCCAAGGGTTACAAGATCAACTCTTATCTACTGTCGTGATGCACGAGGTCCCTCACTTAGAAAACCAACGCTTCCACTTGTTGGAGAGCATTCCCCACGATGATGTCATTCTTGAAGAGCTCGAGGAAAAAACCTTAAATTTACTGCAGAAGACGCAAGGTAAGCCTGTTATTAGATAATAACAGTAAGGCTCGGCCTATCTTTATACAACACAGAATAAAACGTTTATAAGACACATTCTGGAGTGACACCAACAAGAACAGATCTGTTTCCCCCAGATGACTAACGGGTGGAGGGGAGCCTCTCCATTTCTAATATTAAAGCATTGTCAGTGTTGGTTTCTCAACTCCATCTCTGTTTAAGGGCAGGTTTATGCCGTGGGTCCTTGGCCGTCATTGAGTCCATTAGAACTCATGTGTCACTGTTAGGTGCCCTTGAGTTGGCACAACGGAACAAGCCACTGCCCAGCGCCGTGCTGTCCTCTAAATGTCCTGCTTGAGCCCCCTGCTGTCGCCACCGTGTCCATCCACAGTGTGTCCAAACTGCAGGTCTTTACCCAGGAAGATAGCCTCATCTTCACCCTGCTGAACTACTGATAGGTTGAACCTAAAACCCGTGGTTAGCAATCCAGTGGTCCCCTGAGAATACCTCAAGGTCTCAGTCAAATCTCACTGCCATTGAGTTCAACGCATGGTGACCCTAAGGAGTGGAGTAGAACTTCCCTGTGGGCTTCCAAGACTGCAACTCTTCACAAGGCTGGAAAAGGCCTCCTCTAGCTCCCTCAGAGCAGTTTTAAACTGCTGCCATTGGCAGTAAGCAGCCCAATGCACAACCAGCAGGGCTCCTGCAAGTTACAATGCAGAATTTAGGTTGTCCCCAAAGATTAGGTTTGAATCATGGACAGATATTATAGTAGAGCTCCACCCAGTGACTTGATGTCCCCCGTTAAAACATACTACTTGTTAAAAATAGCAGTTGTTAGGATCCAACTTATAGCAACCTTATGTACAACAGAATGAAACGCTTCCCAGTCCTGTGCCATCTTCACAACGGTTGCTATGTTTGAGCCCTTATATGTGGATCTTTCAGCCACTGTGTCAGCCCATCTCGCTGAGGGGCTTCCTGTTGTTTGGCTGACCCCCTACCTTGTCAAGCACGATGTCCTTTTCCAGGGACTGGTCTTGGAACATAACATGCTCAAAGTCTCACCCTCCTCCATTCGAAGAAGCACGCTGCCTGTACTTCTTCCAAAGTAGATCGATCTGTTTGTTCTTCTGGAAGTCCGTGCAGCTTTCGGTGTTGTGCACCAACACCATCCGTTCTTCCACAGTCTGCCTTCCTCACTGTCCAGTTCTCATAAGCATGTGACGCAAGTGAAAATACCATGGACTGAGTCAGCTGTGCCCTGGTATTCAGTGTGACACCTTTGCTCTTTGACTCTAATAGTTGATTTTATGAAGCAGAGTTTTATAGTGCGATATGTCATTTGATTTCTTGAGGGTTGATTGTGGTTCTGATAAAATGAAATCCTTGATAACTGCAGTCTTTTTCTCATGTATCATAAGGCTGCTTTGGGGTCCAGTTGTGATATTTTGTTTTCTTTACATGAACTGCAATTCACCCTTCAGGCTGTAGTCTTTGATCTTCATCATTCTGTGTTTGAAGTTCCCTTGGCTTTCAGCTAGCAAGGTTGTGGCGTCTGCACATTGAGTGCTGTGAACAAGCCTTCCTGACACCACGTTCTCCTTCATTTGTTCCGGCTCCTCATCTTACTTGCTTAGCATACAGATTGAGCTATTTCAGATCAAGCAGTGTTCCCTTTTTCTCTTAGAATGACTGCCTCTTTGTTCATGTAGGGTCTGCGTGAATTCAATGAAATGTTCTAGAATTCCCGTTCTTCTCAGTGTTGCCCCTTATCCCTCTAGCTATGCTCCACCCAGTGGAATGATGTTGCACAGTCAGTAAGACACAGTAAACATCTTCCTGGTATTCTCGGCTTTCAGCCAAGATCCATCCGCCATCAGCAATGATATGTCTCCTTCCATGCCCTCTACTGAATGGGTTTGAATTTCTGATGGTTCCCTGTTGTACTGCTACAGCTATTTTTCAGTTATACCTGAAAAACGTTGCTTGCATATGATATTCAATAATCTCTGCATTCTGTTGAGTCACTTTTCTTTGGAATGGACACAAATCTGGATCTCTTCCAGTTGATTCGCCGTTCAGATCTCTTAACCTCGATGAAGGCATGTTTTCAGTGCTCCATTAGCTTGGTGAAAACAATTCGATTGGAGCCTTGTGTTTGGTGAATGGCTTCAGTATCGCTTGAACATCTTTCTTCAATACCATCTGTTTTTGAACATATGCTACCTCTTGAAATGGTTGAACATTGACCAATTTTTCTTAATACAGTGACCCTGTGGGCTCTTTTCATCTCCCTTTGATGCTTCCTGCATCCTTCAATATTTTGTCCATAGAATCATTCAATATTGCAACTCAAGGCTTGAAGTTTTCCTTCATTTTATCCACGTGCATGCTCTTCTTTTTTTGCATACTAACTCCAGGGCTTTGTACATTCCATCGCAGTACTCTACTCTGTCCTCTTGAGCTGCCTTTTGAAATTAATGTTCAGCTCTTTGACTTCAACATTCCCTAGGCTTTCACGGCTCTGCATTCAAGAGCAATTTCCAGGGTCTCTCTGACATCCACTTGTGTGTTTTCTTTCTTTCCTGTCTTTTTAAAACTTTTTGCTGTCTTTATAAATGATGTTCTTGGTGTTGTTGCCAGAATTCAAGGATCCAGGAATGCCTGTCACTGTTGCAGACAAAGACCAGACTGATTTGAGAAACGATTAAGTTTATTCTGAAGCCCGAGGCCAAAGGAAACAGTGGGGTTTGCTACCTCCAAACTGCTTCAAAAATCTAGTGAAAATCATTTGATCTCCCTTTTGACTTTTTAAAATTTGTTCTAGTTGTTAATATTTTCTACTTTCTTTTGAAATCAAGGCTTTTCTCTGTTTTGTTTTGTTATTGTTGTTAGGGGGGGTCGTTGTATGTTTTTCTGTCTATGGAATTCTAGCTGCGTAGATCCAGTTATTAATCATAACTGGATTAATGGTTTCTTGGGGACATGGCAGGGGAGAATAGGGGGAAATGAGGCAATAACAACGTGCACAAGAAAGAAAAAAAATGTTCTAAAATTGATTGTGGTAATTATTATACAATTCTTAGTATGATCAAACTATTGAATTGTATGATATGTGGATTATGTCCCAATAAAACTGTTTAAAAATAAATAAATAAGACCCTTGCTTCTGACACTTTACTAAGGTTAAATAAAAACTGTTTTTTTACTGCTTGATACTCACTTTCATGAAGAGATCACTGAAGATAAGGGTGCTACAGCAAAGTGCAGTGAAGAAGGCAGATGGTGCCCAGCTATTAGTCAGAATAGTGTCTGGGGTCTTAAATGCTCGTATTCAAATGAGCAGCCATCTAAATGAGGAGTCAACTAAGTCCACATGGAAGAAGCACCCCAGCCTGTGTGATCTAAACATGACAATAACAAAATCCAAATATGATGAAGAGGAAAGAATCAGAGTTTAAATTGTCAACACCCAATTTGTAAGAGACTATGGAGGACAGTGGGGACCCCAAATCCAACTGCAGGGTCTCTGGTCAGCTGAAGCCTCTGGCAGATCCCCTCCGGCCTCCGCTGAGTGACAGAAAACAGCTTTGATTACTGTAAATTTGATTACAGTGGATGAAACGATGGTCTAATATGATATCTGGCTAGTTGACTTCCCTCTTGATCCAACCTGCGTTTGTTCTAGATTTAAATATTTCTTGCTTTTCCTACCACCAAAATTTCCTCTCTGGCTTTTTTAAACGTTGCTGGTGATCTTTTCTTTCTTACTCTTTATTTTTATTTTTATCTTTTTATTCCTTTTTTTCTTTGTTTCATTTTGTCTTTGCTTTTTATTGTGCCTGTTGGGGTTCTCTGTGTATGAAGCACACAAGCAGTGGATGCATAGAGACTGTAACTGATGCAATGGTTTATGGGGGCAGGGAGGATTGGGGAGCAAGTAATGAATGTGGAAAGGGGAGATTACTAGAGCTGATTATGAGGATGCATGTACAACTCTTTTAAAAGGCAACTTAACAGTGGAACTGTATGATATGTGAGTAAAACTATCAATATCAATAAATTATCAGTATAACTATTTTTAAAATTGCCTTTGTAAAAAAAGCAAAATTTTACCAGCAACAATGTAAGAAGGATATAATTTTTGACAAAAGAGTAAGCAGATTGTAGGTCATGGAGACTCCCCAGTAATAAATCTAACAAAAAGTTTTTTTCTTTAGCATTCTTATTGATAACTAACAATTTGGAGGGAAGCAGACCAACAAATTGAGTAGAAAGTCCTGGGAGACTAATAGACTAATAGGGATCTTCAAAGAGTTAGGAAGAACTACCATCTTTCAGGAGTCTTTACTCAATTGGGAAACTTGCTAACATTCACGAATTGAGGACACCTCATTAACCAACCCAAGCCCTCATTCAAGAGACCTCAAAGGGAAGAGTTCCACAAACATCTCCCACGCTCCCATCCACATGACCCCAGGCTACAAAAAGCAAACAGAACTCAGCAACCCAGATCTGAAACTCAAAGGAAGTTAAGGCCAAAATGTCTGGTTTAAAAGTAAGTTGCACCCCCACCCCCAGGGGGATGAGCAACAATAATGTGGATGAAGGGAGACAGTGGGCGGTGTGAGATATGAAAATAATAATAATTTATAATTTATCGGGGTCCATAAGGGTGGGAGGGGGGGGGAGAAGCTGATACCAAGGGCTCAAACAAAAAGAAAATTTTTGAAAATGATGAAGGCAACGTGTACAAATGTGCTTGATACAATTGATATGTGGATTGTGGTAAGAGTTGTTAGAGCCACCAATAAAATGATTTTTTTTTAAAAAAAAATAAGTGTCCAAAGAATTGATAAGAATATGTCAAAGCAAAAAGGACAGATGTGGCCACCTTGTGTATTTGCAAGATAAAAGAAGTAGCATGGATTTTTTTTTTTTTTTTGCTAGTCAAGAGGCAGACAAAGGAAAATGAACACCCAAAGACAGAAAGATAACCTAGTCTGAAACAAAACATCATTTAACCAAGAAATGAAGAGATTCTCCGCAAGTGGTTTATGGTATTGAATAAATTAGTATGAAAGTAAGCTCCTGCCACAATGAATGGGTAAATTTAAGGATAGGATGACAGAGCACAAAAGTGGAATGAAAACTAAGCTTGCCTAACTAGGAAACAAAATAAGAGACAAAACAATGCTAGTAGAAAAATACCAAATATGCATGACTGAAAGTTGATCTAATGATATGCATGAATCTTGAGATAGCCAGAGCGGGAAAGAAATCCCTAGAGATTAAAACACTCATTAAGCAGAACAAATATAATAAAAACAGAATATAGTGCTATAAAGAAATATTGTATCCTTCAGAGATTCAAAATGGAATGGAAAAACTGTTTAAAATGTAATAAAAGAACATTTTCCTGAGCTGAAGAAAGATCTGAATTTACAGACTGAAAGAGCAAATCAGAACAAACACAGATTATGTTGCTGAATTTCAAGGATAAAGAAATGATTTGAGCATTTGACAGAAAGTGCAATTAGTTATTGCAGTTTAAAAAAAATCCAAGCAACCAGTCATTTTCTTTTTTCCAAAACCTTTTTATTAGTAGATAGTACAGATATCATATCATTCCATAGTTCAATCACATCCAGCAATAGCATACAATTGCCACCACAATCAGTTTCAAAACATTCTTCTTGAACTCCTTGACATCAGCTCCCATTTACCCCACCCCGACACACACACCCTCCCCCAGAAGCCCTTATTCCACCTGCTGTCTCTGTAGGTTCATCAATCCTGGGTTTCATCTACAGAGAAAAGCATATAACAAAATTCACTGGGCTATCCCAGTTACAAAGTACTTCAGAGCTAAAGCCTAACATGACGAAAAAGGAACACACACACACACATAAAATGTTGGAAACAATATAAGGCCCAAAGTGCATAGGAGGGATCAGCCGACAAGTCAGGTTTATCACTTTGATCTCCTGTAGTCCTCTCTCCAATACTCTCTGTTTTCTAACCAGTTTATTCCCATCCCTCCATCATGTACAGGGGAAATCGCCGGAGGCTCATTTCCTGCATAGCTCTCACAAATGTGTCTTGGGCTCTCACTGTCATCCACAGCCTTCTGCAAACCAGAACCGCACCATCTGAGCTCTGAGACTATTTTCTCCTTTGGCTTCAGATGATATGATTTGCAGTTCTTTGGTCACTGATGTTGGAGTGCTTCTTCCATGTGGGCTTAGAGGGCATCTCACTTAGATGGCTGTTTGTTTGGAAACAAGCCTTTAAAACCCCAGATGCTATTTTGTCTGATAGCCGGGCACCATTCTTCCCACACTTTGCTATAGCACCCATGTCTTCTGTGGTCCCTTCCTGAGGGTGAGTATGGAATAGGGCCATCATGTAAGAACTAAATGTTCTTAAATGGAGCTAGGATTCAGTGGGAGCCCAAAACCCATTCCTAGATTTTTATTTTTTTAATCTGCCTTTGGCTTCCTTTAGAGACCTCCTTGTTCATTTATGATAGAGTCTTGTCGACCTTCCCCTTGGAGCATAAAGATCTTCTGTTAATGCTTCATTGGATTAGTCCCTGGCACTAATTTTTAAAACACAGTTGAAAGAGGGATATTGGGCCAAAATACACTCGCTACATATCGCAATACCTGGATTATTCACATTGCAACAGTTGTTCCCAAAGGCGAAGGCAGAAGCAATGGTTCTCAGCTGTAAGAGAACTCCAGGAATGCATGGAGGAAAGAGCAGAACCTGCTCAATGAAGAAAGCTCACTACGTGAGCAATCAAAAATCCAAAAGTGGAAGGAAGTCTGAGTATTTATCACCTATTTGGTGAAGAATTTGTTCTTTTGAAAACTAACATCTGTACCTCTATTAAAAAAATAAGAGAAGCAATTCGTTAGTTGCTTTCCTTGTATTTTATCTTGACCTGCGAGAAGGACTATCTGTTTGTAAGAACTAAAGTATTGGCATAGAGAAATTTTTACCTACCATTTAGCAAAAGCAGTGTAGGACAGGGTAGAACGGCCCCTGTGGGTTTCTGAAACTGTAACTTTTTACGGGAGTGGAAAACCTCATCTTTCTCCAGAAGAATGACTGACCTTGCAGCTAGCAGCCCGATGCATAGACATCACGCTAAAATAAAAATACTTCATCTCAGAGGATAAGGTAGCATGGAGGGCATGCGTCCCCTCTCAGGTACTTTCCTGCATACCGCTGTTGTGTTAGGTAGGGTTCTCCAGAGAAACAAAACCAGGACACTTCTGAATATATATATATGCATAGGTTTATATGTTGAGAAGGAATATAACAGCTAATTAGTCCACACAGACGTCCAGAGGGCTCAGTTCAACTCACTTTCATGGAACAAGTTAACATACTAGAAGTCCTTCGACTCAAGTGGGCTGTCAGGTCCAAGGTCAAGGAAGCAGGCAGTGGAGTCTTCCCTCAGGCCAGGCAGGCAGCAAACAGCAGGGTGGGTCAGCAACAGTCAGTAGCTTGGGAGCTTATCGAAGCAGGCCTGGATGGGATATCAAACTCAAGCAATGCAAGGCGACAGGATCCACCAGCCTCAAGCTCAAGCCATGTAGCACCAGCAGCGTGGCAAAGCAGGTCTCAACGGAGCCTCAGGCTCTAGTGACACGAACCACGACTTGGCTTGGCCCACAGGTGGTGCAGCACACAGGTTGAGGCAGAGGACTCGCTAAAGCAACAGCATGCTGGTCTTATCACCAGAGAGCCAGAGAGACAGGGGCGGGCCTTGCAGAGCCATTTATCTCGTTGCCCTCCAATCAAACTGCGACCTGATTAATTCCACATATTCCTATTGGCCAGGTTGACACAATAAACCTAACTTTCACAGCTGCCTGTTTGCCATTGTCTTGACTGATTAGGAAAGGTAGGTGTGTTAAGAGGAGAATCTTTATAAGGAAATGAAATCTGAAACTCAATTCTTGCAGCCATATTTACAAAAAGAGAAAAAGAGGCCTAATGTAAATATTCATACTAGCAATATTATAGAGAGGACCCACCAGACTCCTTCCCCCTCAGATCTAAACATCGGTCTGAGTGACTGAAAGAAGGAAACATATAATGGAAGTGGACTTAGATTCGTTAGTGACATACGAGTTCATTTAAAACATATTGTTTAAAAGAATATAAACAAGACCACTTAGCTAATCAGGAGCCAAGCTTGAAGCATCGCCCCACTCAGGATGAGCGCAGTGGAGCACGGGGAGTTGGGGACAGTGGTCTGGTAAACGCTAAACTCCTAACAGACGTCAACCTTGGGACATGCCGTACAGGTGATTGTCTCTACTCACTGCAAAACCTGTTCTGCCACCTCATTTGGGTTGGGGTCTATACCTTGCTTGCTTTTCTCTGAATTTTCAAAGCCGTTTGGAAGTAGCAAACCCCATTGTTTTCTTTGTCTTGCATTTGCAGAAAAAACTTAGTTTCTTGAATTAAAAAAAGCAAGCAAAAACGATATTTGTTTACCATAAAGTTTTAAGACACCCATTAAGGCCTAGAAGGATCTGTCTTTATCCTATTTCTGTTTTAGTGCATATTAACCTGCTTCATGATCCCCTAAGAATAAGCTAGGCTTCTACTATTGATTGGACAAGGTTTCCATTGGTTTCTCGTGTAAGATTGCAACCATCGGCCGGCAACATCTTTGGGACTAAAACAGGGACATCTAGGTATCCTGTAACTACACACAGAAAGCAAAGCAACGCATCTAACAAGATTCAGAAATAACCACCCCCATTGAACGAAACACTCATATGGGAAACGTCCTCTTCTGCTGTGTTCCTTGCTGCGAGAGTTGGATTTAATAGAACAAACAAAAAAATGGTCGAAGCTCACACACACGAGAGCACCACATGCTGTTCTGTCTTTGGAGTTGGTCCCTCATAGCAGCTGATTCAGTAACAATTACGGAGGGGGGGCAACTAAAATAAATAACAGACTCCTTGACTTGGCTTAGAACCTTTCCCTTTCCTTCCCAAGGAAGAGTAACACTAACATTGTTACTAGACTCTACCTGGGCTCTCCCCACCTCACCCATGGGAACTGAGGTGGTAGGGTGGAGATAGGGTGGAGACAGGGAGAGCTGTCCCACATCCCCAGGAGTGGGATAATAATTCTACCAATAACAGAAGCATCGCTTAGAAAACTTTGCCCGTAGCAATAAGAATATGGTATCCAGGCCCTGGGACAGAATAACCTCTTGATAACCTTTCATAACCATATCAAGGGTTTGACGGTGGATGCCACAGCCTGAGCGGGCTCGTCGCAAAGGGAAGTGTCCAGAGCTGAGCGTCCTGGATGGTGAGCAGCGCAGAAATCAGGTCATATCAAAGTCAGATGAGGAAATGGGAATATTTATATCTTTAGATCATAAAACAGAAACAAAGCATGGAAACATAAGCACTGCTCTAAGTATTTGAAAGGGGGAGAATTATCATCTTTATTTCTACAGGGTGTTTTGTTCAAAAAGCAACCACAAGCTGCAGTCAATGGGCTGTTGCTTTGTGCGGATTGGTTTCTTGATTGATTGATCTCTGTTTGCATTGCGTGTGGGAGTTGGTGCTAGAGGAAACTTATGGAATCATTTCTAACAAGGGAAGATCCTTGCCTATCAGATGAACCTGTCACAGTGATACAAGGGGAGCATCCAGAAACGAAATCTATGGTGAATCTGGGTCCCTCTTCACTGGATGCCCACCAAGCCAGGGGTCCTACTCAAGGTCCAGCAACTGCCCTTTCCACAGTCCTGAAGTGGCCATCTTTTGCTGCCTCCCCCTTCAGGGAGTTTCAGTCCTAAGTCCAAGAGCTGCCAGTAGTTTGAGGTAGGGCCCAGTTCATTCATTGAGGCTCTCACCTCAAGTCCTTCTAGTGTGGTCCCTGGGGGGTGCCAGGCCACCGTCTAAGGCCACCTTGTGCTTAGTTCACGGAGGTCTGGATAGAAACTTCTTCAGAGTGTTTTATTCCCCAGTTAGGTTCTCCGACAGTTATTGTTTAGCATCCCTTCCCGACGTGGGGTTGCTCCTCTCCATTTACCCATCAACGAAATGCCAGTGCTTCCTCTGAAATGTGGGTGTCTGAACGGGTCTGGACTCGCTTGTCCAGTAAGGCTCTCCTCCCACTCCTGTGGGAGACCCGGTGGTCTGTCACAGCCGTGTCTCAGAGTTGCACAGCCTCAAGGGGATGGTCTTCTCCCTTGGCCCCCTTCTCGAAGGAGTGACCCCAGCCCATGTGAGGTCTCCCCCTTGGGGCAGAAGAGCCCTCTTCAAATAAACCCAATAAGAAGCCAACGGTAAAAACTTTCACAGAGTAAGGAATACAGAAGGGGGAAATAGCACTCATCACTAGCATGGGTTTATTTAAACGACTTCTTGTCTGTCTTTAGGTTGCATATTAGACGATGAGGATCTCGTCGACATCTTACAAAAATCCAAAACGACTTCCAATGAAATTTCAAAGCGCATCAAAGCAACCGAAAGGGCCGAATACGACATCCAAGCCACCCGGAAAAGCTACCTTCCCATCGCTACTCAGGGCGCCCTGCTCTACTTCCTGATAGCCGACCTCAAGCAGCTCAACTACATGTACCAGTTCTCCCTCGACTGGTTCCGCCAGGTCTTCGTGGCATCCGTTATTTCCAAAAGCCCAAAGCAGGTGCACGTCAGGCCCGCTTCGAGCGTGCAAGAGGCGAGCCAAGAGCCTGCGATGGCAAATCTTTTACCAGAACCTGGCCGGGAAAGTGCGGGAAATGCCTTGACCGAGAGCATTAAGAATTCGGTAGATGTGTTAACAAGAAATATTTTTAAGGTGAGATAGGGATTGTTAACAAGAAATCGTTTCCGGGTGATAGGCCGTCACGTGATGGCTGCGTCCCTTGCTCACCTGGATGGCTAAGTCTCACCATGCCTGTCCCCGCAGGTGGTTTCTTCCTGCCTGTTTAATCAGCACAAGCTGTGCTTCTCCTTTCGGCTGTGCACTGCGATCATGCAGAATAATGTTGGAGAGAATCCGGTGTGGAGTCACATGGGGTCCCTACCGGCTGAAGAGCTGGATGTCTTCTTAAATTCGGGCACATTGGTAAACATTAAAGGTGTAATGCCCCAGCCTAAACTTGATAGTAAGTAAACATAATTACTTGGGATTTAGTAAGAAGGTATTAAAAACATGTGTCTTATAAGATGCAATTAAGATGTTTCTCAGGTGCCCCTCCAACTTAATGCTCTTGGAACTGAGTAAACTTAAAGCAGCTTCAGGTCAAGGGCCATGTCTAATTTCTTGTTCTATTGCCTGCAGTACTTAACAGTAATTGCTGCTCAGATGCTATACATACACATGCATTAGCTACCAGCACGAGTTAAGCTTAACTCCTACGAAGGACAGTTTCCCTCCATTTCTGCTGAAAGTAGGTATGACAAGCATCGAGCTTTTCAAAAAGGTTTGACAAAATGATTTCGCTCCTTCGTCTTCCCAAATGTTTCTGTGTTGCCCTCTTTAAGTTACCCGCGCACAAAGAGAATGCTTAAAGGAAGTCAGGCAGCCTGACTGAGGGAGGGAAAGTGATGTTTGACAGGAATCTTTTCGAATCTTTGGAGACTATTAACAAAGGCTAGAAATTAGAATGCAAACCTGCCAAGAATGAAGATGAGATGTAGTCAATTATGGGACCCTGCTCGCCATCATCCCTTCTGCGATGTGCTGTCATCCTGGGCCTACGTGGAGGAGGGAGCTCTCTCTTAAAGTGGAGTTCAGTCCTGGCCTTAGTCGAGGGTATGAACCAAATCACAGCCTTTGTTTCTTATGTGTTGGGTTGGCAGTTCGAAACCACCAGCAGCTCTGAGGGAGACAGACTGAGCTTTCTACTCCCATGAACAGTTGCAGTCTCGAAAACCTAGCGGGGGTCCCTGAGAGTCAGCCGTGACACAATAGCAGTGAGTTTGGCCTTTTGATTTTTACCAAAGGAGCACCATCCCTTTAGGACACCAGCCTTCCTGGGGAAGATGGTCAGCTAAAAGACAAGAATCGCACCTCCATCAGTCATTCCTGCGTGCGTAAGAGCCATCTGAAACACAGAGAGAAACCCCAAGACCATTGGGAAAGATGTCCGTGACTCCCTTGGAAGTGGCAGAGGCCGCCGGGGCCAGCTGCTGCAGAGACTACAGCATGAACACTCAGAGGAGCCGTGCCAAGCCCACAGGATGCCTTCTCTCAGCTCGAACTGTGAGACACAGGGCTGGCTGGCTTCCTGGCAAAGGCCAAGAGACCATAAGGCTGAGAGGTGGAGGACCAGAGAGAAAGTTGGCTCCTGACGAGGGAGGGCTAGTATTGTCAATCAATGACCATCGTATTCTTACTCTTTGCTGATCCTGATGTGTGATCATCTATTAACCTCCCTAATCAACCCCCTTCCTCATGAGTATTGTCTGTGAGTTCTGGGTGGCCATCGCAGCGATGATCAAACCCAGCCCAGGAGGAGAGTGGAAGGAACCGTTGGTGTCGGAATGAGTGTCGAAGGCTGGAGCGTGGAAGCATGTCTGAGCCTTTCCTCATGCACGAGGGAAGCCAGGGAGGCTGGGTATGCCCCCTCCTTGCCATTTATTGCAGGAGGATTCTAGATATGTGGATGGTTTGGGTTTGTTTTGTGGCGCCTTGGTAAATTACTTACTTGGGAATCAATGACTGATTTTATGGGTTTACTAATACTCTTTTGCTTGTGAAAATCAATAATAATAGCTCAATAACAAACTAAAATATAGAACAAAATTTGAGAGGTCTTTTTTTACTGTGCAAGCAATATGTGCTTGTGACTAATGCTACTAGAATGTACAAAAATAATCAAAAAGAGAAATTTTCTATAATTTCACTATCCAGAGATAAGCTAGTATTAGTATTTTTGTCTTATGTGTCTTCCACTATTTTCCCTAAATATACCTAAGCATTATTTTTTTAAGTTACTTTGGTTCACACACTTATTAATACTCTTTTCAAACTATTTATTAACAGTTTGTGGTAGGGTGGAGAAAGGGAGAGGTGGCCCATTATAAAGAGTTCTTGATCTCAACAGATATACTTAAAACCCTTTTTTTGGTGTCTGCAAAACATTACGATTTTGGATATACCCAAATGTATCTAGCCACTGTCCTAAGATAGACATTTAAGTTCTTCTCATTGTCTTTTTGTAGTCTACAGTAAGTACGAAATGAACATCTAAGAAAGGGTCTTAATTTTTAACCAGGATTCTAGTCTTAATGAAAACATTATCATTTTTTAAAGTTAAGTCTCCTTTAAGAATTCTCTTTTCTGTAATTCATTTTTATATAGTATGGCTTTTCTCAGCAACACACATGGATCAAGTCTCCACTTTGCAACGAGTAGCTGCAAGTCAAAGGCCGCGTCTCTTCTAACGCGGCCACATGTTCTCTTGCCCTAGGCGCATACGAAAGGGTTAAGAGCCGGTGTCTTCAGTGGCTGTCGGAGCCCAGGTGGAAAGAGTGCCAGTATCTCAGCAGTCAGCTAGAACCCTTCTCGCTCCTGTGCAAATCTCTTCTCTCTAATAAACCACAGTGGGACGCCTTTCACACCAATAAGGCTGTGTATTTTCTGATGAGCACGCCCTTCGCATCAGAAAAGGCTACAACAGAGAAAAGTAAGAGTGTCCAATGTCTTATTCTCATTCAGTACGCATGTATGTATAGCTTCATGATTCTATAAAGTGGCCCGATATCTTTTATTTTACTATATTTTATTGTTAAAAATACAGCAAAATCTCACAAGCATTAGCAGGCACTGTGCTACTACATAAGAGAAGCAAAATAAAAAAGAACTAAATATTAATGCAGAAGTAAATATAAAATGTCTACATCTCTATAAAAGTTGCATATAACAACACATCTTACATACTTCCAACAATTTGTTTAGAACTGATTAAATATTTGAAATCAAGCAAAGTTGAATTTTAACCAAACTTTTATTTCTCAGTGGAAAATGCTCTCTTCATCAGAGGTGGGTTGGGCTTTCCCGACATCAAACCTCAATTCCAATGGCGGGTTATTGAGAGAGCACCAATCTGGAATGCGGCCTGTTTGATTGCAATATTCTTTTGAGACGGACCGCCTTCCAAGGATGTCTTGCAGTGGTCCAAAAATAGCACCTCCCAACCAAGCGGGAGGAACACAACTCCTCACATTAATGTGATCCTCACAGCAATCCTGGGGAGTTGGGAACTCCATAAGGAAGACCGAAGAGGAATCCATGCATTTGAATTGTGGTGCTGGAGGAGAATAGCACCATGGCGGCCAAAAAAACGCCAAATCTATCTTGGAAGAAGTCAGCCAGGAGGCTCCTTAGAGACAAGGAAAGGGAGGTTAAAAGCAGTCCCTTTCCCACAGGGCAGAAGAGTAGGACTCTCCTGCAGTGGGAAGAAGAGTGTGGTTAAGAAGACCCCAGATTTTTTTAAAATGACAATATCATCTTTAATTCTTTTTAAATGTTGTAATCTCCTTCTCTGTCCATTTGATTCCCTTTTCCCTACATCTGAATTATGAATAGAAATCTTTAACCCCTGGGGTTACTACTGACTCACTTCACATTCATCAGAAAACATTATATATGCAAGAACAGGTTATAATGTCAGTTATGCCCTTTCTACTGCTCAGCAGGTTATTATCACGCAAATCATCAATCAATTCAGCAGGAAACTTAAACTTACCTTCATGTCTACCTTTTGTGAAGTACTAAGAATAGGTGCAGGAGAAAGACGAGGCGTGCTACTCCCATGAAGAATTGCAGTCTCAGACACCCACAGGAGCCACTCAATGCTGTTCTTTAAGGTGCAGGGAGTCAGAATCAAGTTGATGGCAATAGGTTTGAGCTTTCTTTGGTTGTAAGGACAGTGCTGATGCTCCATACCTGATGGACACAAACCTCACTTTATAAGAAATCAGCCCCGGCAAAGAAGCAGCAGAGCCCACATGGAAGAAGCACACTAGCCTGTGTGCTCACCAGGTGTCAACAGGATCGGTAATCAGGCATCAAAAGAGCCAAAACAATCACATTAATGCAAATGAGGAGGGCCGGAGTGGAGACCCAAAGCCCATCTGTAGACAATTGGACATCCCCTCACAGAAGGGTCATAAGGAAGAGACGAGCTAGCCAGGGTGCAGTGTAGCACTGATGAAACATACGGCATTCCTCTAGTTCTTTAATGCTTCCTCCCCACCTCCATTGTCATGACCCCAGTTCTACCTTTGTAAGGTAGACCAGAGCACATGCTAGACTAGAGCATGTACACTGGTACATACAAGAGCTGTTAACACACAAATCCAGGACAGATAAACCCCTCAGGAACAGTAATAGCAGTATCAATACATGAGGGTAGGGAGAAGGTGGGGGGGAGAAAGGGGGAACCGATCATAATGATCGACATATAACCCACCCACCACCCACCCAGGGTGACTAACAACAGAAACATGGGTGAAGGGAGACAGCAGATGGTGGAAGATATGAAAATAATAATAATTTATAATTTATCAAGGGTTCATGAGGGTGGGAAGGCGGGGGAGAGAGTGGGGAAAAAAGAGGAGTTGATATCAAGGGTTCAAGAAGAAAGAAGATGCTTTGAAAAGGAGAATGGCAACATATGTACAAATGTGCTTGATACAGTGGATGTATGGATTGTGATAAGAGCTGTAAGAGCCCCCAATAAAATGATTTATTAATAAAAAGAAAAATAAAATAAGTCAGACATGTTTTTTAAACAGTCACAAATTCATAACTAAATTTTCATTAAGATAGCTTTTTATGAGCCAAAGCACTTGATTGTTAATTATACTTTCTTGTTCCAAATGAAACCTAGCTGAACTTTTAAATGAAGATGCAGACATGTGTTATCCTGTTAATTTTCCCTGGGAGAAGCTCACTACATTTCAAAGACTTATTTTGGTAAGATTTGCTATGAGAAAAATATTAATATTCTAAAAGTTTGGGGGACTTAATTACTAAAACCATTCGAACTCTATTTTTATAACTAAATTAGATCAATTTTTAAAACCAACATTGATTATTAATATTTAAAGGAAGCATGTATATTCCACTTTTAATATTTCTTTCACATGAGTTCACTTGGAGCAGAGGCGGGGAACCTTTTGTCTGCCAAGGGCCATTTGGATATTTACAGAATATTCTTGGGCCATACTGCTCAAACATTCCATTAATTCACCCCTAGTGTGATGACTGGAGCCCTGGTAGCATTGTGGTTACTCGTTGGACTGCTAGCTGCACAGTCAGCAGTTTGAAACCACTATCCGCTCTCAGGAGAAAGACTAGGCTTTCAACTCCCAGAAGGAGTTATGGTCTCAGAAATCCATAGGGGCAGTTCTGCCCTGCCCTATATGGTCGCTATAAATCAGCAGCGATTCAGTGACAGTGAGCGTGCTGTGGGTCATGTGAGGCATGTCCTGTTAGCTGGCATTGATGCACATCCCCATCACTGAATTAGAGTTTCCCTCTTGGCATCTCCTGTCACCTTAGGCACTCCTCCCTAGGGAGGAGGAAGGACTTTTAAGACAGGTCGATTTAAAAGCTATACTGAGAGTGCGTGGCTGAGTCCCATCTTCCCAGTCTCCAATGCCAAAAAACGGTCTAATAACAGACACTGACCCTTGTAGAGGAGGCTGCCCGGCTCTCCTTATGCCCCGTGAGTCTGTCCACTTGTCTAGTCCAAATCTCTGAGTCAGGAGGCATCCCGTTGCCTCACCAAACCACATCCACCAACATGCTCTTAGTTATTCATAAGGGTGACATTTTGCCTGACTCCTCTGTTTCTCAGTTTGGTTTAGAATCTGCCTGGGGATTTCAGAATCTAAGGGAGAGAGGAGGGGTGGTTGGAGTCCTAACGCTGTCCAAAGCTGAGTAGATGCTGCACACCTGAGTCACTTGACTTCATTTCCGCCCACAATAATCTCAGGAGGTAGATCAGGAAACCACAGTTCGAAATTGCCAGGTAGAGACAGGATTCGCTTAAACAGTTTGACTTTCAAGTCAGTGCTGCTGGGATGACACTTGGTGTACTTTCCAAACTATTGTGGTGGCAGGCACTTGCCCACACTGCAACTTCTAGTGCCCCCGTTGACGAGCGGAGCTGCCTCGCTGGTTTTCTCGGCTGCGATCTTTATGGAAGTAGATCGCCATGCTGGGTGGGTTCAAACTGCCAACCTTGCTGCTTCAAGCGCTTAGCCATTGCACCTCAGAGTTCTTTGAACTGGGGAGTCTGCCTCTGGGTGACATTTAAATTTGCCTTCCATTTTCTTTGCTAGGTGAAAATTCTTAAACCAGAAAGTTTAAGGGATTCAGTGAGAAAATTTATAACTGAAAATATGGGAACTGAGTATCTTCATACAACTGAAATTAACTTGAAAGAGCCCTACGAAGAGTCCAATGGCAGAATGCCGCTGATTCTCATTCACTCTCACGGTAAGCTCCTTCGGGCGGTTCCACAACGGCGCCGCAGCAGTCAAAGGACAAGGGAGGGAACATTCAGAAAGGGTCAGGTTTCTGGAACTGAAGTATTTTCCTATTCTTGCTTCAATATCTTGGAAAATGAACCAACTAAAATGTTAAACTATATTAAGCACCATATTTCTCGAAATGTAAAACATGAAGAGAAATTATCAGATTCATAAATACAAAAATTTTTATCAGTACAGATGTATTCTGTGCAGGTAATGCCTTCCAAACATGAGCTATTTATGTTATGTTTGAGGTTGTCCTTACCTGTATGAACTATTCTGATTAAGCTTCATTTGTGATTATATATATTATAAATATACATACATACACAGGAGTTTCAAAAAATTGTGCCAAAAAATCCATCATCTTTTCTATTTTTCCATTCACTTTCTGAAGTCCTTTGTGTGAGTGTGTGTGTGTGTACATATATGAGTAGATGAAACATATATCATGAGGGTAAGTCAGTAAGTATTGCAGGTAGGGTTCCAGGTCACACGTGCGCAGATATGTTCCACACGGAACGTGTCTCTGTGATCAGTAGAAGGCTGCAGTCAGGTTCTCTCGATAACACGCATGTCTTGGTCTTGTGGGAGTGCCTTCCACACAGTGGCTCCGGAGGGGATCTGCTGCAGGCAGTTAAGTTCAAGGCAGAGAGGTCAGCCCAGAAGGTGTGGCAAGTATTGGGGGCACCACAAAGGGGTATCCTGATAGATGTTTTTCAAAAGACACAGGATAATCTCAGGGGGTTATAAAAAGGAAGTTTTAAGACTTCTTGGGGAAAGGTTAGACAGAGGGAAACACGGTTTTCAGATATGCATGGCCTCGATCGATGGAGGATGTGCCAAGAAAGAATAGATCCACAGTTTGATATGTTGTTGTTGTTTCATAAAGGTTTCTGGGATTTTGTAGCAATTTTACTTACCCTGCTATGTAAGTATATCTGAATTGTGTGTGTGTGTGTGTGTGTGTGTGTGTGTGTAAATATATAAAACCAAGCCCACCGCCATTGAGCCCATTGCAACTCATAGCAGCCCTATCAGGTTGCTGGGCTGTAAGTCTTCATAAGCACACACCACTTCATCTTTCTCCCACCGACATCGTGGTAACAGTCCAGGGCTTTCCTGGTAGTGTGTACGTGGGTGGGCATCCTTTTTTTTTTTTCTTTGAGTGTCATTTTGGACTGCTATCTTTTTTAAAAAATCATTTTATTATTAGCTCATACAACTCTTATCACAATCCATACACACTTCAATTGTGTAAAGCACATTTGTACATTCATTGCCCTCATCGTTCTCAAAACATTTCCTCTCCACTTAAATCCCCGGCATTAGGTCCTCAGTTTTCCCCTCCCTCCCCGCTCCCCACTCCCTCATGAGCCCTCGATAGTTGATAAATGGGTATTTGGTCCTGTCTTGCGGGCATCCTTATACACACAGCAAACGATCATTGATTAGTCCTCTGGTCCAGCCCTTGCTTTCAAATTCTTCAAATTCTTTTTTTTTTTCTTTCCCATTTTCCTGAGCTTTCGAGCATTTTCTTCATGTATCTTCTGTTTGTCTTCATTCCACCATTTTAAAAGTTCAAGCTCAGTAGGGGGAAAAATGAGCAGCCGATATTAAGGGCTCAGGTGGAAGGCAAGTGTTTTAAGATGGAAACAAATGTACGTACATATGTGATTGACACAATGGATGTATGTATGGATTGTGATGGGACTTGTACGAGCCCCCAATAAAATGATTTTTTTTTAAAAAGTTCAAGCTCATTAAGCAAAGACTTTATCTATAGTGCCTCCACCAAGAGGTTGTTCCTGTGTAAAACCCCAGGCCATCAGCTTGATAGACTCCCTGGGCAGCACATCGGGTTAAGTGTGCGACTAATAACCTAACAGTTGGCCACTCAAACCCACCCACAGGCTCCTTGGAAGAAAGCACTACTCTTAAACCTACTTCCAAAAGATTACACCCCATTTGACTCTGCACACCTGGGATGCCCCTCAGTTGACTGGACTCAATGGCAACCTGGTACTGGTTATGAGCCTAACACACTCAGAGTTGTTGTTGTGACTTGACTTCACTATTGTTGGTATGTGTGAGTCCCTTGTTACAGCCTCTGCGTCCATCCATCTCACCAAGGGTCCTCCCTTTGTGCTGGCCTCTACTCTACCCAGCACAACGTCCCTTACCAGGCTCTCTTCTCCTGATAACACGTCCAAACCGTCCTTGTTTCTAAGGGGCATTCTGGCTGCACTTCCTCCAAGACCTTTTTTTGTTCAATTGTCCTGGAAGTACATGGTGCTTGCAATATTCTTCATCAGCGCTCACAGCAGGTCAATTACTCCGAAACGTAAGCTGTGATGGCAGGGAAGGGCTTTAGGCATCGACTCCACGTGGCAAACCTCAATAGAAGAAAGACAGAAGGGCACACCTGCAACACTTTTGTGAAAAAACCTTCCCTTCCAAGACCTTTCCACAAAGCTTCAATGCCCAAACCCAGCCACAGGAGAGGCTAAAATAGGTGATATTTTAGCTGGGCACACAGCCATCTTAAATAACAATGTGGTTCAGCTACAGAGGAGGAAGGGACGAATAAATGTTGGAGTAGACAGCCAGCAGTTACTACAGAGGGAAATGAGGTCACCCTGGAGTATTAGAAATCCAAGGTCACTGAGTTAGTAAGTGACAATGTCCAAATTCTTCACTTTGAATCTTGACATCGAGGCCTAGAGTTTTTCCTCGACGGTTACACCTTCTCCGATCATGATGCAACAAATACTGGATTTTGCCAGGGCAAAATGTAGCAGTGAGGAATTACTAAACACAAATAAAAGCCAACCATGATGGTGGGACAAGTGGGAAGTAAAAAGGAAATAGAGGAAAGAACGAGGAGGCAAAGGACATTTATAGAGGCCTAAATACAGGCATGTACATATGTAAATATATATATATATAATGAGAGGGGAATAGAACTATGTATTACTATCTATATGTTAAGTATTAAGGTTGCAGATGGACATTGGGCCTTGACTCAGGTATTCCCTCAACACAAGAACACTGTGTTCTAACAATCTGGCATTCTGTGATGCTCACCTTCCTGACATGATCAATGAAGACAAAATGGGTGCATAGCAAATGTGATGAAGAAAACTACACTTGATCTTAGCCAAAAGGCCAAGAAGCGATGTGGTGAAGAAAGCTGATGGTGTCTGGCTATCAAAAGACATAGCAAAAAGCAGCCATCCAGCTCAGAAGCAACAAAGCCCACATGGAAGAAGCACAGCAGCCTGTGTGATCATGAAGTGTCAATGGGATCAGGTATCAGGCATCTAAGACCCAGAATAAAACAATACCCCAGGTGAACTGGGGGCTGGGGGGCGGGCATGGAGTAGAGACCCAATGGCCATCTGTAGACAATTGGACATCCCCTCACAGAGGGATCACAGGAAAGAGAGGAGCCAGTCAGGGTGCAGTATAGCACCGATGAAACACACAACTTTCCTCTAGTTCTTTGGTGCTTCCTTCACTCCACTATCATGACCTCAATTCTACCTTACAAATCAGATTAAAGCAGAATATGCACACTGCTACAGATAAGAGCCCGCAACACAGGGAATCCAGGATAGATAAACCTCAGGGCCAACAAGGAGAGTAGAGATACCAGGAGGATTAGGGGAGGGTGGGAGGAGAAAGGGGGAACTAATCACAAGGATCAATAGAACCCCCTCCCAGGGGGGTGAATAACGGAAAAGTGGGTGAGGGGTGACAGAGGGTGACGTAAGATATGGAAAAAATTAATCTATAACTTATCAAGGGTTCGACAGGGAGGATCAGTGCGGGGGAGGGGGAAGAAATGGGGAGCAGATATGGGGTTCAAGTGGGAAGAGAATGCTTTGAAAATGATGATGGCGGCATATGCAAATGTGCTTGACACACTAGAGGAATGTATGGATTGTGATAAGAGCTGTAAGAGCCCCCAATAAAAGTATTTTTTTTAAATACTGGATTTTGTTTTTTAAGAAAGAATTAACTAAATTAACAAGTATACTTCCCCACATACAGGGATTGACCCTACGGCCCTTCTCCTGAGATTTGCACAAGAACTGAAAGGAACAACACAGCACGTGGCCATGATTTCTCTGGGCTGTGGCCAGGCAGCTAAAGCAGAAGATTTCATTGTTAAGGCCCTCAACAAACCAGAACAGTGGGTCTTCCTCCAGAACTGCCACCTGTCAGCCTCCTTTATGCCATGCCTATCCACCATTATAGAATCGTAAGCGTTTTAACATTTATTTCTAAGGGATCGATCAGCTTGCCTATAAAAACCGTGACGTAGAACTGGAAATGGGTACATTTTCTGTGCTTATAAAGTGCTGGGATACTGCTTGATGTGACTGAACGATGCAATGCTACTCTGGAAGAGCTCCCAACAACATCAATTAAAAATAATAATAAAGCGTTGGGCCGTTACGGGGACTTCAGCTGTGGGTTGTTTTTTTTCTGAGAACTTGACTACGAAGAAGACATTTCGATTTTGTTCTCTGTCCTGCATATCACTGCCAGACATACTTGTATATGCATACATAGACACATGTACGCACCACAGCTTTTAGTAGTCTCTAAGCATTCCCAGTCCGGAGTAGTGCCTTATACATGCATTGATACCTTCAAGGATGATTTATTTGTATGTCCTATATTTAAGCACCTACTCGGACTTTCTCTGGTTCACCCCTGTTCGTGGTTATACGTCCAAAGCAGCGACTCTCCCACTGCAGGCACAATTGTCCTTAGGCTCAGCCTTGTGGTTTGCGACAGGAACAGTTGAAAGGGACTGCTGAAATCTCGAGGACTCTCACTGTGTGTATTTACCGGCAGTTTGTGACCAGGTAACAGTCTGTGGATTTCATTCCTCCAGCTTTGCATTTCCGCCCGCTTTGCTGTCCGTGACCAACGGGGAACGGAAGACAGGTGTTCAGAGGCCACCTGTTCTTTGTGCTGTGATGGTATGCCGCGAGCATCAAGCTATCAAGCCAGACTGGATTGCATGCCTTACATTTCTAAAAGCTTTGCTAATACCAGTCACCCTGCTATTCTCAGACTATGTGCTTTCAACAATTTAAAAATAATTTTCCCTTTCTAGTTAATATGTACATTCAGACTATGTATATGTCTGAATTTTCATCAACCCAAATCAAACAAAAATCTAAAATAAGCATAGAAAAATGAAACAGTAAAACAAAATTTATCTGAAATCCCACTAACTCCACAGTTCCTTCTACCTTTGTTCTAACAGCCATTGATCACAATGGACTGAATTGTTTTCTAGCTCCGTAATTCCTTCTACATTTATGAAGTGCTTGCTTGCTATAGGGAAGAACTTTTCAGAGATGAGTACCAAAGGTTAAATGTGAACACCTCCTTTGCAGGGCTCTGTTTGAGACTGGGAGCCCAGGATCCGTTGGCAGGGACCCTACATGGATTAAGGCTCTGGTGAATCCCCTCTGACTGTAGTTGAAAGACGTGAATAGCCTTGTTATCAGACAAAAATCATTGTAAAGTCAATTGTGGCCGATGTAGTAAAGTGAAAATGCAACATCTTATCATTTGCTCTCCCTTTTGACACATTTTAACGTTGTTTCAGTTTTTAAAATTAATAAATAAAGTGAATGGGAACTATACATGGATTAAGCCTCTGGTGAATTCCCACCGGCCATCGATCACGGAGGTCTATGACCTCACTATCCTGCACAGTGCATTGGAACGTGGATTAAGGCAGAAGAAATTAGGCAATTCAACACCTTACCATTTGATCTCCCTTTTGACCCATTTTAATGTGTTCTAGTTTTTAATATTTTCTGCTTTCTTTTCAATTAAGATTTTTCTCGGTTTTGTGTTTGCTGTTGGGTTTTTTGCTGTGTGTGTGTGTGTGTGTGTGTGTGTGTGTGTGTGTGTGTTTCTGTCTGAAATCCAGGATGAGTAGATCTATAGAGACAGTAACTGGATTAGTGGTTTCTTGCAGGTGTGGCAGGGGAGGTTGTTAAAATAAATTAATTAAAGGAAGAACTTTCCCTTCGCTATTCATTCATTATATTAGTATGGATTCAAGAATGCTAATGTTAATAAATGACTACAATCTGTAACTGTTGTCATTTATGTTGATACTCAGTTGTCCAAATTTGGTCAATGGAACTCTTAGTTTTTTCTTAATTTGTCATTTTATTCAGTTTATTTTGTTTTGCTTTTGTTTACTTATTTACTTTGGTGTGTTTGTTTGTTTTCAATTAGCATATATTGCTTGTGTGCTTATGGAAGGAAAAGATACTTTTTAAAATTGGAAATTGGTGGGTCAACTTCTTTTGAAGCTGTTAAGCAGTCTGATAAGATTTTGACTACAACAATGATCTGAAAGGTCATGCTAAATGTCATAATGCTATTATTCTGAGAACATACTTGAACATACTGAGAACACAAAAAAGTGCTTACATTTTTCACAATCAAATGTTTACTCTTTTTTTTTTTGCAGGTTTAATAGCCCAGATGTGAAGATAGACCCTGGTTTTAGGCTCTGGTTAGGCTCAAAATCAAACAGTTCTTTCCCAATTCCTATTCTTCAAAAGAGTTTAAAGGTAATTACAAAGTATAACATTTTATCATCTTGCATTCATAATTATGAATTAATAAGAGAGCGCTAAATTTGATATGCCAAATATTAACTCTTTACTAGAGGAGCACTGAGGGTGTAGTTGGCTAGGCATTGGGCTTGCAACTATAAGGTACACAGATCAAAACCACCAGCCACTCCACCGTTTCATAGATTATCACAATTCTCTGGAGAGAATCTGACAGATTAAAATGGTTGGCTTAAAAAGCCCTAATGTGGGGCTATCTGGTATTTTCACTCAAATCCACAACTGAGGTTGAATAAACTCCAAGACTTAGTCAATTCTGCTAAACACGTCATTGGCCTCAAAGACCAAATCTTAATAGCAGAGAAAACTAATGGCCCAGGCTGAGTCTCAGACACGTGAGCACAGCCACTCTTCCAATTTGTACAGGATTGAGTTGGGGTTACAGGACATCAGGGTGGATAGTGCCCCAAACCTCCTGGGGGGGAAACAAGCTCAAATTCACTGCCATCGAATCAATGCTGACTCACAGTGAACCCCTGTGGGTTTCCAAGACTGTAACTGTGCATGGGAGTAGAAAGCCCAAATTTTCTCCTACACAGTTGCGGTGGTTTTGAACTGCCGACCACGAGGTTTATAGCCCAACAGGTAACCACTACACCACAAGAATTCTTGGGGAGAAACCAAATTCATTCTTAAGAAACGACTTCCTGTTATCTAAGTGGGCTGTACGGAACTGCTTTCCACCAGCGTCGCTCCTGGGGAAAACAGAGCATGACTGGAAGACATTCACAGCGCTCAGTCTGAGACTCAGGATTGCGGCCAATAAATTCTGGCTGATAGGCTCTCAAACAGCCACTTACTTATGGCCAGAAATGGGAGTGCAGGGTTTGGGAGGTGGAGGTGGTCGGCACAGGAGAATGGTGCGGCAGAGAGGGATAGAGCTTATGGGTGCATGTCAGCTAAAGGTGTCTTATTCCTCTCAGTCCACTTGAAGTTTCCATCAGGATATGCATTTTTTTATATAGTTGTGATCGTGCATGCATATAGCTGTAAGAGGTTTTGACATCAAATCATATCTCTATACTGACAGAGAAGATCATGTTCATAATAAAGAAAAGCATCTACAAATATTTAAGAAAACACTAACACTTCCTTTAAAAAGGGGCAAGAGGCAAAAACCTTAATAAGTATATGAAGAAAAAACCTTAATAAGTATGTGAAGAAAAAAATTTCCTTAGATGTTTTTGTTAAATGAAAATCAAAGAGACACTTTTGAGCCCATCAAATTGACAAAGATTCTCAGACAATTTAAAGATAGCTGTGTTGTAGCTGCTGCTGTTAAGAGCACTGGGAAATAGAGGCCCTAACACAAAGCTCCGGGAAGTAATTTTGCAATATGTGAGGGTAAATCCAGAGTTACAAGATCATAGACCCTTGGTAAACAGAAACCTCAAAGTATGAAGCTACTACTGTTTCTCAATCTATCCTCCGTGTATATGTATATAGATATAGATATTTTAGTCATTTTATTGGGAACTCTTACAGATAGTGTAACAATCCATAGCTCACGTAGATCAAGCATAATTGTACAATTGCTGTCACTGTCAGTTTCAAAAGATTTTCTTCCTTCTTGAACTCTTTAATATCAGTTCCCCTTTATCCCCTCCCTGCACCACCTTACCTATTATTGTTATTATTATTATTATTATTATTTTCCCTTATCTTATACCATCCATTATATCTGTTCACCTACAATTCTGTTATTTGTTCCCTCAAGTGGGGTTATATGTCATCATTGCTATTGATTCCCTCTTCCTCCCTTCCCCCACTTCTCTTCCCATACCTTAAAGAAATCATTACTTCTGATACTATTTCTGAAGGGTTTATCTCTCTTGGATTTCATGTATCAAGCAATCTAAATTATACAAATGAAAACACGCAAGTCTCACAGTATTAATGAGGTCAAAACTAAGACAATAAGAATAAGGGGAGACAATATCAAAGAACTATAGGATAGTTATGTGTTTCATCAGTGCTATACTGCACCCTGGATATACCATCCCTTCCATGTGGCCCTTCCGTGAGGGACTGTCCAATAATCTATCAGGTGGTGAGTTAGTTTATTGTGCAAACCTGGCCGATCAACACATGTGGGATTAATTAAAGGGCGGAGGGATAAATGGCTTGGTGAGCTTCGCCTTTCTAGTTCTCGGGTTTCTTGCTTTGTGATGGTGGCACCAGGGTGCAGCTGCCTCAGCAGTTCCAACTTCAGCTTGCAAGGCTGACTTTCTACAAGACATCCCCAAGGAGAAGCCACATGGACCTGCCCTGATGCAGCCCTGGGTGCTGGAGCAGCCATGTGGAGACCCCT
>NW_022111324.1:74616326-74652643 GCF_000313985.2 Echinops telfairi
TGGATTGGTGTTGGACATATGGGTTAATGGGTTAATGTTGGACTTGTGGGCTTGGGCAGCACTGGGTTGGGATGTTTTCTTGATGCGCACTTAACATTTATCTAAAACTCTCTTATACATGAGTTTCTTGGATTTGTTTCTCTACAGTACCCAGTCTAACACGGGTGGTTTAGGGTCTCCACTTAGTCTATACTCCTTCATGTCAATTTGATTGCTTGCTTTTGAACTTCTGATACCTATTCCCATTGACACCTCATGATTATACAGGCTGGTGTGCTTCTTCCAAGTAGACTTTTTTGCTTCTCTGCTAGATGGCCTCTTGTTTAACTTCAAGCCTTTAAGGCCCCAGACACTATATAGTTTAATAGCCAGGCACCATCAGTGGAGGAAAAGGTCGGGGAAGGGGAGCACTGAGTTAAGGGACAAGGGAATAGTAAGGGATCTAAGATTGATGGTGAGGAGAGGATAGCATTCCTGGTCATGTTTGATCAATTGAAATGTATCCGAGAAGAATTACTGGAACCCTAGTAGGAGGGCTGTTTGGCTTAAGAGATATTCCCTATGTTCAATAACTCTTGGTTGTCAAGCTTTCCACACCAGTGCCATTCCAGAACTCTCAAACTAATCCCAACTGTTGGGAATCTCCTGTACGATAGAAAGCAACTTCCCAACCCTCCATCGTCCTCCCAATCACCAGCAGGTTCCAGTGGTGTGGCCATAGCGGCACCCCTACTCAGCGAGAGTCTCCCTCACCCTTGCTGGCCCTTGACTCCACCCAACATAACGTCCTTTCCAGTGACAGATCGCTCCTGATAATGGGTCCAAAGCAAGCGAGCCAGACACGGTGTAATCCAGAAGGTTTCCGTTGGCTGATTTTTGGAAGTAGATCATCAGGTCTGTCTTCCTTGTTACAGTCTGAACGCTCCATTGAAACAGGTCCACCATAGCAACGTGCAAGCCACCACAGTGTAACAGCCTCTCCGCCATGGGTGACGGAACCGGGTTGCTTTGACTTAGTTATGCTCTCATTTTAAAGTGCGAATTGGAATAAAGAAAAATCCCAGCACAATCCTTTTGCAGACATTGTCAAATGGAGAGAACAATAACAAAGATTTTTCCCCCTTTGGGGAAAAAAGATTGTATCTTTAATAGTCTTGATTTGGGGTATTGAATTTCCAGAGTATGTAGTAGCCCAATAACAGAGATTTTTATCTGCCTCTGAATTTTGAAAGCAGTTACAGTCTTAGCTAGTTCGCGTACCATTTCTACCCCACATTGAGTCCTCACGTGCTGTTTGACTCACATCTGCTTTACAGGTTGCCGTGGAATACCCCCAGGGATTGAAGAGCAATTTACTTCAGACGTTTGGACACAGTGGGAGTGGAGAGGTAACAGAAGAGATATTTGAAAATCCTGACTTTGGACCATGGTGGAAAAAGATCTTATTCAGCCTATGTTTTTTCAATGCTGTGATCAATGAAAGAAAAAATTACGGAATATTGGGCTGGAATCTTCCTTATGAATTTAGCTCTTCAGATTTGGAAGTAAGTAACAACAAATCAGTAACATGTATAAGCTGAGAGACTTAAGGGCATGCACAAATCCTAAGTGTTTGGGCGTGTGGTATGAACAGGGACTGAAACAAGACAATAAGAGGTTGGGCATAGACATTGAAGCCAGGTGTCCTGGAACCAAAAAGTTCTTATATACTTATATACTTATAGGTATATAGGTATATAGGTAATGAATCTGGTAGGCAAGCTAATTAACCTCTCTGGATCTCAGAGACAAACTAATTAAGCTAGATAAAGCCCTTAGAACATTGCCTGATATGTATGAATCACTATAAAAGTTTTGCCATTATTACTTTTTCATTTAAAATGAGAGATTACATGGACCCATTGTGGGAAGAGCTGGTAGTATAAAATCAACTTAATATTCCTTCTTTAGCATTCTTTATTTAAAACCCTCTACTAGAACATTGTTCTAGGTATTGTCTTTATTGCTAATAGGTCTACTGTGGTAGCTGCTGTGGTCTACCACTGCCAACAAGTTGATCTGACGCAGCTGCGACACTATAGAGGGTTTCCAAGACTGTACATCTTCACAGGAACAGCCTCACCTTTCTCCCTTGGCAGCTGGTGGGTTTGAACTGACAGCCTTCCCATTAGCAGCCCAACACTTAGACCACAGGGCTCCTTACCTACAATGGGAACAACTGCTACATTTTCCAAGGTTAATCTTCCTAAGTGTGCCCCCAGAACAGAACATCTAATTACTTACTTTAATTACCTATTTATAATACATCAAAGCAGAAACAACAAGGGCTTTTGAGGAACATCTTGATCCTGTCACGGTCCCTGCATTGTCTGAAAAGATCCTAGCTCCATAGCCATCTCTGTTTTCTATATGTCCTTTCCAGGTGTGTCAGTCTGGGTAGACTAGAGAAACAAATCCATGGATAGGAAAGAGGTTTATATACAAGAGCAATTGAACATCGAGCAAACCTCCCAGCCCAGTCCAGTTCAAGGCCATAAGTCCAATATTAGCCCATATGTCCGATATCAATCTATAAAGTCCTCTTCAGACTCACAGAACACATATACAATGAAGCCAAATGCAGGACAATCACAAGCCAGTAGGTAGAAACTCTTTAGGTCCAGTGGCATTGTAAGCATCTCAGTGCTGGCAGGGGTCTCTCTGTGGCTTCTCCGGCTTCTGAGGTCTGGTTACATCCATGTGGCTTGTCCTCTGCAGTGTCTCCCAGGGAGCAGCAGAGAGGTGTCTTCCACCTCCAAGGAGGAAGTACCAGACTTCCCAGAATTCTCAGGAGAAGGCCAGGCCCACAGAAGTCTCATTGGCTATCTCCAGATTGACAGCCTAGGCTCCACCCCTACACTCTTAATCCTTAAATTGACACCAGATTAGGTGACTACCACATTAGGCTTTTCCATTTTCTCGATGATTGCCTATCAGAGTACCAGAGTCTGTGCTTCTGCACCTAACTAAACATACATGTCAAGAAATGTGAACTCAATATGTATTTCTATCCCAACTGAACTCACAGCTCAATCAAAAGGCAAGCAATATATTGAGGGAAATACCTACCATACTTATAGATTAGACAAATGGTTAACATACTTATTATCAGAAACGTTCTTACAAATTAAGAAAAAGAAAAATACCCCACAAGTAAAAGGAAATAGAGGAAAGAACTAGGAGGCAAAGGACATCCATAGAGGTCTAACTACAGGCATGTACATATGTAAATATATTTCTATATAACAATAGGGAAATAGATCTATGTACATATATTAATAGGTTAAGTATTAAGGTAGCAGACAGACATTGGGCCTCTACTCAAGTACTCCCTCAACACAAGAACACTTTGTTCTAATAATCTGGAATTCTGTGATGTTCACCTTTCTGACCCAATTGCTGAATGAGTGCATAAGCAAATGGGGTAAAGAAAGCTGATGGTGCCTGGCTATCAAAAGATATAGCATCTGGGGTCTTAAAGGCTTGAAGATAAACAAGCAGCTCTCTAGCTCAGAAGCAACAAAGCCCACATAGAAGAAATACACTAGCCTGTGTGATCATGAGGTGGGAAAGGGATTAGGTATCAGGCATCAGAGACCCAGAACAAAAAAATCATATCAATGTGAGTGAAGGGGAGTGCAGAGTGGAGACCCAATGCCCATCTGTAAACATTTGGATATCCCCTCACAGAGGGATCACAAGGAAGAGGAGATGAGCCCGTCAGGATGCAGTATAGTACCAGTGAAACATACAACTTTCCTCTAGTTCTTTAATGCTTTCTCCCCCTCATTATTATGACCCCAGTTCTATCTTACAAATCCAGTTAGAACAGAGCATGTACACTTGTACAGATAAGAGCTGGAAACACAGGGAATTCAGGACAGATAAACCCCTCAGGACCAATAATGAGAGTAGCAATACCAGGAAGGTAAGGGAAGGTGGAGGGGAGAAAGGGGGAACTGATCACAAGGATCTACATATAACTCCCTCCCAGGGGGATGGACAACAGAAAAGTTGGTGAAGGGAGACATCGGTCAGAGTAAGACATGGAAAAAATATTACAAATTTCCAAGGTTTCATGAGGAAGGGAGGGTGGGGTAGAGGGAAAAGGAGCTGATACCAAGGGCTCAACTAAAAAAATGTTTTGAAAATGATGATGGCAATACATGTACAAATGCGCTTGACACATGCATTGTCATAAGAGTTGTACAAGCCCCCATTAAAATGATTTTTTTTAAGAAAAAAATACCCCAATAAGCAAAGGACATGGATAGGCAATTCACAGTAAACACACAAATGGCAGTAAGATTATGAAGAATTGTTCAATCTCTTTGGTAATCAAAGAAATGTTCATTCAAACCACAAATAAATCGTTTTAAAAACACAGGTGAATGGCAAAATGTGGACTACCCATCAGACAACCAGTCAGTCAGAGAAAGAAATATAGTTCTGATGCATGCTCCAACATGCATCCTGAGAAGAATATGCAAAGTGAAAGCAGCCTGGCATAAAAGCTCGCCTACTGTATGAGTCCACGTATATGCGATATCTACAGTAGACAAATTTATGAAAGCAGAAATTAGATTAGTGGAGAGGCGCTGGGGACAGAGGAGAATTAGACTACTTAGTGGGCATGGGACCTGTTTTGGGAGTGAGGTGAAACTTTGGAGCTAAACTGTGGCAGTGGTTACGCAACATCTTGAGTAGACATAGTGCCATCAAACTGTACACTTTAAATGGTTTTCAATAAATAATTTTTATTTATAATTTATAAATTTAGAAACTTAAGAAAACTTATAAATTTATAAATGTATTTATAAACTTAAGAAAATATTGTATTAAAAATAAATACATAAATATTTAATTCATAAATAACTAATTTACGGATAAATTGTTCAAATTTTAATGAATAATTATAACTACATTATGTATATCTTATCACAATCAAAAAGAGTCATGGAAAACACACACACATATATTTACCACCTTGCATTAACACAGTTGTTCAAATTAACCTTAGGTCCCTTCCCATTCCTCAAAAAATACAGAGAAACGGGCTGTCTTGTTTTGGGGGATTAGATTGGTGTTAATGTTTGGGGAAGCAATTGAGTATATAGAAAGATGGTCTCTGAATGGTATGGACAGCTAAGCACTCAACTAGTAGCCCAACAGTTGGCAGTTCGAACCTACCTGAAGGCACTTAGGAAATGAAGTGTGATCTGCTTTCAAAAAGTCTTGCACAGTCCTGAAAACCCAACGAAGCGGTTTTGATCTGCACACTTGAGATCACCATCAATCAGAATCAACTTAATGGCAAAGAACAACAATCTTATAAAATGGGACTGGTAGGAGTCACATCACCAGAACCTGTCAAACTTCAGGGGGGGAAATGACCAGAAGCAACCCGCTGCGGATTCCCGGAGGTGGGCGGAGGTCCACCAGCCACCTCTGTGCACCCTGTTCACCAGTTCTGACACCACTTGTCCTCCCTCCGAGCTCGCTCTGGGCTAGTTCCACAGCATCGTAATTGTTCCTCTGGATGGTGCCCCATGGGTTTCTTAGGCTTTCTTTCATTTTCTTTCTTTTTCCTGATTGTTCCTCTAATAGGCTGGCATCAAGGGATTTGACTTTAATTTCATTGATTTGATTCTGTCTTCCATGAATTCAATTAGATTCTTTGCCCTTACGATGCTCTGTCTATTTCTGAAATTTTAGTATTAAAAAAATGTTAGTGTTGATGTGGATTTCTAGTTGTTGTTTTTGTATGGTATCTAATTGTCTCGTTTTGTTCATTTGATCTTGTATTGTTTTTTGGAATTCTATCGTTTTATCTGCGTTTTTCTTGATTTTGTCTGTGACTTCCATGGTTTTGCTTTTGTGTTCCTTGATCTCGTTGTCAATCTGTTGAGGAGCCTACGTATATACATTTTTAATTATCAGGTAGTTCATTCCAGTTTCTTCCTCAGGAAGGTTTTTTGGCACTGTGTTTTATTCATTTGCTTAAGCCATCTGAGTGTGTGAGTGTGTGTGTGTGATTTAAAGTTCATTGTTCCTGCCAAGACACTGAAGTTATTGTATTTATTTATTCTTTGTATGTTGTTTTGTGTCACCCTGCTTTTTGTTTTGGTTTGGTTTTTATAGAACCCTGAGGTTGGAGAAGGGGTGCTACTGTGGTTGCTAATTTGGTAGCCCTGGGGATCTCGGCACTTGTACCCATGTGCATTTGGTAGTGGGTGGGGGTTTGCATGTGAGTCTCTGTTTGCTGGTCCCCCAGAGCAGCCAACAGTGCACTAGGCAGGTGCTGGCCACAACTGTTTCCCATCCAGCAGTGCTGATGCAGGTGGACGGGGCTACAGGTACAGCAAATGTGGCTAAGCGATGTGGAAACAGTTGCTCCCTTCCACCTGATGGGGCAAAAAATACAGGTTGGAGAAGAAGGATGAAGGAAGGAAAACAGAGGGAAAAGAGAAGACAACAGCAGCAACACAAGCGAAAACACAGAGAAACAGTGTGCTATCAAGCACTGTCTGTCACCTGCAGGGACCATGGGCGTGGGGAGCCATGGAAGCGCAGCGAAGCAGCCTGTCTTCAGGAATCACACAACCCCTGACAGGTGCTGCAGACATGGAGTGTGCAGCCTGCAAGAACACACAATGCTGGTGGCAGAAGCAGGAGGCACGTGATCCTTGAGCCACAGGACCATCTCTCAGGCCACTGGGGGAGCAGAGCACTGGAGAGGTGGGGGCTGATGGACCACTGGGGGAGGAAGGAGTAGTGGGGGGACATAACAAGACAGTGGGTGGGGATAGAGGTGGGAGCCACACCTCTGGTCAACAGAAGGATATGCAGGGTAATGAGAGAGCATGCATTTCTCTGCTCACCACTCACTAGAGTGGCCACTGGTGCATCCCCATTTGAGTACAGCCAGTTAACCAATTCCTGCATCAACTCCATGCATGGTGGGGCTGTCTGTGGTACCCCACAGGTCTTCCCCATCACGTGGATCTCCCACTCAAATGAAGAAGAGGTCCTTGCTTGTGAGTGTTTCTATCCCCAGTCACCTGCTCTGTGATCATCTGGGTCTCTGGAGTTCTGGCCCACTTTTCTGCTCTTTCTTTCCTTAGATCCAGCTCATGGTCTGCTCACCTTGCTTCACTGAAGATATGTCTACACTCTATTTCTGTCTTATTGGGCATTCTGTGAAGTTGCTTTTCCGTGACTCAAGGTGGCCAGGCTGTGCCACGCCAACTGGGAAGACACCTCTACGCCTCATAGCTTCTCTTTTGTTGCTGCCATGCAGTTTCTCTTTCCAGGCAACGTTTGATCCACTTCTTTATCCTTTGACTTGAAGTTCAGGGTTCTGGGATAATCACCTCTATCTGTTCCACTTGGTTCCTCATGTCTGTGCTACAGAGTGAAGGCATGAAATATCTTGCTCGTTCACCCTCTTAGCTCTACACGCCCTTGGCTTTTACTTGACTAATAATATTGATCTTCATTGTCTCTTTCCACAGACACAATGAATGAAATTTTTGTGTAAACCATTTGATAAGATCTACATGTATAGTCATCATTTGTGTTGTCGTAAAAGTATTTCTGATAAATAAGGACTTGCAGAATTCTATCATGCTCTTTTTAGCATTGTGGCTACCACCAAAGCTCTATTTTCACGACTGACTCTGCTTTGCTTCATTTTCCAATCACTAGTAATTATCAGTGCATCTTGATTACACATTTGGTCAATGTCAGTCTGCAGCAGTTCATAAATATCTTTGATTTCTTCATCTTTGGCTTTTGTCGTTGGAGCATATATTGGAATGTAGTTGTATTAACTTATCTTTCTTACAGTCATAGGAATATTAACCGATCACTGGCAGCATTGTACTTTGAGCTCGGGCTTGAAATGTTGTTGATGACAAAGGCCACACTGTTCCTCTTCGACTTATTGTTACCATTTTGAGAGACTAAAATGATTGTCAGATTCAAAATGGCCAATACTCTCCCATTTCCACTCACTAATGCATAGAACATTGATCTTTAAACATGCCATTTTGTTTTGACAACTTCGAATTTCCCTTGATTCATATTTCGTACGTTTTATGTTCTGGTTATAAGTGGGTGTTTACAACTATTCTCCTTTTGAATCACGCGCCATCAGCAAACAAAGGTCCCAGAGGCTTTACTCCATCGGCTCTCCTTTAAGGAGGCAGCTCTTCCCCAGAACTGGGTGAGCACCTCTAGCCTGAGGGCTTTCTTTTGCGGCACTATATTGAACAATGTTCTGTTATTATCCAGTTTTTACTGACTAATTTTTAGAATTAGATCATCAGGCCTTTGTTCTTGGGATACTTAGTCTGGGAGTTGTGCTGAGAACTCTTCACCACAGACCAGTACAACCAACGGACAGATTGAACAGGCGATGTATATTGTCAAATTTCAGGAGGGTGTGTATAAGAAACTACTATTTGTGTAAGAAAGGAAAACAGAAAGAAAGGTAAGAGAGAAAACAGAAAGAACTGGGGAAGGGGAAAAGGACATCGAGGTATATGCACATATTTCCACAGGATATCTGTGTAAAGCTACTCAGAAAATGCTAAAACTGATTGCCTCCGTGCAATTGATCTAATAACGAGAGCAGAGGGCAAGGAAAATGCATCTCCCCTTGTTTAGCCTTTCTTGCATTTTGAATTTAGTCCATGTCTTGCTTTATCTTTCAAAAATAATAATATCCATAATAACTCTGTTGAATAACAATAAGAAAGAATTCATGAATGCCCTAATATTAGGCATCATCTTGCTATCTCTTTGAGTATTGTTGGATTTATGTTAAAATGTCAGTGTAAGCTGAAAACATGTACTGAAATAATAAAGACAAGTGGATTTTCTCAAGGTTGCCATCAAAATGTTGCAAAATTTCCTGAGGGAACATTCCACCATTCCGTGGCAAGGTCTGCGGTACCTGCTTGGGGAAGTGATCTATGGCGGCCGAGTGACTGATCACTGGGACAAGCAAGGCTTAAAGGCCCTTCTCTGTGAATTTTGTAATCCCAGAGTGCTGGACGATGGCTTCAGCTTCTCTGGTGATGAGGTAAGAAAACAACTTCTTAAACGACTGTACACCGAGGACTTTTAACTAAATAGTGTTGCAGCATTTTAAATCTATACTTAAATAAATGCTCACGTTCATGGCATATATGGAATTTCATGATTATTGAAGTAACTTATTTACCACTCGATTAAATACACCATTTTGCCAGGCCATAAGTAAAAAGAATGATAAAAATCGTAGTGTATGCCCCGAGGCAAACTAACATTCATTTATCAACTATCCCCTGCTAGTCAGTTTACCTGCTGCTCACGTAAGGCTCATATCATAACAACCACATCAGATAGATGCTATTCCCAGCTGTCAGATGAGGAAACGGAGACGCATGGGGGTCGAGCACATAAAGCTAGTACAACCTAAGGGGCATGTTCAGGAGGCTTGCCCCTTAGCTCAAGCACCCAAAAAGACCACATTCTGGGCTGCTATCATAAAATGCCAAAACCCCAGGGGCATATAAGAACAGAAATAGACTATCGCTGAAGCCTAGAGATCCAAGAGGGGAAGACCCTCCTTGATTGCTTCTGAGGCTTTGAGGCAGAAATTGTCCCATGCCTCTCCCCCAGACTCCGATCCTTCTAGGAGCCCCTGGGCTTGCATCTACCGCATGAAAGGACATACTTCCTCTGTCTCCCTGTCTCTGCTTCTTTCATAAAGATACAATCATATAGGACCTCATGTCTTTAATCACTTTTTAAAATTTTTAAACATTTTATTGACAGCTGTTACAGATATCATAATAGTCCATAGTTCCATCATATCGAGCAGTATTGTACAATTGCTACCACAATCACTTTTAATATATTTTCCTTCTTCTTGGACTCCTTCATATAAGCCCCCCCTCCCTGCTTTTTAATCATTGTATTAGGGGCTCATACAACTCTCATCACAATCCATACATACATCAATTGTGTAAAGCACATTTGTACATTCATTGCCCTCATCATTTTCAAAACATTTGCTCTCCACCTAAGCCCCTGGCAGCAGTTCCTCAGTTTTCCCCTCCCTCCCCATTCCCCCCTCCCTCATGAACCCTAGATAATTTATAAATTATTATTTTGTCATATCTTGCCCTGTCTGACATCTCCCTTGACCCACTTTTCTGTTGTCCGTCCCCCACAGTTTTATTATATTTTCTTCTTGAACTCCTTGATATCAGCTCTCCTTAATCCCCTCCCTCCCCCATCCCATGCCCCAGGAACCCTTATTGTCCCCTATAATAGTTGCTTCTGCAGGGGAAGCTGTTATTTCTATCAATGTTTCTAGCTCTGTTATTTGGCATCTCTTAGTAGTATTAATCTTCAGTCTTTCTTTGGGGGTATCAAGAAAGCCACCACTATCCACTTCTTAACACTTCTTTGTCTGTAATCAGTAATTCTGATGATCATTCCTTATCAAAGTAAAATGACATGCTTGAGAGTCATTGCATCAGTCGCCTGTGGATATAGTCCATTGAGGCAACTGATGATCAGAGTAACACCAATTGTTAAATTACTCCTTCTTTCCTTTTTCCTTCCCTTCTATTTTCTTTCTTCACCCAGTGAGAAAGTTATATGTGCATATCATGTGACTCCATTTTTTGTAGAATGGTCCCAGTGGTTGCTATTGGCAGAACTTGTTTCCACGATACCTAGACTGTCTACCAATAGGAGGACCCTTCTATATTCATAGGGAAATATCGTCTTCCTGCATGACTGAAAGTAGATGTCTCACGAGCAAACACTAACAAGGTGGTTAAATTTGCAGATCCATCAGCCTCTGCCGGAATCTGCACACATAAGTGACTGCATAGGCCTTATCCAGTCCTTGCCTGACGACGATTCTCCTGAGATCTTAGGAATCCACCCTGAGGCCACACGGAGCTACAGGGTGACCCAGGGCCAGGAGTTCATTGAAACGCTCATTGACATGCAGCCAAGAGCCACCACTACCAGGCTCACAATCAGGTAAGGGCTCACTAGGAAAAAATGATTTGTCAAAAATTAAGCATTTCTATGAAGAGCTACAATATAAAATGTATGGAACCGTATAGGTCACATGGGGGTGGAGAACCTTTTATCTGCCAAGGGCCATCATTCTCATGCCATACTGGCCAATCATTTGATTAACTCACCCCAATGTAATGGGTGGAACGGCTTCCCTTTGGTGAGGCGGGTGATGTTAGCTGGTTTTGAGGGGGTTTTTCAAACCTTATACCACCCGAGGGCTGATGTCCCCCATCCCCCAAGCCCACCCCCACCTCAAGTCTACATGATGGAGAAGTCAAGTTCTCTAAATACACAGAAACAGGTGTATAAACTGTAGGTGAGTCAGTACCTAATCGCCAAGCATGTTGTAGGTCCTCAGTAAATCTTTGTGGCGTTCCGGATTGCGTCATACATGGTGAGTGGTATTTTTCCATGGAGTTTGTTTCCATGTGAAAAAGACATATTTACTGCTATAGGGCAGACCAATATGGCCATCAGAAGTCAGAGGACAGTGTGGTCAGGAAGAAATAGCCCTGTATTGGGGAGATTGGACCTCCTGCTAGGTCACTGTAAATCACTATCTTTACTCAGAAATAGGGATAATGGTGCCTGTCTACCCACCCAGACTCTTGGGAGCTACAAATCATGTTACACATATAACCCACATTCCCAGGTCGCCTCAACCTGTCACTGTAAAACTAGGTCATGTTTGTGAATGTCATCATTATCCTACTGATGTAGAGATCATTAAACTCTGAGTTAATGTCTCTCTGCTGCATGCAAGGAAAGTTGTGCACATAAAGAAGAGCCACCAGCTGCCAATCCCACAGTTCAGCCCCAAATAGCAGACTAAGTTTTCTGCTGGCCCTGAATTTCTAAAGAGTAATCCAATAGTGCTAATATTGGCCAGACTATATACACATGTTGCCGCGTTGGTCCCTTGACCAGGCTATGATTATCTCAGCTCTGACCCAATCTTTGCCCTTGGAAGATTAATTTGGATTTGTTTAATCTTTTAAATAAATTGAAACTACCTTGGGTTCATTCTACTGAATAACCCTATGTTAAAGTCAAAAGAATGCGACAACAAAATAAAGACACATTTTGTTTTACGTGATTTATAAAGCAGCTCAGAAGTAGCACCACTGGACCCAACGCACAGCTGGAGCGACCCAAAGGGCGTCGGCTTGGCAGCTGCTAGGAGTCGGAACAACAGCTGGATGGTTTGGTTAACAGGATGCCTTTGATTCGGCTGGGTGAAGCCTGCCACGTTCATTGAAAATCATTCCTCATTTTCTGCTCATCCACTACTGCTCTGAGGAGGTCCCCACACGGCCCTGGGCCCCAGAACCCTTAACTTTTTTAAAAGCTCTCAAGAACACCTCCGGCCTTCCTGTGCCGAGGCTTCGCTCCGCACCGCACCACAGCTCCGCTGCCCAGGATGGCACGCACGCGGATGGGCGCGTGACCAATGGGACCCTGTGGCGAAACAGAGCACCGTGAGGTGCAGTTGGCCAACCATCAGTCGGCTGACCACGTTCTCTCTGGTGGTCGCCTTTTTTTTTTTTTTTAATTCCCGCCCTGGTACTTCCATCACACCAATACTTCAGATCAGGGCATCTCAACCTATGGGTCGTGACCCCGTTGGGGGTCAAATGACCCTTTCACAGGGGTCGCCTACAACCATTGGAAAGCACATTTCCCATTTACGATTACCCGGTGGGAAGACTGTTACCCATGCTACACCACGCTTCAAGACAAAATTTCATTTATTTGTCATTAGAAATAAATATTTCACAATACATAATTACGTATTGTTTTGTGATTAATTACTATGCTTTAATGATCAATATGAAACTATGTCCTGCATATCGGATATTTACATTCCGATTCATAACAGTAGCAGAATTACAGTTATGAAGTAGCAACAGAAATGATTTTATGTTGTCCCTCCCCCAGGGAGTAGGTTATATGTAGATCCTTGGGTGAAAGGAGACACCGCACAGTGCAAGATATAACAAAATAATAGTTTATAAATTATCAAGGGCTCATGAGGGCGGGGGGAGCGGGAGGGAGGGGAAAAAATGAGGCGCTGATAAGCAGGGGCTTAAGTAAGAGCAAATGTTTTCAGAATGATGAGGGCCATGAATGTACAAATGTGCTTCACACGATTGATATATGTATGGATTGTGATAAGAGTTGTATGAGCCCCTAATAACATTATTTCTTTAAAAAAATCATTTTATGACTGGGAGTCACTACACCATGAGGAACTGTATTAAAAGGTGGCATCATGAAGGTCAGGAACCACTGCTTCACATGATGCACATCATACAAAGAAAGGAACCATCAGGAGATGCTAGGCTTCCTTACGTTGTCTAGAGTGTACTAGACTGTTCCCCATCTGGAAAAGGAGACCCATCCTATGGTTTCTACGAGGTCTTCCCCATGATGGTTCTCTGAAGCAATGTCCTATCAGACGGGACACGATAAGGAGCCCCTGAATTTGACAGGTCTTACTGTCGTTCTTTTGCCTTCTTTTTCAGTCGGGAAAAGAGTAATGATAATTTGGTCATGGAAATTCTATCTGACATGCTGAAGCGGCTGCCACTGACTGTAGAGAAAGAAGACAGTTCTGGAACGATAAGCACATTGAAAAGCATGATGTCGAGCCCCGTGTGGGAGTCTCTTAAGATAAATGTCAAAGGTGAGCGTGGGCGTGAGTTTACCACCTCTCCCTTTTACCTCCTCGGGGAGGGGCTTTAATGCGAGGGGAAAGGTAGATTAATGACCAGACAACAATGCCACAGTAAAATCTCAAGTAGAAAGAAAATGTTTTGAAAATGATGATGAAAACATACATACAAATGTGCTTGACACAGTGGATGGATGGATGGATGGATGGATGGATGGATTGTGATAAGAGCTTTAAGAGCCCCCAATAAAGTTATTTTTTAAATAATAATTTTTTAAAGACTAAAATAAGATAGAAGGTAGCAGAGGGAGAAAAAGATGACTGATAGGAACGCTATCCAGACCAAAAGTAAATAAGTAATGAAATTAGAAAACCAGAAGGAGACTGGGCATGGAAGACTGTAAGGAGTGCCCAGTCCTTGGGTTCTGCCTCTTTGCCTTCTGGGAGCAGCATTGGGGGCAGTAAGGTTTCAATGGATCAGTAGTACGGGGACTGAGGGCAGAGCCAGGAGAGCGAGGAGAAGCCTGGTTGCCCAGCATTGGTTCTATGCTCAGCACTGAGAGGCTGGCTAGCTGTACTATCATCATTTTCAACCTATAGTTAAATTTTCAACCTCAATTTTGAATCCTTTTTGAAAGCTTCACTTTAGAGCTAAATGGTGAGCCACAGTATAGCAAAATAGCGTTATTTATAAGATTAGACTAAGGGTTGGTAAGCCAGGGGTTGTGGGCCAAACTGAGTCCACCACTGGTTTTTGTACAGTCTGCAAACTAAAATGATTTCTACATTTGTTAAAATGGTTGAAAGAGATCAAAAAAAGAATCATATTTTGTGACACATGATAATTATATGAAATTCAAAGTCAAACACACATAAATAAAGCTGAATTGAATTATGGCCAGCACCATTCATTGATGGTCTCAAGGAGACCTTGTCGTCTATTGGGCTACATGTTGAACTACTAACCCCAAGGTCAGTGGTTCAAACCCACCATTTGCCCTGTGGGAGTGAGGCTGTCTGCTCCTAAAAAGATGCCAGAAACCCAAAGGGCAGTTCTCCTCTGTGCTAAAGGGTCACTCTGAACGAGTCTGGGTGGGCTTGATGGCCGTGGGCAGTGGGCACATTCACACTGCAAAGGCAGACTCGAGTGGGGGTGACAGACCCTGTGGGTCACGAAGCCCCAAAGATTCACTATCTAACCTTTCACGGAAAATGATGGCCCACCCCTCATCTAGACACATAAAATGCCTTTAACTTCCCAAGCTTGTATCACTCCTTATAACCCTCCTTTGGTGGAGGAATAACTGTGGAATAATTGTAATTGTATTTATGTCTCTTTTTTCATTTTTTAAATCTAGACCATGATCCCCTTATCCATTGTGTCTTGCTAACCTTTTTGATACAAGAAATTGGACGATTTGATACATTATTATCTGTCATACATGACTCTTTGAAAAGTCTGCGTCTTGCTATAAAAGGAGAGATTATCCTCACGCAAGAACTGGAGGGTACCTATGACTCTTTCCTTAAAACAAGGGTGCCGACATTGTGGCAGGTAAGCAATTATCGTTTTTTATCAATTATCAGTTATTTTTAAACAATCATCTTACTTGTTTGCTTGAATGAAATAAATATCCAAGTTCAAGGAGATAGTAAACTATACATCACATCCACATGATGAGCTCTTAGAATACCGGGTGACCATTAAAACCTGCAGGTACTGACTTCCTTTAGGTGTGGGGGAAGTCAGGCCTTTCTGCTCCCTCCCATGAAGTGTTACAGTGGCGGAAACGCGCAGGGGCAGTTCTACCCTGTCGTATAGGGTCACCATGAGTTGGCATCGGCTTGATGGCAGTGAGTAGTATACATTAATACAACCTCCGAGAGGGAAACCGGAAAATTTCCCTCAATTTATCATATATATATTTTTTTTCTAAAACTAAAGCAAGCCTGGTGACATGGTGAATTAAGGATTGGGAGACCCTCTGCTTCTATAAATATCCCCAGCCTGGGAAGCTTATGGAGCAGATCTACTCTGCCTATAGGATCGCTAGGAGTTGGAATCAACTCAATGCAGTGGGATTTTAATAACATAAAGCTGAAACAACTTGAATAGAAACACACAAATCTCAAGTTGGAAAGAAGAGGCTTTATTCAAAAGAGTCATTACCCTCTGACCATTGACCAAGGATGTGAATGGTGTCAGCCTCAGACAGAGGGCCTTGCAAAGGGGGTTTTCCTCCACCACCCTGACTAGCCCAAGGAAAGGCCATCTGCATCAGGGGTTTACCTGGGTGTGCCTTCGTGGGGGATCACCTGAGCCGTGCCCTCACTGTCTCAGGGAAGCCCCTGGACCACCATTGTAAGCTCCTCTGCCTTGTACAGTGCACGCTTCCAAATCCTAGCCCTGAGCCAGCTCTGGGGTTATATTGATCTGCCACCAGCTATGGTTTTTGGTGACTGTTTTCTTTGGCCTCCCATGTACTTTGTAAAGCTGTGTATTGCAGCAAAACCTTGGACACCATGATGACCCCATGCTGATGGTCTCGCTTACCCAGATGCTAAGTTTCTCAAGTTGTCCTACCCGTTAACACTTAGCAAATGTTCTCTTTTTTAAGAGTGAGAAAGAGAATAGACTGGTGAGACCTGAGACTGTGGCCCTCCGTCACCCTTCAGATCTGGAACTGAACTCATTCCAGGTTAGACTAATCAACCATCCAAATCAAAAGGGTGGTATTTACCCTTGAACAAAGTTCAAGTTAGGAAAGGAGGAATGGAGACAGGAGACAGAGGGGGAAGTGAAGGGGTGGCACTGTATCAGTCGAGGCAAAATGCATATGAATTGTTGCATGTAAACCTGTACCTAATTTACAATAGAAACATTAAATAGATAAAATGTTAACATCAGCATGTGGCAAAATAAAAAAAATAAAAAAACATACTGCAAATGGAGAAAGGGATTATTGCAATGGGCAAGGTGGGAGCAGAGGGATATTTCAATAGTGCAATAAGGGGTACTTTGACCATATGATCTGCAAATGTCTCCAGCGTTGGGAAAATTGGGTTTTCTTTTATAAAGAACTCACTGCTTTGAGTCCATTCCAATTCCTAGTGACCCTATAGGACAGGGTAGAACTGCCCCCGCGGGTTCCCGAGCCTGCAACACTTCATGAGAGCGAAAGCCTTGTCTTTCTCCTGGAGAGCAGCTAGTGGCTTTGAACTACTGACTTGTCAGTCAGCAGCTCAACACACAAGCACTACGCCACCTGGGACCCGGTGTTCTTTTATAGAGAGGAGTGAACAAGGCTAGAAAGAGCCAGGAAAGTATAGGGAAGTGGGGTGACTGAGTCACTTAGCAGATCAGAGAGTGTTTACCCCAAGGCCATCCTATTCTGCTGGGAGGTTTCTTAAGCAGGGGTAATATGCTCAGAGCTGGCCGAAGTTCAGGGCCCAAGGAGGAGAGCAAACTGATCAAGGTTTGATTAAGAAGCGTTTTGTTCTGATTGATCACTACAATCAAGCAATTCCGCTCATCATTTATTAAGCAATGAAGGGCAATTTAAAGAATCTATGTCTGGCCTTGTCACAGGTAAACAAGGGGCATCACTGAGTCTCGTGTAAGTCATACGGACACAGGAAACGGAGGAAGTGAGGGGGTTGCAATGTATAAGTCAAGACCAAATATGTATGAATTATTGACTGTAAGCCTTTACCTAATTTACAATAAAAACATTACATTTCCTTGTCAGCGGGGCCACAAAAGGGTTAGAGGGATGGCTGAGCCTTTGCAGTTTGCTCAGGTCAGTGAAGTCCAACATAGTGGGTGGAGTCCTCCAGTGGGTGAAGTCCAGCATAGTCCTCCAGTGGGTAGAGGGCCGTTGAGGAGGAGTATATATTAAAAGATTCCAGAAAAGTAATGAAAATCACCAGCCAAGATGAAAACTTCCCAATGCTTTTTCCAAACCGGTTTTACTTCGGTAATAATTTTGGGGTTTCACATGTCGTACTTTCATTTGGAAAATGACATCCTCTGGCCAAGTGTGTCAGTCTGGGGAGACTAGAGAAACAAACCCATGGTCACACATATGTGTGTAAGAAAGAGATTTATATACAAGAGCAATTGAACATTGAGAAAACATCCCAGCCCGGTCCAGATCAAGTCCTTAAGTCCAATATTAGCCCATATTTCCGATATCAATCTATAAAGTCCTCTTTGGACTCACGAAACACATGCAATGATGCCGATATGCAGGAAGATCACAGGCCAGTGGGTAGAAAGTCTCTGGATCCAGTGCCATTGGAAACATCTCAGCACTGGCAGGGGTCTCTCTGTGGCTTCTCCGGCTTCTGAGGTCTGGTTGTGTCCATGTGGCTTGTTTTCTGCAATGTCTCCCAGGGAGTAGCAGAAAGAGAGAGAGGTGTCTTCCGCCTCCAAGGTGGAAGTACCAGAATTCTCAGGAGAAAGCCATGCCCACAGAAGTCTCATTGGCTATCTCCAGATTGACAGCCTAGACTCCACCCCTACACTCTTAATCCTTAAATTGACACCAAACTAGGTGCCTACCACACCAAGATATTTCTCCCTATACATTGAGTCTGTTACCAAAAGGTTCTGATTTGGTCCTACTGGTCCCAAAGACAAATCTAAGAACATGATGTGTTTGTTTCTGCATCCCACCAGAAATCGTCCTACAAGTCATGTAAGCCCCTGAGTTCCTGGGTTAATGATCTCATCCAGCGATTGAATTTCTTCAATACGTGGGCTAAAATAGCTTGCACTGCGATAAATCGACGGTGTGTATGGAAGCTGCTTTCTATTTCCTCCTGTATTTGTGTAGAGCTTCGTAGTTTACGACCGCTTGTTTTCTCACGCTAACATGTTAGTAAATCAAGGGAGGGGCTCTTTGTTTTCAGTTCAGGATGAAGGAATGGAGACCTGACAGATACACAGTCCCATCCATGGCCTCTCTAAGTGACAGAGATTTGTTTGTCTAGGACCAAGTACATTTCCTTCCCCGTTATTTTCCATCAAGAATGCTAGCGGGGAAGATATCAAAGAAAGTGAGGCGTCGTTGTATCTAATTGTTGAAGTTGGGGTTCTGTCCCTGTGATTTGTGACATCCTGTCTTCCTTCACAGGCTTCAAAGCCAGGACTGGTTTCCATTAAAGGAAAACCAGAGGTCCTGAATTGAGAGCGAGCTTGAGGAAAACGGGGAATGAGGGAGAGTAGAAGACACTAACGGGGATCGGGCAGATCATCTGCAGGGCTACAGTTAGTATACTCCAACCGGTGGTCTGCTTTTCAAATAGGTATATGAGATTTGTCACAGCTTGGAAGCAATATAGTCCATCAGCTAATGAACAAGTCCAAGACCTTGCTCAAGATGATTTCTTTGAAGGATTTCCGGCAAAATACTGGCTCCCAGCCTTCTTCTTCCCAAAAGGTGAGCTTTAGGATAGGATCAACCTCACACCTGACCCAGGTAAGTGTGTAATGGGTTCTTCTACCACACCCTCCCTTTGCTCCACTTTAGAAGAGACCCAGGGGATGACACTTGTGTCCCCTCCTAGGTCACTCATGGACTAGGGCTTCATGATGCACTGCCCCAGCCCACTCACCTCCTCCTTCATCCTCACCTCTTCAGGAACCAAAATAGACCCATCCTGGTCACCTTCTACCTGCACCTTGGCAGGTGGTTCACTTGCTCATCTCTAAACCATTGACTGTACAAGGGGTACCTCCCCCCACCCAAAAAAAGGAAAAGCTCCACTGGGCAGAACTTTCGTACTACGAATGTTTCCCACTAAGCCAGTGGTTCTCAACCTTCCAAATGCTGTGCCCTTTCATAGAGTTCCTCATGTTGTGGTGACCCCCCCAACCATAAAATTATTTTCGTTGCTACTTCATAACTGTAATTTTGCTACTGTTATGAATTGGGCAACCCCTGTGAAAGGGTTGTTCAACCCCAAATGGGTTGCAACCCACAGGTTGAGAACCGCTGCTTAAGCAAACACCGAGCAACTCGCTCTGAGTTAGTGCACCCAGTGGCATTGCCTAAGAAGGTTCTCGTTGGTCACCGTGAATTTTTTCATAAAAGCAGTTTCACTCGAATCTCGTTTTTTTGTGATGGCCAATTTAAGAGAACAGTGTGCAGCTGTGAAATTTTGTTTCCTGCTCTGGAAAAATGCCACAGAAACTATTGTGATGTTGAACACAGCTTACAAGGACAGCACTGTGGGAAAAACTGAAGTGTATGAGTGGTTTTCTCATTTCAAAAATGTCGATTGATGACAAACCTCATTCTGGATGTCCATCAACTTCCTGAATGGAGGAAAATGTCGACAAATTCATCCACTTGTGCTCGAAGACCAATGATGGACCATTGGCGAGCTGGGGAAGTTATCGGGACTGTCTTGGAGCTCCGTTCAGCGAATTGGAATGGAAGATTTGGGAATGAGAAGGGCCCCTGCAAAGAGTGTGCCTCAGGGTCTGACCAGGAAAAAGCATTGAGTGGAAATGTGCCGTGCCTTGAAAGAACCGCTCCAAAGTGACCCAGACTTTTTATCCAAGGTCATCACTGGTAACAAGACATGGTGTTTTTCTTCTGACCCCAAAAGCAAATGTCAATCAGGCCAGTGGAAGACGCCATCATCACCCCACCCCAAAATGCTCATCAAAGATCAAGATGATGCTCATTTGTTTTTTGATGTGAGGGGGATAGTGCATTTGGAGTTCATTCCATCAGGTCAGACTGTTATTTAGAGCTTTCTATTTAGAGATTCTGAAGAGATCGCATAACAGGGTGCAACCAAAAAAGGCCTGATTTGTGGCAGATGGGGACTGATTTTGCCTCCACAACAATGCAATAAGAAAGAATGGAGGAAAATTGATTCACTTGAATTATGGTGTTGACAAATAATATTGAACGTATCCCACTGACTGCCCGAAAAATGATCAAAACTGTCCTGGAAGCAATACAGCTACAATATTCTCAGAAGTGAGCGTGCGCGCCTCTCATTCACTCTGGCCTATAATCAGGAGGAGTCAGTCGCTGGGAAAGACGCCATGAAGAAAGCAGATGGTGCCAGGCTATCGACTGGAATAGTGTCTGGGGTCTTACAGCACACCAACGTGGGTGATCCAAAGATGACAATAACGAAATCCATGAATGAGGAAGGGCAAGTATCGGAGCTTAAACGGTAGTCGTAGGCTGTGGAGGACACGGGGAACCGGAACGCCATCTGCAGATGGACTGGGCCTCTGGCAGATCCTCTCGAGACACAGGCAAAGGACTCCAAACAGCTTGACTATCAGAAAGAGATTATTGTAAACTGACCTCTCCCTTGACCCAACTTGAATTTGCTCTATGCTGAAATATTTCTCGATTATTCCTAGAAAGAAATTTCTTCTCTGGTTTGTAAGTATTGTTGGTAGTCTTTTCTTTCTTACTATATTTTTATTTTTATCTTTTTATTGGTATTATTGTTTTCTTTCTGTTTCATTTTGAGTTTTTAGTTTCAGTTAGGTCTTCCCATTTATGAAGCACAGAAGAAGTGGATGCATAGAGACAATAACTGATGTGATGGTTCATCAGGAATTGGGCGGGAAGGAGAATTGGGAAGCAATCAATGGATGTGGGAGGAGGGAAGGAATAGTAGAACTGATTGTGATGATGTATATACAACTCTTTTTAGAATCAGTTTACATGTGAAAGTGAATATGTGAATATCAAGAAAACTACCAAAACAAAAAGAAAGCAAATTTGACCCATTGTTGCCATGGGTGAAGGGGGAAGACCTTTCGCCAAAGGGGCATTGAGTTCATTTCAATGGTGGGGGAACAAGCTGGAAAGGGGCATCAATATCGGTTGCACAGTGCCAAGAGCATAATCAATGGCACTGAATTATACACATAGAATATACTGAATTGTTGAATTGGAGACTGTTTTGTGTATATTTTTTTGCCAAAATTGAAAAAAAAAACATGAATAACAATGAGGACAGAGAAAAAGAAAATACTCTAAAAACAATTGTGTTAAAGATTGTACAACTCTTCTTGATATGGCTGAACTATTGAATTGGATGATATGTGGATGAAATGCCAACAAAACTTTTGTTAACAAAAGAAAAAGACACCGTGCTTGGTGAAGTGGAAGATGAGTGAAAGAGGAAGACATCCCCCCCACACCAGCCCGCCCATGGAGGTGGATTGGTATACTGACTGCAGCTTCACAGCTGGACCGATACACATTGTCGTAATGAATGGAGAAATGCTGTCAAGGATTTCATTCAACAACAAGGAGGGCGCTGGCTGCAATGTTGGGCAAATCTGCTACAAAAGGTGATTTCCGTTCCCAAAAGCGCAGATATCACTTTGCTGAAGAGGGTGCACCCAGCCCATCGCCTTTGCAGTCACCTCTGAGTCAGAAGAAGGCCAGGCAAGAAGGAGAGAAGATGCACCTAAACTGTGGTGCTGATGAAGAATGTTGCATATACTCTAGACTCCCAGGAAAACGAACAGCTCGGCAGTAGAAGAAACACAGTCAGAATGCCGGAAGCGTTCTGAAGCAAGGAAGGAAAGGCTTCATCTTGCTTACTTTGGACTCATCTTCAGACAAGACTGTCATGCTGGGGAAGTGGTCAACAGAAACGAAGAAAACCCTCAAGGCGCTGGGTTGACACAGTAACCTCAACAGTGGGCTGGAACATGTCAAAGAATGTGGCAATGGCCCAAGACTAGACAAGTCTTCTGTCACCATGAGTTGGAGTCAACCTGATGGCAACTAACACCAGGTATGATACAGAAATGTGATCCAAATTTGCTTATGCAAAACAAGGCAAGTTTATAGGCTTATGTAAATAAACCCACTGCCATCAAGTTGATTCTAACTCATAGCAACCCTCTATAGGCTTTCTAAGACTGTAAATCTTTGTGGGAGGAGACAGCCTCATCTTTCTGTCTCAAAGCAGCTAATAAGTTTGAACTGCCAACCTTGAGATTAGCTGCACAATGTCTGACCCATAGTTCCACTAGGTGTCCTTAGAGCTTCTTATAGAAAGAAAAGCAGGGATTATAGCTTCAGACATGGCTGGCCTCAGGTGCACAAATCTATATGACCCTCAACCTGCCTCTTCATATCTCAACTCTGCGTCTCACTGTGCCTTCGCTCATTTCTCTATGCTGCACATGCAGCCAGGGAGGACAATGGTCCCGGACAGCTTCGCCTGTTTTCTCCAGATATCAGTATTTCATTTCTTGAGAAAGATTCTGACTGCCCCATTTGCACCTGGTACTCATTCATACTTCTAGTACCATCATCATTGCTAAGAGAATGAGGAATGATCATCAGCCAACACTGGGTAAAAGATAGAGCCCTAGGATGTGTAGCCCCTCTGTGTCCAAAGGAAGGAACCCTGATGGTGTGGTGGTTATCCATTGGGCTGAGATCCCCAAGGTCAGCAGTTCAAAACTAACGGCCACCAAGAAGGAGAAAGATGGGGCTTTCTACTCCTGTAAAAAGTTAGTCTGGAAAACTCACAGGGGTGGTTTTATCTTGTTCTACGGGTCCCTCTGAGCCAGCAGTGAGTTTGGTTGTTTGTGTACCCAAAGGAAGAAAGGAAAGGGGTGCTGACCCACCAAAAATAACCCACAGTCACACAGTTCCTGCAGCCAGCTAAACTCCTCTCACCAAAGCCCAACCTCGGGGGGACAAGCCTTTCTTCCACCTGGTCCAACCTCACACATATCTCCACCCCCTTCTTCCCTTTCCTGACTCTCTTCCTCCTCCACTCTTCCCTGCTCCCCCCCATCCCCACGTCTCTTCCCCTGGAGACCGCAGGGCATGATCTCACGGGAATGCTCCAGCTCATAGGACCTGCTGTGTGCTTTTCTCTGAAGGCTTTCTCACTGCTGTGCTTCAAGACTACGGAAGATGCCATGGAATCTCCACAGACGCCCTCAAGTTTACCCACCACGTGATTTCCGACTCCACCCACACGGAGGAGGAGGAGTTCTCCATAATAATCCAGAAGAAGCTCAACATGGTTAGAAGAGCCTTCAAGGTAATGGAGTACTTACAACTGGACAGAGCAGTCAGTCCTTCATTCCTTCCCTCAATGAACCTCCATCCAGCACTGGCCACGTGCCAGGTACACATAGGGGAAACAAGTCCAAGTGCCGTCACAGCTCATTGCTCTCACCCTTTTCTAAAGAGGAACAATGATTAAATAAATTGAATTACTATTCGAGCAACAGAATAGATGGATGTTACACTATAGCTCTCCTCTACCATGAATGAAAGTCTGGTCGGTTTGCTGAAATCTGTTCAGGATCATAGGAGCACGCAAGCCTCCACTAAGCGAGGGTGGGAGCTGTGCAGGGAGGTGCTTGGGTTAGGAACTGAGCCCACATTTCCCACAGAGAAGCTACGAATTCCACTACTGGGCCACCTGGCTTAGTAGTAAGCCATGCTTGCTGCTAACTGAGAGGTTGGCTGTTCAAGTCCATTCATAGACACCTTGGAAGAAAGGCTGAGTGATCTACTTCCCCAAACATCAGCCCTTGAAAGTCCTATAGAGCAGTTTTACACTGGTCACCATGAATCTTGTCAATTCTACAGCAATGGGCTAGTTTGGGAGTTGTCTAGCCACATGTTGTTTCAGTGTGTTTCTACCAATTGGCACACCCGCAGTCATGTATGAGATTGTTCCCAGAGGGGTCATTACTCAGGCAGCATTGTTTGTGATGGTAGAAATTTGGCAACGGGTTTTGGAGGAGGTTGTACAACATGATTGAGACAATTATTCTCACTGACTTGTAATGTGAGTGATGTTGAAATGGCCAACTGTGTTCTACATATATGTGCATACATATATGCATGCCTCTGTGTGTGTGTATTTACAATGTAAGAGAGATAACTTCACACCCTTGCCAACTGCCAACATCATCAGCCTTTGCGTTTCAGCCACGCCACATTTGGCTGGCGATGGGGGACTCAGAGCTCATGCAGGACGGTTGAGGGCTGAAACCATGACTGAAGAATGATGGCATTGGAAGGATCCATTCTAGAGGTCAGACTTTGAGGGGAGGCAAAAAGCAGACATTGAAAGGAGTAGCACATGAAGAACTAGACGGTGGTTCTATTTTTGTTCCTATCGGCAACCACGAGATCTGAATTGAGAGTGATGATAGAATGCCTTATACAGAGGTTTAGAGAAAATTAGATGACCCCACTGGCAAGGATGCTAGCGTGGAACAAAGCTCAGCATAACATAGGTGTTCGGACTAGATGATTTCAGATGTTCCTAAGATTTATTCAATTATTGTTTTGTTGTAATTGAATGTGCCCAGAACTATGTGGGCCTCAGGTATAAGGAATATGACTCCAACTCCAGAAGTTCAATCTATCGATTAATGATGGCATTGATGCTGAATAGCCGACATCTAATGAGTGTTTATAACATACTACCATCTAGTGAGTTCTTTACATGCATTATTTAGTCCTCAAATATTATTTTCCACTGTCGATCAGGAGAGTGAAATCAGAGGTTAAGTGGCCTGCGCCAGACTTTCTCATTCAATCCTGGAGTCCTTCGCTTGGTGTGAGCAGCTCAGATCAGACCACTCGAACCCACGTTTGGTGACTCTGCAGCTCATTTCCGAAGTTCCTCCTGCATAGTGTATTTGACATAGAAAGGGTGGCAGCCTTTCCTACGCCTCGCAGACGAAGGAGAGTACCCTGCCTTGTCTCTTGCAAGTGTCCATAATCTAGTCAAATGTCCCATGCTTCCATTTCTTTCTCCACCACACCAAGCCCCAGCTTTGCATGAAGTGAAGTGATGTTTCCATTTGTCTGAGTGGCTCTTGGGAGGCCCAAAGCACTCGACTGTGGGCTGCTTACAGACTAGACTCCCCGCAGTCTGAGTTTTCCAGAGGAAAGACTCTTGGGCGCCATGGCCAAGTACACAAGTATAAATAAATGGAAGTCACACTTCCCAATGTGTTAGATCAACTTCTTCCGAGACTGGAATGAAAGGGCAATGCTGGAGCAAATGCAATAAATGGAACTTGGACATTACATAAAAATTAGAGGACGAGAAGTCAGGAGGCAAAGCAGTCCTCAGGAAGGCTTTCCTAGAATAAGCCCACACACAGCTTTACCCACTGAGCTTGCTGGCATGGGCATCACTACAGGGCACCTGCAGGACAGCATGGTCCTCCCTAGGCACAGCTGGAGTCTTCCAAGATGGACACCATACTTAACCCATCCATTCACAGCTCGGACTACTCGACTAACTGCAGTGGCAGAAGTAACTGGTAACAAAGTTGGAGCACATTCTGACCCCTTTTGTGACTCTTCACTTGCTTCTAAAAAGCTGAGCTACTTAATTAATGACTTTTTAGGAATTGGGGACTTGACTGTCAACTCGGAACACCATAGGCTACAAATGTACTTAAGTGCTCAGAGGAGGGAAAGATTTGTTCACGTAGGGGCCCTGGCATGGCCTTGGTCTGGGATGGCCCCAGGATAAGAGGTGCCCTGACTCTGTGCTTCTCTGAACGGAGCCCCTGCTAGGCTCACTACTAAAGTAACTTATCTAGCGAACCACTCACACTCCCATTTTCCACCTTAGGGCACGGACCCATCACAGGCTGGAGTCCACATTTTTGGTTTGTTCATCGATGGAGCAAGATGGAATCATGAACAAAAAATACTGGATGACTCACTGCCTCTTGAAATGTGTTGCGATTTTCCTGATATCTATTTTTTGCCAACCAAAGTAAGCAAACGTCTCAGTTATGTATAACTCAGTCCTAATCTCAACTTTCTCTCCATACATTCCTTTCCCTTTTCCTATGAGTTCACAAGAGAAATCTGATGATACTTAAACTAATTTATATATTTTAAACTATATTTAAAACAGTCCACAATAGATCCTGTACCAATATCCTATTTCTCAAGAGCATGTCTTGGTAGTTACTTTTAAATTTTCTAGACATAATTTTCATATACTGTTACATCAGCCACCTAATTCTTAATATATTGTCTGTAACAAACACCCCCCCAAAATTGAGCACAAATGAGCAGTATGTCTGTATTAAGTGGTGGTGTGTTTTTGTTGCTTTTTAAGATTTCTACTGAAAATCCAAAGGCTTCTAACCAGACTGACTCGGGAGTCTACACCTTTGAATGCCCCATTTACCAGACACCGCAAAGATCAAGAATGTCGTCCCCTTCCAGTTTACCCACAAGCTTTCTAACATCAGTGTGCTTACCAACGCAGAAACCTCCTAGTCACTGGATCAAAATTCGGGTTGCACTGCTATGTGAGATGAAAGAATGAAAATTAAACCTCAGCACCAGCATTCCTTGGCTCTCATCAAATTTGCATGTTGTGAGCACTGGCATGTAATAAACATCCTTCATAAAATGTTTGCATGCTCCGTCACTGTAGGCTCTTGCACATCCAGCATGTGAGGGAATCTTCCAGCTGATTTTCTGTTTCTGCCCTAAGTCAGGTTCATACAGGTCAGCATAACCTGGGGCTTTCTAAAAACAAAAACCACAGTACTTGGGCACCATATTAAAGGGGTAAGATAGTAAAGGGGTAGGAACGTCTGCTTCCTGCGGTTAGAAACAATCAAATATACACATGTGGCCACCTCATTTAAAAAACGAGGCCGAGCTGAAGTCTTCTTGCATGTTTCCTAGCAGCTGCTGTCATGAACAAATGATTCTTGAACACAGGGTGTGAGGTCAGGGTTCCTCCCGTGGTCTCCATGCCCTCAGGGAGTTTGAGCAGGAGTAACAAGCACAAAGCATGAAGGCGACATCTTTTTATTGTTGCTTTATTTCAAACTCCAAGCTTCATTATAAAACTACGTTTCAAATAAACATGTCCAAACACAATTAAAAACAAAATGGTAGCCAACACCATCCACAAATTGTAGGTGGCTGAGAGGAAAAGGAACATCATTCCTTTCCCGGGGCTTCCTTGGTGAATGGAGTGCTTTGTGACGCCAGGACACCCGTGCAGACAAAACACTGGCAACGTCACCCAGACAGGCTGCTGAAAAGCTGAGGCTACAGATCGACTGCGCAAACCAACTTCATGATCACAGTAGCACGAGCTGCGGTACAGTCTTCCGATCACAGCAGGATAAACACTGCTGTGTCTCTAAGTGGCTCATTCAAACCCAAACATACACTATTTTATCCCCAATGTTTAAAAAACTGAAAACAATATCACATTTAATACAAAATTTACAATTAACAATAACTAGACCTTACTAGCTAAAACTACCTTAAATGCACAGCTGTCGAACTAAAAGAAAGTATTTTATTCCCTTGGTCATTTTTAGATGAACAGATTATTAAAGCTGAATACAACACTCCTTTACAAAAAGAGGTTTGTAAATATAAAGGATATACAAAATACAGTATGAACTGCATGAACTAAACAGTAGCAAAAACATGTTTCATTTAAAAAGTCAAAGGCATACAAAAATATTAGCCTGAAATGGCAGATTTTCAAACCCCATTATGTGTAAAAAATGTTTAAATAGTGATGCTGCTCCAAAAATATATATTTATTTTTTTTATTTGCAATAGTTTATAAAGGCAAACAAACACCTGCAATTGAGGTAGCAAAGCCAAATTCACCAACTTTGGATTAAGAAAAATCTATGTTTTAATAGCATCTTCTATACAATACTATTAAATGAATTCTAATTGTTCCAAAAATTTTAACTCAAAACTGTTACTTTACAAAACTTAAAATACTGCAAATGTTTTTGTTACAAGAAACAATTATCTCACATTTAAAAATACTGTACAGAAAAATCAGAAGTTACTATATATTACATAAAAGTAAACTGTGTATTTACATTTTTAAAAGCAATTTTAGAAGCTGAGGTTAAATCAACTGCTACAAATGGTCTCCATTAAACCTCTCGTCCCTCTTCACAGCTAGTATTTAACAAAGGGCCAGTTTTCACTTTTAAATTATCTAATTAAAGAGGAAAGAAAATACAATTCTACTCTCTTACTGAAATAAAAATGTAAATTCATTTTTATAATATCTAACAGTGTTTCTTCCTTTAAGAAAAACCAAATCTAATTCAGTTCATTTGTAAGACAACTAAACTATCTTCTGGTTTCAGAATTTGGGGCACTGAAAATTCCCTACTAAGATAAAACTTTCCTCAATGGTCATTGTTATCATAAAAGTTATCATCACTAAAGTAAATACTTAATTATTACCTGGCTCTCTGTCCCCCACCCCAGATTCAAAGAAAGCGTGCAGATTCTGTCAGTGCAATGAAACAAAGTTCATCTGAGATTGGTTTCTTCTGTTTGTTTTTGCAAATGGTAGCTGGGGCCTCAGAGGCAGTTCTAGAAGACGCTGGGCACACATCAGTAAACGTAGGGGAGGATACGGTAGGGCACCCGCTGACAGTACTTTTCCCAGGCCACGCCGTACTTCTTCTTACAGTGGTGCTCATCTCGAGCCTCTCGGTGGATGAGTAACATGGTGAAGTAAATCACGTAGAAATATGGCAAAATGTGATTAAAACCTGTGGGAAATAATAGTAAGAGATTTTCATTATCACCCAGTCTTGTTTTCCCTGCAAAGATGAACATTACAGTGCCTTCATGTTCTGCAATGATGACGAAGACATCTACTCTGGATCACAGAAGAATCCCACTGTGTGTGTGCGGCAGAAGGGAGCGTCAGAGGACTAATGAATCCAGTCTAACAATCCATCCGTCGCAACCTGTGACTCACGTCTCTCTCCTCCTTCTCCTGCCCCCCTGCCTCAGGGAAGAGGGAGGTCCGCCACAGGACACGGCTGAGGCGGGTACAGCAGGGGACTCTGGGCTCAACTACCTGGTACCTTTCAAGGTTGGTACCCAAAAAAGAGCAGTTTTCTTTTCTTAAGAACCAAAGTTTTCCACAATCTATACCAGGTAGACACCGAATCAAGTACAAAAAAACCCTACATTTCCATACACGCTGCTTCCAAGAAAGCTGCCCGCCTGTGTGAGCTCTTCACTGCCCCCAGCAGCAGGATGAACAGGTGCTGTGCAGACAGCAGCACGGTGGCACCCACAGCAGCCCCGAGGGAGGCCGCCCAGGGAGGCCAGGGAGACAGACACCAGGACACAGCAGCGGAGACCTGCGTCTGAGGGAAACGTCACATTCACACCTTTTCGATGCTTACCACATGGGAGAGACCAGGCCAGGGCCATGATGAGGTCGCCCAAGTAATTGGGGTGGCGAACGAAGCCCCACCAACCAGAGACTAGAAGATCTTTTCCCGTTGACGTGTGAATAGTTTTTAAATCTATATTTAAAACAAAGAAGCAGCATTTTTAAGGATGTCTCAAAAGAGAAACTATATGTTATAAACAATACAAATAGAATTTAAACAAAGAAAAAGAAGAAATCAATGCTTACGTGCAAGCCTTGGATCCTTGGGATTTTTTCGGAATGCGTTTTTCTGAGAATTTGCACATCGGAAAATTACATATCCACAAACTGTAATTTTTACAAAAGTTTATAAGTTAATAACTTAGATAGAATCTAATATTAGCATAATTATAGAGAAACCTGTATTTTTGCTTCCAGATTATTTCTGTGTTTTGAGGAAATTTTCCAAAGCAAAGGATAGCCTAATTTCCAATACATTCAAAAACCCTCAGAATCTCAAAAGGTGCTAACCATTCTGAAATTTTACTATCATACTAATTTCAGTACCCACCCTAGGGAAATCTTTGAAGGCAAAACTAACAAATACAACTAACATCGGGAAATAAAATCTGAGACAATTACAGGATTAGCTACACGTGAACACTTTATAATAAAGCAGTACCTGAGATGTAACAGAACATCTTGCACACAAATACCTGCTGAGGCCCATTTGCAACCACACACGTTGCTAACTGTATTCAAATTTCAAATTAACAGGCCCCCACATACTGTTGCCGAGGAACCACTACTATTACAAGCCCTCCAAAAAAATCGCAAAAACTTGTTTCTGCTTCACAGTAAAACATAAAGATGCCGTCTTCAGCAACACACAGGGAGGGCATGACCAACTGGGACACCCAACCAGTGATGAAATGAAATCTTTTTAACCCACAGCCTTCGAATGCAGACACTAGGAGGGTGGCAGACCTAGCTGTCTTGGGGTTCCCCCTTCCCTACCCTCAGGCAGAGCTGCTGAGTCTACAGTGCAATCAGAGGAACACCATCCTGCGGCGGATCCTCTACTGGCCGTGTGGCCTTGGCACCTGGCAAACCCTACTCCTCCCTGTTCCCACAACCCCTCCCACTGGCCAACCCACCACCCTACTCTAAAGGGTCCCGGGGCCAGATGCAACATTTCCCCTGCCCGTTTTTACTCCTGAAATCCTAGGCGCAGCTCAAATACCGCCTCCCTCATCAAATGTAACACAGATACTCCGGACACAGGTTCTCCCTCTGCCTGCAGCTCCATCATCTTTGCCCGCCGGCCCCTCTCCCGGTGCTTATTCATGGCACCACACAAGTATTTGAGTGCAAGCATTTGAAGGCAAGACCAACCTGCCTATTTTCTAGGGTGCCTACCAGGAAGCAGACACTTTCTCGACCAGTTCAATGGATACTGAGACATTTAATTTTTCACTTATTAAAAATTAGAGAGCTGCGTAAGAAGCAAAACATGAAGCATTCATTTTTGTGACGGGACCTTATCGAACCTTATTGTTACTGGTCCACCTCAAATTACTTCCCTCGAGCTTCCCATGGCCAGCTGGGGAGGTGTTATAAAGAAATATATAGAGATCAGCACACAAACTAGGCCCAGCATCTGCAGAGGCTGGAATTCATACTCACGTTTCAGAGCCACGATGACAGAAGCCACTGGCCACGACACTTCATTTGGATGACTGACTAAGTAAAAGGCTTGGAAGCTGTAGATAAACGGAACCCACACCAAGTCTCCAAAAGCCAGCATGAAGCCGAATCCATCATGGATAATGTCCATGGTTGTCAATACCGCTTCCTGGAAGGAAAGGAATGGTTTGTGGGGAATAACCTGTCTAGGAAGTATTAGCGCAGGTTCAGCCAACAAGACCGGGCTAAGGGAGGGTAAACTAAACAAAACCGAAACCATCAGAAGGGATCTGATGCTCCTGACATGACATTCACCTCAGCCCACCCTCTCGCCTTCTCTCCTGGGCTGCTCTCTGCCTGCGTCACCAGCCTCCCTGCCCAGTCAGAGGCACTTCTCAGCTGCTCGGGGTGATGTCCTGGAACTGATGTCCCGCTCTCCACTACACTACAAGCCTCTAAAAGACAGGGCCAAGGACTCTCCCCATCTCACCCCACACCTGGCACACTGAGTGCTCAAACACTGTGTGCTGAAGGAAAACCAGGGTCCCTTTGTTTCAAGTCCATGGCCACCCACCTCGTTTCTGATCATCACTTGCTTTCCATACAAACTGCCCACAGAAGAAAAGTCAGTTGCCCAGGCGCATGGTGAACTCACTGCTCCCCTGCCAGGGTAACCTAACGAAAAGTGTGTCACGCTCTTGGATCTGGTGGCACGGGCCAGGGCCCTGAGCCTCAGAGCTGCCATTGGGGGACTCGGGAGGTCTGGCCTGAGATAGTCCCTAAGCTTCTTCCAACTGCAGTCCATACCACTGATGTATGAAAATCAATGTAGTATAATTTCCGCAGAAGAATTACAGAAAATTCTACACAAAGAAAATGAGTACTAACCTAAACTACTAAAAGACCAGTTTTATTTTTCCCCCCAAAATACTATGGAACAGAAAAACTGAGACCACCAACTCTAGACCCTTCCTAGACCAAGTACCCATTTCCTACTCACATCAAACCCAGGACCTGATTCCCTGAACCAAAGCAGGATCTCCACAACCACTCCCACCACCGCGTCGCTAGACCCTTCCTAGACCAAGTACCCATTTCCTACTCACATCAAACCCAGGACCTGATTCCCTGAACCAAAGCAGGATCTCCACAACCACTCCCACCACCGCGTCGCTTCTCACTCACAGCGGCCCTCAGACACCTGGGGGTTCCAAAAGCACACGTATTTACAGCAGAGGTGGGCCTCAACTTTTTCCCAAGCAGCAGCTGGTGGGTTTCAACCACCAAGCCTGTGGTTATGTGCCCAACACTTACCGATTGTAATGCATGTTCCAGTGGTACAGTGGGTAAGCACTGGGCTGCTAACCATGGCATTTGCAGTTCAAACCCACCTGAGCTTAAAATAGGATCAGGGGACACAAAGGCGAGAGCAGAGGAAGGCAGGTAGGAGATAAGTGAAAAGGCCTATGGGCGTTATGTCCTGCCCACCAGATGTGCTGGGGCATTCACAGGACAGGACAAGGGTCAGAGGTGCAACTAAAGAAGAGTCCTGGATATTTCTTTTACTAGTCTCGGTTTCCTTAAGGGAATTTCTGCCATCCTACCTCAGCAGAGACATACTAAGCATATGCTAATTAATTGCCCAATGATGTGTCGGATACAATCAAGTCAATTCCTCTGGAAGCACAGCACCATCTGGCTGTCGCCAGTCCTGTACTCCTGGGGCTACGCTAATATTGTCTTAAGCGTTTGAGATGTGCAGACTTTTCTTTTAATTATTAAGGCAGTGTTTTGCTAAGTCTACAGAAAGATATTAACTTGAAAACCAATTAAAAATGTACTTTTGCTACATGACAAAAAGCTAGAAGGAAACTATTAAGAAAAAGACATTGAGATGCTACTAGAAAGTTTAAAACTTCAAAACTAAACTCACTGCCATTGAGTTGATTCCAACTCATGGCAACAGGGTAGAACTAAGGATCCGGTAGAACTGCCCCTGTGAGTGTCTGAGACTGCAACCTCTTTCTCCCGCAGACCAGCTGGTGGTTTCAAACTGCTGACCAGGCTCCTTAACACGGGACAGACCTTGGAAAATCTCTAAAGGACTTGAGTATCAGCTACTCCTCCATCTCCAGAGTTTCCAAAGCCTTGAAGTCAACGCTAAGTGACAGGATAGTGTTTGTCCATTTACTTGTCATTGGAATTTGTTTGCCTCAAAGAGATCCCAATCCTTCCAAAGAAAAGAAAGATCATGGAAAAATCCATGCAATCTAAGCTGAATATTCTGTACAGCACTGCACATCAGACCCACAGCAAAGGCAGCGGGGGAGGGGTGACTGGCAGTGAAGCGTTTCTTTGTTTTTTAAGTGTCTCAGACTCTAAGGAAAGGAATCTTCCCCCAAAATGTCAACAGCCTGTCAGGGGAACTGGTATAACAAGTTTGTGTAGGGTGGTCAATTTTGCTTTTTAGAACTGAAAGAAAATGCCTCTTGAAATTTGAAGCTAGTAAACAATATATATGATAAGATAGTTGTAAAATAGACTTAAAAATGAGTTAAAATAATCATCATCATAAGTTTAGTTCAACCAGAAACGACCAGCAAAGTACTTAGCAGCTTTGAAGTTAGTGATGATTTATCAATGTATGAGAAAAACCACAAGTTTTCTGGGAACTTAGCTTTATTTATGTTAACTTGCTCAACATATGATTTCTGATTTTATAGCCATCTATTTCATCAGCGCTCTTTGTACTTTGAAACACAAATTTATTTAGGAACTAGCTGCCTCCTAACATCTAAAAGCACCTCCTAGTCTGATCCCAACCCAGTTTCACATACTCTAGTAACTTAGACACTGAAGTGTACTTATCATGAATCGGCCACCGCCACAGAACCAAAAATGAATATCCCCTTATCTTAGATCGGCAATATCAGAAAGAAGAACTAGAAGAGATGGAAGGATCCTCAAATGTCTAAAATAAAACAGTCCCATGCCCGTTTCTCAGTGCTTATTTTGTCAGCCAGATGCCTTCCATGGAGGGTCTTATTGAATCCTCAGACCCGCCCTGGCGACGCTTTTACCCTCAGCAGGTATGGACCAGGTCACTCACCCCCATTCAAAGCCTCGCTGCTTAAAATTAGTTACCTCAAACCAAAGAGCATCCACCACATACAGGAACTGGAAACTGTTAACCAAAATCATTGCTAAGGAGGGAGCAGCACGTTTCTGTAACTTCATCTCAGCCAAAAGCATCACCACATTAATCAGCACCTGGAAATAGAAGTAGAGTCTCTAAGTCTATCCCCAATCTTTCACAGCTGAGAAAGGGGCAGGCACCCCCTTCGACAAGGAAACCCAGCAGCGTTAAGGCCAACCAGCACCCCGAAGCCTTGACATGACCCAAATGCATATCCCTTACACCAAACATGAGAGAACACTGGACTGGACTAAGGGAGCCCTGGTGGCATAGAGGGTTATGGGTGGGCTGCTAACAGCAGCGGAAGCAGTTCGTTACCACCAGCCGCTCCTGGTTTTGAACTGCTGACCTTGCAGTTAACAACCCAACACATCAACCCACTAACGCTATACCCCAGAGCTCCTTCTTACAGACTAGGGGAGGCTAATGAGAAAGAACAGATCATGTATTGTGAGGTTCCACCAAGTCTTGGCACAGAAAAAGGGCATGTAGAAAACTGGTGAAACTCGATAAGGACTGTGGGTTCAGGGTTTAGTTAATGCTACTATAAGGAGTCCCCATATTACAAACTTCCAACTTATTTACAACACAGATTAGGAGCCAACCCCTTTCAGGCCTACATCAAAAATGTGATGTACAATGGTTCCTAACAAATCAGTGCTCCTTTGCAACACACACCACAACACTGTAACTGTTATGAAGCTTCATGTCTCTGGAAAGGCTTTTTTAATGTTTTATGCATAAAAAGGTACACTGTATCACCTACTCCTCACGATAGACAATCTCATTACCTGACATTTCACACTTACAACAGTATACACATCTACCTATTAGGTGTATTAATGGCACACATCTGGTGGTCAAGGTGTAAATCAGTAGCACAGGCTGTGAGGGTTGAGATTGTGTGTCAGTGGAGTGGGCCATGATTCTCAGTGGTTGGGCAGTTTATGTAATGGAGGAAACTTGGCAGTTGCATTATAAAGTAGCCATCTTCCATTTTGTGTTCCAATATAGTTTGCCTCTTTTTTCTCCCCCATATTAACCAGGTCTTTCAAACCAGGTCAGTTAAGTGAGGAGCAGGTATACTACATACCAAGACAAACATCTGACTGATATTAGGTACAAACTACACCTAATTGCTCTGACTTATGTACAAATTTGACTTAAAGACAAACTTAGGAACTGAACTCATTTATAATCTGAGAGCTGCCTCTATGCCAATATGTACTTGCTTAATAATTAACTATGCTTATTATGTTAGATGCTAATATTAGAAGTTTCTGAGTGGAGGATATAAGGAAACCCTATTCTATTTTCACAACTTTTCTCCAAGTCTAAACTTGGTTCAACATAAAATTTTTTTTTAAATCATTTTATTAGGGGCTCATACAACTCTTATCACAATCCATACACACACCAATTGGGTAAAGCGCATTT
>NW_022111324.1:74652743-74664221 GCF_000313985.2 Echinops telfairi
TTTATAAATTGTTATTTTGTCATATCCTGCCCTGTTCGATGTCTCCCTTCACCCACTTTTCGGTTGTCCGTCCCCCAGGGAGGAGGTCACATATAGTTCCTTGTAATCGGTTTCTCTTTCCTACCCACTCTCCCTCTACCCTCCCTGTTTCACCACTCACACTACTGGTCCTGTAGGGCTCATCCACCCTGGATTTCAACATAAAATATTTTTAAAGGGGAGGAAAGACATTTTTCTTATAGGAATCTACCTATCTTATCAGTTTCCCACATACAATTAAAAGAGAACAATGAACTCTATCCCCAAATTTTGAACCGTTGCAATTTACAGGTAGAAAACACTATGTAGATTTATAGAATGCTATCATGATCCCACTGCTTAGTTTAAAATTATCCACAATTCTTTCTAAATGCAAGGTTAATATTACAGAATTAGTACTACAGACTTGAAATTTAACCCCAAAATAAAAAAATAAAAAAGACAACCATACCCATCCAATCAGTCCAGGGCGCAACTCACAGAAGTACTTGAGATCAAAGGCTCCAATTCGAGGATTTAATTCACGGCCAATGAAGAAGTCATAGACGGCCTTGCCTGAGAAGGGACAAGTTTTAAGACACATGATTCAAAACCCAGTCGTGATGGTTTAAAATTGCACTGTCATCTACTATCTGCGGGTCACAATCCAACTGCGGACACGTGAAATACAAACACTGGTGCCACAGGGTCAGTTTTGACCCTTAGTGGCCCTGGTGGTCACCTTTACGGAGAAACCCTGGTGGTGAAGCTCAGTGAAGTGCCTGGCAGCTAACGCCAAGGCTGGCAGTCCCAACCCAGCTAGAGGCTCTGTGGACTAACACCCTGGCAGTCGGGCCCTGTGCCACAAGAAATCACTACAAGCAGCTTAAAGACACCCTTTCTCCTGCGGAGCGGAGGGGAGTATAAGCCACCAACCTTTCCGCCACCATCTAAGGCTTTAGCCACTGCGCCACCAGGACACCTTCCACTGTCTGTAAGAGCTGGCAGGAGCAGCGAGGAAAGCAGCCTGGCATGAAAAGTGAAGAAGGGCGGGAGGAGGCCCAAAGGAAGTGGGGATGCCGGCCCCGCTGAAGGCTTGGGGCTGTGGGGGTACGAGGGCCCATGCGGTCAGATGACCCCCTCAACTTTCCCTGACTTCGGCCCAACCACTAGCTCCTGCCTCTGGGCAAACACCATCCCTACCACTGAATCGTGGGCATAAAAAGTGCTGTGCGGGCCCAAAAGAGTTTTATTTTTACCTTTTCTTCAGATGTAGACTCAATATGCAAGCTTTTATTTATTTATATTTTTAGGTGACAGTCAACGAATGTGTGCAACCTGTTATGTGTATGCGATTTGTCGTTTAAAAAAAGAAAAGTTTTTGACTATTTTGGACCAAAAAAATTGTCATACATTGTGATGACTTTAAGTTTTATGGTCATCAGAAGCCTAAGAAAGATCAAGAAATATTTTTTTCCTTTAAATTCACTAATTTCTTTTTTCCTTCATCTGTTAAATTTTTCCTCATCTCTCTTCTATAAAATTAACTTTGGGCTCTGGACTGCATCCAATCCGGGCTGTCACTGCTCACCAGAGCTGGCAGGTGACAGTTCGTTCCTGGGCGCCTTCAGAGAGCGGGCATAGAGATACACACTCAGGACCCCTGCAAAGACAATCGCCCCCAGCGCCAACTGAAGGAAATGGTCGTACACGTCACCAAGCTTCACGCCCCAGAAGAAAGCGGCTCCCACGACCACAGACGTTAGGATGAAAGCATAGAATCCTTCCAAAACAAACAGAAAGATAAAGGCAGTTCAGACATCATTCAAGATTCATACCAATGTAAAAGCACGTTGTTGTTTTTGAAGTCTTACATTTATTATTCAGGTTGAATACACACACGTAGGCAAAGCAGCCTTCAGTGTTGCTACTGCCTCTCTCATGCAATTTCTCAAGTGTTTTTACATACTTAATCTTTTTTTTTTCTTTTTTTTTTTTAAGTCATTTTATTAGGGACTCATACAACTCTTATCCCAATCCATAAACACATCAATTGTGCAAAGCGCATTTATACATTCATTGTCCTCTTCATTCTCAAAACATTTTCTCTCCACTTAAACTCCCGGCATTAGGTCCTCATTTTTCCCCTCCCTCCCCTCTCCCCCCTCCCTCATGAGCCCTTGATAGTTTATAAATTGTTATTTTAACATACTTAATCTTTTTCATCAAGAAGGGTGATTATATAATTTTGGACCAGCTGAAAGGGATGGCACAGAAATCCACTATCCCTTAGCTGTTAAATAGTTGAAAGGAACCTCAAAATCCACAAGATCCAACCCTGGGGCACAAAGTCAGACTACTAACAGAGCTGGCCAAGGACACCATAAAGTCCCAGGCTGCTGTCTAATGGGAGGGCACCCTTCTTCCCTGATCTAACCTGTCGATGGCATTTTCAAAAGCTTCCAGTCATCGCCCACCATAAAGGGCACAACCCTCAAGGTCAAACCTTCGGCACAGAGGCCACAAGGTGGATGGCTCTTTCATGCAGGAGGGACCAGAAGTCACCACTGGGGAGGGAGGGGAGAGGGGAGGTGGGGGGGAGCAGGGGATTAGCCAATCAGGATGAAGCACCACCAGGGCAGGCTGGGAGCTAGCTTAGAGGCTTCCTCACTACACACTGAAGGGCAGAAGGCAACGGTCATCTTGTGTGGGCTGCAAAGTACAGTAATTTCCGTTAGAGTGATATTAGATGAGCTATTAAATAAAGAGTATGCCAAAGTTAGAAAGAAAAGTAAGAATTGATAGGATAAACAAGACTAATAAGTAAAAAATACAATCTAATCCTCAAGAAATGGGTAGGGGGGAACGACGCAAGGTAACTGTGGACTGATCCCTTCAGGACACATGGCTCCCAAGGGAGGAGCCCAGATGAAGAAAAACAGGCCAACAGCAGCTAGATTAATAGTTTCTTAAGCTTATGACAGGAGACGCTGGGGGTAGTTGGGAAGTTAATGGAAGCAAGAATAGAGAAAATGATCTAAAATTGACTGCGGTGATAAATGCACAACTGTATTTAAACCACTGAATTGTACGATATGTGAACTATATGTCAATAAAACTGTTGAAAAGGGCGGCAAAGTTCAAAGTGCACACATCCATGTGCCTACCATGCACCCACTAGTTGTCCAGGCCCAGGAGTATGCTCCAGCCCCAGCTGACAGAAGAGACACTGAGTCTGGGAGTCCACCACGCATCAATAAGCCAGAGGATCATGAAGCGTAAGTACCACAAACAGCAAACAGAAGAGTGCTTGAGGCTTCTCTGCAGAGAGCATGTGAGCAGAGACAGGAAGTCAGTCAGCCATCAGGCATTTGGGGAGAAGGTTTCTAGGCAAAGCCGTCAGAGGAGAGAGTAACACTGGAGAAAGCCAGGAAGACAAGAGTGAATAAGGGTGGGAGTGGCTACCAGAGGGTGGGAGGGCTGGCAGCCCAGGACTGTGCAGGCCGTGGGATGGCTCCAAAGTTGGAAATATGCAGACAAAATTATTTCAGTGCCTGATAAGAGCTACTGAGGAAACCAAACAGGAAAGGGTAGAGACAGCAGGGCAAGCCCTTTCTCACAGCATCACTGGTCCACGTGGCTGCAGATGTAAGCCGTGGACTCACAAAGCCTTTGGATGACTCAGAAATCACCTGTTATTGGCTGAGCCCCAGAATCTGCACTGACAGTTCACAATAGCACAGCACTGGAAGGCTTCAGCTACAAGGCATCAGAGTCTTATATAATATATATTATTACTCACCATTAATTCTGTACTTAAGTCTTCTTCCATCAATGAGAGGTGTGCCTTCTACAACCTTAAAAGAAAAAAAAAGTTATTTAAAAGCATACATCAGTTATCATCACATCTACGTGTGTACCTTTTAACATCACTAACACATTACAGAAAGTGGAGGTTTTTTCCCAGGAACATTCTGAAGCCCTCTCATATAGGTATCTTCTTCTAACACCACTTATATTTCAACATGCCCACAAGCAGGATCTTCTTTCAGGAGGACAACTTAATGTCGTGTTTCCAATCTTTCACCAAAGCCTTTAACACAGCAATCACACCAGGAGAAGGCGTATAACTCTAACCCTCCCTACTCAGCGTCCTGAGACCAGCACAGTGCCAGTGCCGCAGCCACCACCACCACCACCACCACTCCGCCCCACTGTGCCTAACACACCGTCCCTCCAGTCACTGAGCTCAGAGTTCTTCGCTGGCTCCCCAAGCTTACAAAATAGAGCAGACACTCCTCTGGCACACACTCATGAGGTCCTGTTCCACCAGGCTCGACCAAAACAATCCAAAATTCACTGTCATGCCTGCGTCTTCCCAGGCCGCTTTGATCGATGTTATGAGCCCACCTACTTACTTGCTCTGCTATTTTTATGAGGACGCTTCAAAAAGCTCATGGGAAAATTCCATTTTCTTTTCATTCCATTTTCCCATACTTTCAGAAAGTACAGCTACGTTCCTCCAGTGATTTAAGCATTTCATGTAAGTCTTATATTTCCATTAAGAGACTCTGAGTGAACCCTGATGGGGCCACTTCATCTCCTCATTGTTGGCATTTAATTAGTGATGCACACACAAAGGGACTCAAGAGGACACAGGGCCTACATTGGATGAGTTTTAAAATAAATGAAAGTCCACTTGCCTCAGGGCAGCCACTCCCCAAAATAATGATGTTAAAAGGCAGAAATTTCTCTTAAACTGTAAAATACTTATGCTGTTATCATTTGTCTTAGGTCACCCCCACACTAAATTTGAAAAACCCTACCTGTTGGAAGCATCCAACGCCTTCTACGGTGGCTTCGTCTGTGCCTATGTCTTCTTTAACTACCAAAACTGCTTTTCTTAATAAGTATTATCGAGTTTGAACTAAGGGGCTCCCTAGTGGTACAGTGGGTTACATGATGGGCTGCTAATCACAGGATCAGCGGTTTGAAACCACCGGCTGCTCCTGGTAGAAAGACGAAGCTTTCTACTCCCTTAAAGAGTTATATCTCAGAAACCCACAGGGCAGTTCTATCCTCTCCTATGAGGTCGCTATGAGTCGGAATCAGCGATGGCAGTGAATGATTTTGAACTAGCTCACGGTACACAATTATGTGAATTTGTCATTTTTATTCTCGACTCTCACCATAAAAATGCCTGCCAGCCCAAAGCACTGAAGTTCTCACTAAAGCCAATAAAACTAGGGTGAGCTTCCAAAGCCAGAAAGCCTGCAGCTGGTGCTCCTCTCAGTGTTTGCCACGCCTAGGGCTGATCTTGTTTCACTGGCAGTTGGCAAACTAGCAAAGCCCCTAGAATAAGATCTTCAACTAAATTATTTATTGATCAGGAAGCTCGTGTTACTTTCAATAATCCAAGTAAATTATTCCACTGAAAGGAAAAAAGTACACTACGAAATGAAGACAAATGTTAAGGATACTGCATGAAGTGAAAAAGAACATAAAACATTTTTGCGAGGAGAAGGTGGGGGAGAAAGAGGGAAAGGATCACCATAATCTACATATAACCCCTCCCAGGGGGACGGACAACAGAAAAGTGGTGAAGGGAGACAGCAGTCGGTATAAGACATGACAAAAAAATAATACTTTATAAATTATCAAGGGTTCATGAGGGAGGGGGTAGAGGGGGAAAATGAGCTGATACCAAGGGCTCAAGTAGAAAGAAAATGTTTTGAGAATGATAATGGCAATATAGGTACAAATTTGCTTGACACAATGGATGGATGGATGGATGGATGGATGGATGGATGGATGGATGGATGGATGGATGGATGGATGGATGGTGATAAGAGCTGTACGACCCCCAATAAAATGATTTTTTTAAAAAACAACACGTTTTGCAAAAGAGATGAAAATCTGAAGCTCTAAACTATAAAAAGTAAAAGTTACAGCTGGCAGTTCATTTGGTCACCTATTCATCATTTAAAATCCTCAGCTGAAATGGCCCGTGAAGCAAAACCAAGTTCACTGCCATCAAGGTGATTCCACCCATGACATGACATATACTGAGGGGGTTTCTTTTTTGTAACTACCTCTACCTTTAGTCAAGAAAGAGATGAACTTTTCCACTCACGTAAGGAGTTAAAACTCAAAATCCCACAAGGGCAGTTCTACCCCGTCCTACATGGTCACTATGAGTCACAATCGACTGATGGCAGTGAGCCGGAGACTGCCATCAGTCAAGCTATTTTGCACACACACACAAAAAAAACCTCTATAATAATCTTTTCTATACAGTTTAAGAAGGTAAAATCTCAATTTTACCATTCTGCTTAAAATAAACACGTTATTGGAAGAGATACTTATCAAAACCAAGTTTGGTGGTTATGGGCAAAGACAGTACTTATGGGCAAGGCCAGCTTCTATCCTTAAAATTAATGCAAACTTAGTTCTACAAACATGGGACAGAAGGAAAGAAAACCTCACAAGATGAAGTTCTACTGGCAAAAACTCACCTTTCCTATTGGCAGCAGGTAGAGTAGAGCTTGAAAGAAAAACCAGAGAAGGTAGGCCCCAAACACTCTGGTCTCCCATAAGTTGTGCCAAGCTGGCAGAGAAGGGAAATTGAGCAGGCTGGGGTCTTTCTGCTCACACATCAACAGCAGTAGGATGAGGAAGGCTGGCAGGCCCAGCATGAGGAGGCAAGCACCTGCAAGTCAAAGTTCAACCTGGTTACATTCCCTTTTTTTCAAAGAATAATTTAGATGTTTGTTTTGAAGGCCAGAACTCAAGTCTGTGTAATTCCCTGAAACCAATTTCTAAAGTACCTTCAGCAGTCCTACCCTCTCCCTTTCACCTCCAGTCCACGAATGACACTAGGAAGACAGAAAGATGCCACTGAGCACTGAATTTTACCTGAGCAGCCAAACCCTAACATGCAACCACTGGAGGGGTAAAGCTGAGGACACTCCAACTAACTAACAGTTCCAACATCTAACATTTATCAATCTCATCTTCAAATAAAACCGTAAGAACTCCACATGGAAGCCCGACTGAACCAACAGGGCCCTACCTCAAAACTCCCTGTACCCTTGGACTTGGGACTGAAATACTCTCATAGGAGAGGAAGCAAAGGATGACTATCCCAAAACTGTGGAAATGGTGGTCACTGGATCATAGGTGGGAACCCTGGCTTAGTGGGTGTGGTTGCCCAAATGGAAGGGGACCCAGAACCACCATTTATTTAATACCTCGATTCTCCCTCTACATTAACGTGACAGGTATTAATCTAAGAGGCAAGGATCTGCCTTGTAAGAAATGATACAGGAAATTTTCCCCTAGCAGTAACCCTCATGCTCAATGTAAATGGAACTCATACAACTAAGAAATCAATCTGTGCAGAACAACTCGTGGATTGCAACTCAAAGTTGGACTATACTCACATAACTCCTCATATCAACAGGACCTTAAATTCTATGCCACTGGGATAAATTATTGATGTTATCAATGCAATCACTTTATATCCCAGGGGAATGATTGATCATGTTTTGTTTTTGCTTCTATGAGTTTGTTTTGTTGTTGCTGTGATTTTTCATTTTTGTTTCTGTCGTAATATGACCATCAAAGTTATCCAGAGTCGTTCATAATCCATGGACAAGTAGACAGACTCTGGACCCCCATGTATTTCCAGCCCCATCCAAGAACAGTAAGTTCTTATAGCACAGCCCTGCTTGATGCTCTTCATGAAGAGATCTCTGAAGATAAGAGTGAAATGGCAACGTGTGGTGAAGAAAGCAGATGGTGCCCAGCTATCAACTAGAATAGTGTCTGGGGTCTTAAAAGCTTGCATTCAAACAAGCAGCCATTTAAGCAAGGCATCAACAAAAGCCACACAGAGGAAACACACCAGCCTCTGTGATCCATAGATGACAATCTCAAAATCTAAATATGACGAAAGGAAAATTATCAGACTTGAAATTGTAAAAACCCAATTTGTAGAAGGCCATGGAGGACAGTGGGAGCCCAAAATCCATCTGCAGAGTATCTAGTCAGATTAGGCCTCTGGCAGATCCCCTCTGGCCACAGGCAAGGGACCTGAACAGCTTTACTATCAGACAGAGATTGCTGTAGACTTGATTATGGTGGATCAAACCATGATAGTCAGTTGACTTTGAGTCTTGACTGAACCTGACCTTTTGATCTGGGCTCAAATATTTCTCATTTGTTCCATGACAGAAACGTTTTCTCTGGCTTTTAAAATGTTGTTGGTTGTCTTTTCTTTATTACTCTCTTTATTTGTATTTTTTTTTATTTGTATTTGTATTTTTGTATCATTATTGTTTTCTTCATTCTGTTTCCTTTTTGTTTCTATTGTTTCTGTTGTATTCCCCATTTAGGAAGCACAGGAGTGGACACATAGAAAAAGGATACAATGGTTTATCAGGAATGGGGGCTGGGAGGATGAGGGAGCTAGCAATGAATGCAGGAGAGGGAGGGAGCATTAGAATGGACTGTGATGATGTATAGACAACTCTTTTTAAAAGCAATGTAACTATGGAAGTGCATAATATGTGAATACTATTATCAGAAAAGTACTGAAAACATTGTTAAAAGAAACCAAATGTGACCAATGATTGTTTACCATGGGTGAATGAGGAAGAGTTTTTGCTTCAGGGGCATTGACTTTATATGTTAATGGTGGTGGAATAATTTGGAAAAGGGTATCAATAATGGTCTATAACACAAAGCGTGTAATCAATGGCACTGAATTATACATGTAAAAGTTGTGGAATTGGAGAATACTTTGTTGTGTATATCGTTGTAACACTTAAAAAGATTAATTACATGAATAACAATGACCATATGAAGAAAATGTTCTAAAATTGTACTAATGATTATACAACTCTTCTTGATATGATTGAACTGATGAAGTGCCAATAAAACTATTAGAGAAAAAAAAGCTTTCCATGTCTCCCTAAGTTTCTAACAATTGAAGTAATACCACATTCACCTAGCACATGCACTAATCTTAAGTGATGCCGAACTTTAACAGACCAGCTGACCAGGGTTATAAGTGAACAAAACCCAAGGCAACTCACCCACAGAGGATTCTGAACCATTTTGCCATGAAGTATGTTCTCTTCCTGGTTGTAATAGTTAGATGATTTCATGTCAACTTGATAGAGTGAAGGGGTAGAGTCTAGCATGTCATTTAGGTACCAGCCTGATGATGCCTCCTTGTGGGCGCGGCCTTCTCTGCGGATTCTGGGAATTTCCTCTTTCTCCCTAGAAGCCACACACTACCCCTCTGCTTCACTTTCCTGCTGTTGAGACACTCAGAGAACTGGAGATGCCACATGGAGACCCACGCCAGGGCGCTGAGATGCTTCTACCGCCACTGGATCCACAAGAGTTTCCACCCACCAGTCTGTGATCTTCCTACATTTGGCATCATTGCATGTACTACATGAGTCTGAAGACGAATTTATAGATGAAAATCAGACATATGGAGTAATATAGGACTTATGGACTTGATCTGGACTGGGCTGGGATGTTTTCTCAATATATAACTGTTCTTTGATATAAAACTCTTTCTTACACACGAGTATCCCTGGATTTGTTACTCTGGTCAACCCAGACTAACATACTGGTTCATTAAGTTTCACCAGTTCCACCCACTTTATAACCCCAATCTTTGAACACTTCAGATCTTTGAGCCCCATAAACAAGCAGTCCAGCAGGCTGACTTCAAGAAGCCCCAATGGCACAGTGGTTCGGCACGCAGCTGTTAAGGAGAAGGTCTGTGGTTTGAATTCACCAGCCGCTATGGGGGAGAAAGAGGTGACAGGCTACTCTAGCAGTGAAGAGGATAGCCTTGGAAACCCTATGGTGGCAGTTATACAGGTCCTATAGGTCCTGAGTCAGAACTGACACAACAACAACACTGCTTATCTAGGCCTTTGTCAAACCCACGGTCAGCATAGTGAGCTCTCCCATGCACGGTTTCTGCAACACATCTTTCCCTCTCAAAGCTGCTTGTGAGTTTGAACCACTGACCTTGTGGTTAGCAGCCCAATGCCTAGCCAAAGACTCCTTTTATCTCTCCAGTCAGGATTAGCAGATTGCCCTCTTCCCTAACTGATGGCCATCCTTCCAATACACAAGTGTCAGCTCAACCTTCCCATCACTCCTTTGCACTTCTCTGCAAACGGGTTGCTGAAAGTTTGGAATACAGCCCCACTGGCAGGCCTCCATCCCACTCTAGGACAATGCCCCCAAATTGGCCGAAAAACGCTCCCACCATGGCATTTGTTGTTCTCACTGGAGGCTCAGCCCCGATTTCCACCTGGCTCATCTCCTTGCTCACAAAGGGTTTCTTCAGAGGCCTACCTTATCCATCTGAGGGAAGCTACCTCTCCCCTCGGCACTGGCTTCCCCTACCTGGGACGCCTCCAAACTCTAGATCCCTCGTCTGCGTGGCTGTCACATCAAAGGTTCTCGAAGATGCCGGTCCTTTCTTAACAACCTCTTCTTCTTTAGACTCTATTTCTTTAAATTTGATCTCTTCTCTTCTTGGGCGAAGGCTATACTGTGTAGATACGTAACTGCTTTCTTGTGATAAATGGAACTTTTCCTAGTTGGAAAAAATATGTAATTTACAATCATCAGTGTGGGAAAAATTCATCATTTTTCAATTCCATTTTCCCACAAACTTTCTGAAAGTACATCTCTGTTCCTCCAGTAAGTACAAGGATCTCCACTAAGAGACTCAGCCCTGCAGGGAGGGGCCACGTCATCTCTTCATCGGTGGGACTTAACAAAGCGCTGTGCAAACAAAAGGGACTCAAGAGACACACGACTTACACTGGATGAGTTAAAAAAAAAGTATACCATGGTGTCACTCCCCAAAATAATGACTTAAAAATGCAGTGATTCCTTTTAAACTATATCAATTAGTATCTCAATATAGCTGTTTGTTCTACAAAAAAATTCATTAAATTGCATTGAGACATATCACTTAATGGTAGCACATGTAGAAACTTCTGAATTAGTGCATGTTTTGCTTTGGAGATTCTCAATAAATGAAATTAATTTGCTTTTTAAAATTACATTCTGTCTTAGACAACTTAGGGACAGAATTTTAGAAATGAAAAACAAATCAAAATTGTAATTCTTAAAGTGCTTCTCGTTGGGGAACATCGCTTTAACAAAGGAAGCCGGGCTCTGTGATGAGCAAGAACAGCGCCACACCTGCAAGCTTTTGTGAGGTATGTCATTCCGCTCTACGCGCTCCACACGCTCGGGCTCCCCATTGGACCTGCTGATGCTGTTTCCAAAGGACTTCTAGGTTGAAGAACAGAAAACATTTTAGTCATAAGAACCGTGCCATAGGTTTAGTATTAAGGTAGCAGAAGGACATTGGGCCTCCACTCAAGTACTCCCTCAATGCAAGAATACTTT
>NW_022111324.1:74665222-74673309 GCF_000313985.2 Echinops telfairi
TTAAGTGGAGGGGAAATGTTTTGAGAATGATGAGGGCAATGAATGTACAAATGCGCTTTACACAATTGATGTGTGTATGGATGTGATAAGAGTTGTATGAGCCCCTAATAAAATGATTATAAAAATAAGAACCGTGCCTTACTAAAAAGGTACATGATAGTCAAAACTCATTACCACAAAGTCAAGCAATTTAAGCAAACCAAAGATTTCCACAGCCTCAGTTCTAAAGCGTTGCAATCTACTGTCGTTGTCAAGACAGACAAAATTTACTAAACTTTCCCAGCTGCAAAGACTGAATCTTACAGTACGGATTTCTACATAAGAGCATGCATCGTTCCAATGCAATGACCAGACTGAATGTTAAATTTCATTGCTGAATGACAGCTATGCGTTAATATTGGCCATGAGCAGCAGATACTATGAAAATGGACAAATCTGTGACAATCACATTGAAAAATGAATAAATTATTATTCCACTATTTAGAATGAAAAAAACCGGTATTCCTGTATAAGAGGGCTTGAAAAAGTGTGGGAAATTTCCATCATCTCAATTTAATTTTTCACAAACTTGTGAAGCCCACCTCATACTACTGACATCTGTGTAAGCTTTCTGGAAGCAATTTTGCCGTATGTATCAAAAGCCTCAAGTCAACTCTGTCCACCTGACTAGCAATTCTACTATCATATCACAAAGAACACGTAGGTATTGAATGTTCATCCATAAAAACACCAATTTAGAATTATAAAACACTTAAACACCTATAATAAGAGAGCTGACATTAAAATTACATCTATATAATTTATGGTATACCCATTCATCACCATCCAACAAAAGTGATACAGAAAAATATAGCATAAAGTTATTCCAATATTTTAAAACAACATTTTTGAAGAGGGCAACCACATAATCCCATTTTTTAAAGACAGATAATAAGGGGTGACTTTTATTCTGCTCTTTTCCCTTGAAGACTCTTGCTGTTTGGTCTACTCTCCAAAGCCCTTAGCCTCTGAGATCCGCCCCTGCTAGGCTAACCTTGGGCTTTGAACATACTCGCACCAACGCCCGTCTTTGCACAGGGAGAGGAAGCAAGTGTGAGGTTGTTCACAGAACAAACTCACTGCCATCAAGTCCATTTTGACTCACAACAACCCTCCAGGGGAGTTATGAAAATAAGAATATGCTTTATACTACGACCAGGTCTCAATATTTCGTACGTGAAAATTGATCCCATATAATCTCTAACACGTCTATTCTAATTTGGACACTGCTTCTTCAAGACCATTAATTAGCACTTCTGGTAATCTAGAAAGCACTTTCTCATCGATACTAAAAAGAAATATATTTTCTATCTTCTAGATATTTATTTTTTATGTAATCTTCCTAAGTCATCACCTTGAATTCGGTTTGTCCATAGAATTTTTGTAGCCGCAACAAATAGTTTGCGTAAATGGGTACAAGACGGGGACAGCTAAGTACCGACTGAGTCGATACCCACTCCTAGCGACCCTACAGGTCAGGGCAAAACGCGCCGGTGAGTTTCCCAGACTGTAACTCCTTACAGGAGTAAAAAGTCCGGTCTTTCTCACGAGAAGCAGCTGGCAGTTTTGAACTGCCAACTTTGCGGATGGCAGCCACTGTGTAAGCACTACACCACCAGGCCACTGAAGTACGGACACAGCACTCTGAAACGTGACAAGGGTCCATACCAGGGGAGTCAGCTTCACTTCAAGGATGTCCTTCCTGGTTTCCTTCAGGTCGGCCTGGTGGGAAGCAGAGACAGAGCGGCGGGAACTCCTGGGTGGCCGGCCTGGGGACCGGGAGCGTGACCGGGACCGACTCCCTCGGCGGCGAGCAGGCGAGCTGGAGGAAGAGCCACTTTTCCTTTGCCTGAAGGAAGTTAAAGGCTGGAGAGGGGAAGGAAACAGGATGCTTTACCACACGCAGAAGCAGACACAAAGGCAGTGGTGGCTAACCACTAACCCTGAACATCCAGCTGGGAACTGTCACATCTAAGGCCCTCGACCACAGACAGCTACTGAAAAATGTTGCCAAAGGAAGCCTTCTCTCATAAGGCAAATGCAGCCTATTTTTCCAGGAAATGTGTCTAAACCTACTAGCTGCTCATTTTCTTAAAAATGTGTACAAAAAGAGTTGTAATTAATATTGATACAAACTGAAGATAGACAAACCTATTAAAAAATAAAGAGTATTCCATTTCACCTTGAATAAACACAGCAAATGAACCTGAAAACGGGAAAATATGGCAATGTCTTCCCTGCCCTGGCCCACTCCCAATCACCCTCCACTGCTCTTGCTGCCCTAGACCAGGAGCCCACTGCACCCCATGCCAAAGCCTGCCCTTGCCTCTTGGTACCGGCCTCCACTGGAGAATAGGCTTTACATGCTTAACTGGTTACAGACCAAATCAAAAGAATTTTGTGAACCTGAGAAGCAAATGAAAATCAAACTTCAGTGCCCATAAGAAAGTGTTACAGGCACAAGCCTAAGTCCATTCACTCACCCATGAGCGTCGCCGGAGCTGATGCCCTCAACCAGACAGAGCAGAGAACCAGAGACATATATATTAATATATTCACTACCCATCCTCTTATGGAAAAAAAGGCCAATCCTGGTCTATAGGACTCAACATGTAGTCCACAGGTAAATTTGCTACTGAGCCACAGCAAGTACTGAAATTGAGTGTTTAGAAATTCCTAGTATTTTCACAAATATTAAGACAAAGAAACATTATGTCTATTGAATGTGTTATTTGGGGCTCTTATTTTGTGTTCTTCCCCACCCCACTCCCAACAGTAATTCATTTCAATAATTTATAGAAATACTTTTACACCTTGGGGAAGATATTGTAAGATACCAGATAAGTTGACGTCTAGGGCAAGATAGACTTCAATTGATGTCCCCTCCTGGGCATGGAATGTAACCCTTGCATTCCCAGTTCTGGCTCCAGCTGAACCCTCCTGGCTGGGGCCATCACCCTTCCCCCACATATACCTCATTCTTGCATTGGTCTAACTGCGGCCTTGCCAGCCTACTAGTGTCCCCCACCACCACCACCACCACCCCACCCCCCAAGCCTGGGGCTTACTGCCCTCTGTTCAATCAGCTTTTCACAACCTGAGTCTTTTCTACTGGTCCTCAGTACTGAGGTCAAGTGTCTGGAAAGCCTGCTATAAAAACCCACTCTCCTTCCTCCTCCTGACCCTCCCCCACTCCATTCTCAGAATGAACTACCCCAAAATACCAAACTCACTGGCATCGAATCGATTCTAACTTACAGAAACCGTAAACTTCACAGCAGTAGAAAGCCTCATCTCTCTCCTTTATAGAGAGTACTAAGGAAGCCCTGGTTGTTAGTGGTTACACAGGTTACAATCCACAAGGTCCGCAGTTCAAAACCACCAGTCGCTTCCAGGGAGAAAGACAGGGCACTTTCTACTCCTGTAAACAGTGACAGTCTAGGACACTCGTGGGGGCAATTCTACCCTGCTGTTTAGGGGCAATGACTCAATGGCAGTGATTTTGGTGTACTAGGCGCAGGTAAATAACCAGTGTTAAAGCCTGTCCTCATTAGACTGTGAGAGTCTTGGGAACAAGAGACGATGCCTCATCAGCACTTTCCCAGAGCCGAAAGTCAAAAGCCGTACCTAGCACAGCGTAGGAAGGGGGACTCTGCCTCCCAACAGAGCCAGAACCATGACCACCTGGGCGTTAACACCACGCAGGGGCCAATACCTGAGTACACAGCCTGGCAAGGCAAAGTGGCTCTTACCTTGATGTCATTCTCTTTCAACTCCAGTTCTGTCCCATCTTTGTACTTCACGGTGTACAGCTGAGAGCTGCTGTCATGGCTCATAATTTCTACTTCATAATACAGTGAACTCCCAGGCCACCGGCCTCGCACCACTTCACCATCAGCAAATTTCCTCGGCATTTTCTAAAACTGATCTGGACCGTTCAAAAGAAGAAAATGTGCAGTCAGTGCATACACTGTGACATTGGTCTTTCACAGGTTAAAGGCTAACGTACAATTTTCCAAAAGGTTAAATTGGTTAAGACTTCAGGGCCAAACAGTCCTGGGAGAGGGGAGGGGCACACATTTTAAAGACGTGCGCTTAAGAAACTGAAGCTTAAAGACACGAACTGTTTTGTCCATGGTATGTAAACAGACAGCATAAAATGGCAGCATCAGAATAATACAGAGATTGTTCCTCCTGCTGTGTCACACCGCGTATGGAGTCCCCTGACAGGGGAGGGTTTAACTGCTGTGGGCCATGTAAGTGGCACCAGTGAGTAATTCCCACACACCCAGGCACCAAAATGCTACCCACTTGACTATGTTTCCTCTAATCAAAAATCAGAACACCAGCCTGAGAGCAGAACTAGATGGTGCCCGGCTGCCACGGCTGCCCACTCTGAAAGGGGCCACAACAGAAGGTCCTGGACAGAGTGGGGAAGCAAATGGCAACATCAGAAAACAGCCAGGCTCGTGTGTCTGCCTGAGGCTGGTGTGACCCCTGAGACTGAGCCCCTGAGTCACCCCTCACTCCTGGAACTGAACTCACTCACTCCCATGGCTCAGTTCTCAGCCAAACAATACGCAGGCCTCTGGGGTGAGAAATAACGGCTAGAACCACCAACCACAGGAGATCAGAGGGGAGACAGCGCTGAATGGAGCAAGGGGCGGTGAAAATGGTTAGCACCGTAACAAGTGGGAAGGGGACTGTTACTTTGCAGGGAGTACAATCAATGTCCCAGGACAAAACATATATGAATTTTTGAATGAAAACCTAATTTGCTCTGTACGCTGCCACTCAAATCACAATAAAAAGTTAAATATAAACCAGAATATAGCTTCTGATCTGTAAATCTGCACAGTCTGACAAAGTCTTTGAAAACACATTAAAGTGTATTAACAATCACTTACATTGGGAACTATTAAGTCTGTGAAACAAAGAAAATAAAAAACGCTTCATCATCAACACTGTAACCCTACTAATGTGGAAAACCATTGCAAACCTTCAATGAACAACAAAATGTAAGGTTCTGAAATAAACATCTGCAATTCTTATGCTCAAGTAGGCACCTGCCTGGACTGGCAGATATCAACCCTCCTCTCACAAGCCTGCCCCATTCACAACATTCTTCTCCACTCAGCCAAAGCCTGGCCAGGGAAGAAGCGTTTCGGTTTTGTTTTTTGTAAACAGCACTATCAGAAGCCACAAGGTATCTGCAAGAGGCCCACTTTAAGCAGGACCTGTGTGTCCTCCCCTCCCCCCACCCTTTTTCAATGACATTTGGGCACTTCCAGCATCTATGTAATTTCTGCACACCAGATCCCCATTTATACACACACACACACACACACACACACACACACACACAAGCACCTCAGGCCTTGTGCAACACAAAGACAACTCTCTGGGGCAGACTACAGGGCTGTGACACATTCTAGTCACCTTCAGCTCACCAATTAAGCCAGTCCCAACATATCACCCAAACATACAGGAGCCTTCTTCTGTGGCTGCCCAGAGCGGAATCTACAGCAGCAGCAAGGAAAGAGGAACTTGTGAAGCCCATGGAATTAAGAAAGAATAACGTGGCAATACCCACCACTCAGAGAAAAGTCTTCCTTAGGCCCCACAATACTTCACTGTGAATCACCGGAGAAAATGCTTAATGAACATCACTTGTTTGGATAGATGGCTGGCAAGTTGGTAGATGAAAGGAAATACAAGTACTTATCCGGTGATTAGAGGATGTCAATTTACACATTAGGTGTAAATTCCCAGTACCATCTGAAATAGCATTACAGAGGTAATGAATGGGTTGGGTTGGGAATGGAAGGAGGAGCCCAGAAGTTTTAGTGAAAGAAGTCAAGCTTGGCTAAGGAGTCACCTGACTGCCACTTAAGAAGCAGGGGCAAGGGTGCAAGGGTCACGAGAGGATGTGCAGGAGGGGCACAAAAAAGGAAGGTGACAACAGTAGGCTTTGCCTGTTTCAACATCTTTGTTCGGAGCCTCCAAATACTAAGAAAGAGGAAGGAAATGTTCTTTCCTTCTCTCTTTTCTTGTGTCTCCTCTTCTCTGGACTCCCCAAAATCAAACCACATTTCACATTGATCCACCAGGGTTTAGGGAAGCCAGCCTAGAGAACTACCATCTACCCATCTTTTGAACACAGTGCTTTAAGGACCTGGGGTCTCCCACATTTCAAAACAGGCCTCAGAAACAACATTCTGTGCCTTCTAAGAAATTTGTTTATCAACGTGGATATCGGTCAAAAAGATTTTTATGTTAGTGATTAAGTAAAATATTTGGGGAATAAGCAAACTATGACATCTGGTGGTTATCTGTTAGCACTCTAAGCTTAATTCTTAATATTTTTTTTCTTAGAAAAGACTAAATAAGAGTGAAAACTCCATAGAGATCTCCCGGTATGGTGGTTACAAAAAAGAAAAAGAAAAAAAGACACAAGATGCACTGTCCTTAGATCATTGTTATCCACAAAGACAACATTATGGTATCGACAGATAAAAGAACCCAGCAACCATCTGTGCATAATCAATCTGCATGGGAGCAGAACACTGGAGTCACACAAGACCATCCTCATACAATCTCTATACCGTGAATTCATGGGGATAGGGGACAAAAGCCCCAACAAGGTGCCTGAGACTTTAATACAGGCAGGCTTTCCTTAGAAGGAATGTTCTAGCAAAGTGTGTTTGTAATAAGAAAACTTTTTAGCAAACACAAAGTCTTCACTTTCCTTAAGCAGTGGAAACTGCTTTATAGTCCGGGCTTTTCCCTATTAAGCCTCAAGCTGGTTAACGGAAGTGTCAACGGACACAGCAAGACTCCCTCCAATACATTACGATTTCTCAACATGACAATTGTCGGCTGCTAATCTCTACAGCGCACGGTGTTTTAAGGGTTTGGGGTCAACCTTCCTTCACTTTCCCAAACAGTCTAAATATGGCAGAGAACATAAAAGCTCAACGCCTGGGTCAGGGAGGCCTGCAGGCAGAATGCACACAGGAAATGCCCCCTCGATTGCACCCCCGCTGCCCCAAGGCAAACGAAGCGCCACCCTCCGGGCAGCAGAGGCACAACGGCCAGGTGTCGCGCTTCAATGCTGCCACTCACCGCCTACCCCCCTCTCCCGACAGCTTTCGGAAACCGAACCGCAGCCGTCCCATCTAAACACGACCTCCTCAGCCCCCCGCTGGCGTAGTGGTGACAAGTTGGGCTACTAACCGCGAGGTCAGCAATTCGAAACCACCAGCCGCTTCACGGGAGAAGGATGAGGCTTTTGACTCCCTTCAAAGAGTCAGTCTCGGAACCCCACAGGGGCAGCTCTACCCTGTCCTAGGGGTCTTCGTGAGTCCGCATTGACACGATGGCAGTAAGTTTGGTTCGGCTTAGTTTCTCCATACCCCTACCTCCTCCTTTACAGCAGTTACTACAACCGGCAGTCCCAGGTGCTCGTGCTTAGTCCTGCAATACCGGTGTCCCCAACCACCGCCTCCTCCTCCATCCCGACGTCCGCATCTACCCGTCGGGCGCAGCGCCTCCCTCAACCAGCCGGCATCGCACACTCGCTCCGGGTCGGGTCCCCCCGTCACCCACGCCGGTCTCGTGTTGCTCCCGTGGCGACACCCGGTGTGACTCCTGCCCACGCCGGGTACTTTTTCTTGAACACCTGGCACGAGCTCCGCTGCTGCCATCCAATGCTTGCACGTCACTCGAGATTGTTAGAACTCTGCCCCGTGCGAGAGGGCGGCAGGGCTGTCACCGGGAGGCATAGGTGAACGCGCTTTGAACATAGGAGAAAAACCAGAGCCGGCAGGCCCGAGCGAGAGCAGGCGCTCGCCGCCCGGCTCCACATCCGTTCGGGGAGAGTGCGGAAACCCGGGGGAGAGCCCAGCCCCGGGAGCGCGCCGCGCCGCGTCCGCAGGGCCGAAGCCCGGACGGAGCCTCGCAAAGTGACGGGCCGTGCAGACAAAGTCAACTTCGGCAGCCCCGCTTCCCCGCCCCCTCGACGTTCCAGACCCCCCGTGCGCCCGCTC
>NW_022111324.1:74673820-74704111 GCF_000313985.2 Echinops telfairi
CGCGCCTCTCTGGCCCGCCCCCCTCGGGGCACGCCCAGGGCTCCCATTGGCCCTTCGGCGATTTGAATGATTTCCAGCGTCGCCCATTGGCCGCACGCGTGGCGTGTCCGCCCCGCCCCGCCCCGCTGGGCGGTGCTAGCACCTGGCTCGGAGGGGGCGCGTTGGCGCCTGCTGCGGCCTGGAGGCCCGGGTCCGCCTGCGCTCACTTATCTCAGTGGCCCAGGCGCCCTCGCCGCAGCCGGATCCCGCGCGCCACGCCCAGGTTTCGGGCGCTCCCCTCCGCTGCGCGGCAGCAAGTTGGAGGAGATGGCACGGAGAAAAGTTAGTCACCAAGTAATAAAGATCAACTGGACACACGTGGTGCTTCTCGCCGGTGCTAGCCTTCGCGAGTTAGTCCTCCCTGAAGCTCCGGCGACCCTTTGTCTTGAAATGGAGATGTCTCAATTGAAATGGAGATGCCTCGATTAACCTGGACTAAAGCTCTAGGCCCTGGGCAGTGGGTGGGCACGGTAACGAATGCCCACAAGCCCACTACAACTCCTCGGATTTTGTTTGGAGGTGGTTCTATTGACGGCACTGAACAGGAACGTCTGCCCCTTACCCACACGTGGAGTCGCCGTCTATTGTAACTGGAACTAACAAGAGACCCACACGAAGAGACTTACATCCCCAGTGGTTTTAACTGACCCCAAGAATGCTGAATCCGTAGCCAAGTTATCTTTTTCGGTTAGTTTCCTTCCTTTGAGGTGGAGAGTTTAAAGCAGCCCATCGAGTTCTCTGTTTTGCACTGTGGTTGTAATCAAAGTATTTCCTAGCTCGTTTACTGGGTAAATTTAAACTAATTTCTCTTGTGGACCCTGTTCGTTTTAATTATAATAATTAAATAGGCTTTGCTCACAGCTTAGCATCAGGTGCAGGGGCCACGTATTTGGTTAAAATTATAACCACGAAATACTCCTTTTCACTGAAAAGAAACGTCTTAAAAAGCAAATGCAGCCCACTTTCTCAACCACTCACTTCCAGTGTAAATGAGTTCATCACAGCCTTTCCTGAGAAAAAGGTTTGCAGGAAAGGGAGGCTACAGACAGAGAAGAAACAGGGCACTTGGGGAATGCTACCATGTTTTCTGGGTGGTGGAAGCTATTATGTACAAGCGTTGCCCTGCTACTCTAAAGGTTGACTATCCAAATCCACCCAGCAGGCCACAGAAGGTTACATTAATGTAACCAAGATAAAGCTGTGCAGCAGTTCTACATTGTAACCCATGGGGTATTCCTAAGTTCAAATCCGTCCAAACCCACCAGTTGCTCCTTAGGAGGAAAAATGAGGTTGCCTGTTCCATATGAATACATACAGTCTTAGAAACCCGAAAGAGTAGTTCTGCACTGTTCTACTCTCTCATAGGGTCACTATGAGTCTGAGTTGACTCACTGACAGTATATATCTTTTGATGGCCAGGCACCATCAGCTTTCCTCACCATATTTGCTTATGCACCCTCTTTGTCTTCAGCGATCATGCAAGGAGGGTGAGCATCACTGATTGCCAGGTTGTTAGAACAGTGTTCTTGCCTTGAGCAGAGGACTGAATCCACCACTTCCCCAATTTATGCCATAAACATATATGTATAGGGCCAATACCTCTCTTTATGAATGAATATGTTTGCATATATATACACCTATGTTTATACCTCTATCCATAGCTTTGCTTCCTAAATCTTTCCTCTGTTTCCTTTTACTTTCCTCCTGCCCCAGCATCATGCTTGCCCTTCTTCTGCCTCTTAGTAATTTCTCTCAGCTAGATTGCAGTTGCTCCAACACCCCCAGGATCTCTATGGCCTCCTCGTTGTTGATGTTAATTCTCATTGCTTGTTCAACACTCCCTTCCCCCAGCCTCCTCCTCCACCGAAGCCCCTCCAGAACCATTGGTTCTGTTGCTTTTTCCTCAGGCTTGCTTCTCAGGCCTATCTAATATAGGGGCAAAACAACAATAACGGAGACGAAACAAAAAGATTGCATAAAAAGAGGGAGGAAAAACTAGCCAAAAAAAAAAAAAGCATGCATAATTCCAGGTCTGTCTGCTGACCTTTCTGACTATCTCCCCACTGGTCCTGTCCCAGGAATAGCCCCTCCTAGCCTGAAGTCTATTTGGGGGGCTCCTCAGGGGTTTTGTAGCATTCAGGCTCTTAAGACTATTAAAGCGGGAATAAGGAGCCCCAGTGACAGAATGTACCTCAGAAAATAATACCTATGCAAACACTGAAATTGCCCCCCTGTCCAAACATCTGACATCCATCCATCTTCATCATAGGTCAGCGTAAAATTGCAGGTCAAGCCCACTAATCTTTTGCTTAACATATGATTGCACTAGTTGAAAAGAACAGGTGCGGCTTCTTTGCTTACACCGATGAGAATTCGTCTACGAAGTGCTCAGAATTTTCAGTTCCTTCTCTTTCCATAGGAGCCTTGGTGGTGTCCAGGCTGCAGGTTGGGCTGCTAGCTGCAAAGTGAGCAGTTTGGAAGTACCAGCCCCTCCCTGGGAGAAAGATGGGGCTTCCTACTTCGGGAAACAGTTGAGCGGCTCAGAAACTCGCAGGAGCAGTCCTCCCCTGCCCTCTAGGGTTGCTATGAGGCAGCACCCACTCCCTGGCGGGGGGGTTTGGTTTGGGTTTGGGTTCTCTTAGGACAATATCAGACAGTCTGCTTTGACCCATGGGGGTGCTCCGGTCTGAAATTATTCTCTCTAACTGACTGAACGGTCTCTCAAAACTGCCGGGGAGAACTGAAATGGCCCTTCAAGTGCCAGGCACGTGCCACACCTATCATACACACCTCGGACACCACTCTGCTTGTTGGCACAATGTTACCCATTGGGCTAGAAGCACTTGGCTCCTAATACAAAAGCTGGCAGTTCACAGGAGAAAGGTCTGGAAATGTGGTTTTGTGGGGATTACAGCCAAGAAATGCCCACGGGACAGTTCTACTCTGTCACATGGGGTTGCTAGACATCAGAGTCCACCCATCGAGCCCAACAACAAAAGTGTGCACACTATTTGGGGGCGGAGGATGTTTGCCAGCCACATGCAGCAAGTTGTGCGTTGTCAGAATCTATAACTGAAAAATGGTGGGCGTCACCTCGGTGTCAGGGCCAGGCTAACTTCAGGGGGCATAATGACCAGGGTCAGTATAAAACAGATTGCCGTGAGGCAGAGGGCAGACAGACGTCTAACTCTCCAACCTGTCTGCCAATTCTGACACGAGCTGGACTCCTACAGCGCCCTCTACTTCTCATTTGGGCTCAACAATTTATTGTCATGACCGCGCAGAACCACAGACCATACTTACAGTGAGTGATTTATCAAGGAAATAACAAAGCACCAAACAGGGAATGTCTCCCTTCTTCGATGCAGGCCTATCGCTGCCTGGAAGGAACCCTCTCAGCCCACTGCAGAAAGGCTTCAGGCTTCTTGGCTTCCTCGGGACAGGCCTCTCTGGCCCTGGCCCCTGCATCTAAAGTGTTACAGCCCTTGACCCTTTTTAGTTCTTTTATATTATGTACTTCCCTATCCCTGCTTCTTCTCTCTTCTTTCTTCCTCCTGCTTCTTGCTGTTTGAAAAATCACCGGCATATATCCACAAACTGTCGATTTCAAGGTATGGACCTCCTACCAGGTACTTCATTTATAGAGTAGGTGACAGATGATTCATTTGCATAGTCTATTATCATTTCATTTGCATAATATGTTGACCAATCCCAGCAAGGGCATACCAACCACAGGACAGGTTGCAGCCCAGGATGGGATAAAAAGCATCAAACCAAATTACTTACAGTTTGCCCAGAAAATCTCATCAACTTCAATTAAAGTACTTAGGTCTCTGGGGTAGGAAACTAGGGCAAAGGTACCTCCTGTGTGCTTAGTGGGGGGGAGGGGAGGGGAGGCCTCTCAAGGTGTTGTTTCAAAGAACTAGGACAAATTATCACATAAAGAACTCATTTCCCCACAATCACACAAAAATTACAGGACCATTTCTATGATCAGTAGCACAGTCCCTTCTCTTATTTCCATGGGAAATGAGCTTGGGTAAAATGATAAGAAAAATCAACCAAAGCACACACAGGGAGCCAGGAGAGTCTTAAATAGGAAATCGAGAACCACTGTGTAATACAGTACTGATGTGGCAATTACTTGGCTCTGTTCCCTGGGGGCTGTTGGCTGTCAGAGTTGAAATCTTGCTTTCAGGATATGTTGTTGTTGTGAGGTGCCATAGAGTCAGTGCGACTCACAGAGACCCAACGTACAGCAGAATACAACATTGCCCGGTCCTAGCGCACCCTCACAATTGCACTTATGTTTGAGCCCATCAATGCAGCCCCATGTCAACCCATCTTATCACTGCCCCGCTACTTTACCAAACATAATGTCCTTCCCCAGGGATGGGTCTCATTGACAGTATGTGCAAAGTGTATAAGCTGAAGTCTTGCCATCCTCGCCTCTAAACAGCATGCTGGTTACACTTCTTTCAGGACACAGATTTAAGTAAAAAACTCAAGTGGGTCCCTATGAATTAGAATTGACTTGACGTCAAAGCGTTTGTTTGGTTGTTGTTATGTTGGTACCCCTAGAAAAGCCCTTGAGTGACGCAGTTAACGGTGGAATCCTAACTTAAAGAGGTTGGTGGTTCGAAGCTCTCCTGCAACATTGCAGAGGAAAGGCCAGGCCATCAGCTTCCACAAAGATGAATCCCTGTGCTGTTGAATCCAACTCACAGCAACCCAGGAGAGCAGCACGGGAGGCTTGTCTCGGTTGTCATCTTAATGGAAGGAGTCTGGTTCAGGGTTAAGGGTAGGCTGCTAACTCAAAGGTTGGGGGTTCGAACCTATCTTCCACTCCACAGAAGAAGATGAGATAGTCTATGTCAGTAAAGATTTATGGCCTCAGAAACCCTAGAGAGCCATCAGTCCAGTTCAACTCAATGACAACAGGTTTGATTCGGGGTGCTCTTGAAAGGCAGGTTGCAGATTCTATCTTGGATGGAACTGTGTGTCAACTTATCTAGGCCATGATTTCCAGTATCCTGTGCTTGTCTGCCATTGTGTGATCTGATGTAATTACCCTCCATTTTGCGACATGTTGTACATCTGTGATAGTTATGCTTTTTTCTGCCAACATGACTCCCGTAGGAATATGTAGGCAGAATTTAGCCTGTCAATCAGGTTGCAGCCTGATTGGAGGGCTACTGAGATAAATGGCTTTTCACAGCCAGCCTCCTGCTCTCTCTCCTTGGTGATTAGACCAGCACACTGCCTGAGTTAGCTGTTCTGCCTCAACTGTGTGCTATGCTACCTGTGGGCTGTGCAGTGCTCTGCTCCACCTGGCCAAGGTGACCCATGAACTGCTGTGCTGTGCTGTTCCAGTTGAGACACGGCCCCACCCCGCCTTGTCTGCTGCCCATGGACCGACACCGCACCTCCAGACCACCACTTCACATGGCTACCCTGTGAGGCCAAGACCTGCTCGCCATGCTGCACTACTGGCCTCTGCTACACCTGGTCACTGACTGCTTCCTTGGCCTTGAGCCAATGGCTGTGTGAGTTAGAAAGACCTTCAGCACATTGACTGTCCCATGAAAGGGAGTTGGACTGAGCTCTCTGTACTGCTGTGTCGGCTAATTTGCTCTTGTATTCCTTTCACTATAGAAAAGCCTATCCTTTTATCTAAGTTTCCTGTTTTTGTTTCTCGAAAGAACCCTGCCTAACACAACATCCTAACTTCTAAATGATGAGGAAGGATTGGTGTGGCGTGGATCTTGAGACACACTGTCCCTCAAGCCACATCTTTGCTTGTTTCACATGTTTTTGTCTTACAAGAGGTCAAAAGAGAAATGAGCAGAGAGGAGAGAAACCCCAAAACCACCAAGAAAGAAGAGCTAAGAGCAGAATGGGTCATTTGAACCTGGAGTCTCTGTACTGAAAATGTTCTAGGCCCAGGGGAAGATTAAAGCCAGGATGCATGAAGAGACCAAAGGAAAAAAGGATCTTCCCCTAGAACCTACCCAAAGAAAGCCTTCCCCTAAGCTAGTACCTTGAGTTCAAACTTCTAGCCTTCTAAACTATTCATCCTTGTGATACACTCACTCCTCGCTTAACAACATAGTTAGGTTCCAGGGACCAGGTTCTATGTGAAAATCAGTATTATGAAAAAAGAAAATGAAGGGTGATTACATCATTACAGAAAAATCACTGAGAATCAAGGTCTAACCAAGTGTTACTCAACCAGCCAGTGTTACTCTCACCTCACACTTCAGTGTTTATTACTGCCAGACATATGTCATTCATGTACACAATATTTGGGTAGTCGATTTTTTCACTGTTGTTGTAAATGTGAATATAAAATGTGTATTTCTGTTACAGCGGCACTAAATAGCTAAGATAGTATGTCTCTCCATTAAATAAATGAATGCATTAGTTATGATTTCTTTTTTCTGAAAGTCAGACTATAATAAATTCTGATGCTCTTGGGATAGTTTTTGAACGTCTACAACGCTAGGCTAAGGTGGCATAGTGGGTTATGAGTTGAACTGCTAATCACAAGGTCAGCAGTTCAAACCCACTTGTATTAGGCCAGGATGACGAGAGAAACAAATCGGGAGACACTCATATATGTGTAAGAGAAAGCTTTATATTAAGAAGTAATTAGACATCAAGCAAACATCCCAGCCCAATCCAGATCGATCAAGTCCATAACTCCAATATTAGCCCATAATCCTGTACTAGTCCATAAGTCCCTCTTCAGACTCACGCAGCAACATGCAATGATACAGAACGCAGGAACATCGCAGGCTAGTGTGTGAAAAGTCTTGTGGATCCAATGGTGGTGGAAGCATCTCAGCGCTGATGCGGGTCTCCACGTGGCTCCTCCAGCTCTCTTGAGTGTGGCTCTTCAACAGGAAGGTGAAGCAGGGAAAGGGGCTCTCGCAGGGCTCAGCAAGTCTCTGAGTGTGGCTTGTCAATAGGATGGTGAAGGCAGAGAGAGAGAGAGAGAGGAAGTTCCCAGAATCCTCATGAGAAGGCCACGCCCACAAGGAAACATCATCAGGCTGTAACCTGATTGACAGGCTAGACTCCACCCCTACACTTATTTATCAAGTGTCACTAGTCACTCTATGGGAGAAACACGAGGCTTTCTGCTCTCATGAAGATTTAGTCTTAGAAACTCACAAGGGAAGTTCTACTCTGACCTGTAGGGTCTCTGTAAGTCAGATTTGACTCAATGGAAGTGAGTTGGTTTTTGGTTTTGCTTTTGCTTTTTGTGGGGTAAGGGAGTGTTTTGCCTAATGAGCCTACTCCCCTCTATATTTCTATATCTCTTTTGCTCCCTGCCCACCTCCAATCCCCACCCTCACAGTGCTGCTACTTCTCCTGCCATGGGGCCTCAGGTCTTGTCTCTACTCTGCTCTAATTGACGGTCGGCACCATCTCTATATTAGTCTATAAACTTGACATCATATCTCTTACTCTAGAATAGTACTTGAGAGTTTTTCCTTTAAACTTACTATACGTATCATGTGGAGTTTGACACTGGACTTAGGTGCAGTGATTTCTTCTGACCCAGTTGCTAAACTGTGAGTCCCTGAGGACAGGCTCCCACCCTCACCTCCCATCCAGAGTCAACACTAGAAGCAGACAAAGGGTCAAGGGTGGAATGGGATGTACCATACATAATTACCATATTGCTTCACTGGGCCAAAGGTCAGCCTTAGTCCATTAGGATGACTATCCAGCATCTCCATTATCCAGTGATTGCTCCATCACTATCTTTAAAACTATACCCAGCACCTCTAGGAAAAGAAGACACAACCACATCTGGCATTAGGGGGATAGAGAGGGGTTAAGGGGAAAATGTCTAATTAGCCTGTGGTGGTTAGGTTTGTCTGGGCCAGGATTCTCAGTGGTTTGGCCTAATAATCCCCCATGATGCAACCTAACATAATGCAATAATGTCCATGATTGGATCTGCTGTGAATAGCCAATCCATTGTGGGAAGATTGGGGTGGAGTTCACCTACTCTTACTCAAGTCACAGTACTGATGTAACCGAAAGGAAGTTTCCCCAGGGGGTGTGGCCTAATTCCTTTCTAGGTGAATGCTGTGGGAAAGCTTGCTGGCTTCTTGCTTGGGACTGGATCCTTCATCTGCCACGAGCCGATGGCCTACAACATTACATCTCTATGTGGATCACTGGTTTTGCTCCTCTAGAAACCCCAGCCTAACCAGTGTTTACTGTGTGTCAAGCACTTTGTAATCCTTATGTATACTACAAATCAATTCAATGACACAGATATCATCATCCCCATTTTAAGGATGAAGAAACTGAGACTCAAGGGCATAGCCAGAAAAGATGTGCTTGAAGAGAAATCCTAATCACACTTAAGGAGCTCAAAGCAGGTGCTCTTTGTAGGATCTGAGCCCACCTGCTCCCCACAGCGGTCCCTTGGGTCTCCTGGCCCTTGACTTCAAGTTAGCCACAAATAGTTCACATTACATGGATATTACCTGGCCCACACTGTCATCGGACTGTAGACTTTCAAACTGATTGGACTATATCTTGTGGGTGTTCTGTCTACGTGTCTGTGGGCAATGAACTCCTATAGCTCCTCTCTTCACCCTGAGCACACTTTGCATGTGAACTTGCTCTTGCCACTCACCCTTCAATTTTTCCTTCCGTGACTCTTTGATAACAAAGTGGTGTAATGGGTTCTTTTGGGAACCTTTTACCTTGGTTCGTTAGAATAACAACTTCAGAGATTTCCCCCCTAAATATCGAGGAGTTACATTTACCCTGTCCAGGTTGATTGACATTTCCCAAGTAAACTGTAAACAAGGATGGCTTGGTCCTTTTTTATCTCTTCTTGGGTTGCAGCCTGCCCCATGATTGGTATACCCCTGTAAGAGTGCTGGGATTGGTTAATACATTATGCAAATGAAATGACTAAAGTCTACTATGCAAATGATCTGCCTGTGGCCTGCCAATAAAAGACTAACAGGTTGGTGCACCACCCCTCTCTTTCCAAAAAGGTCTTCTACACTGAAGAAGAAACTTTGCCTACCTATGAGATTCTTGACCCTGAGTTGTAGCCTGTTGATACTAATCTGAATCATATCCAGTTGCTTCCTTAATAAACCACTTAAGAAGGGTCTGTAGGTGCTGTGCAGGTGTTGCAATGGATTATCAAACGTAAACTAGAAGGGAAGGCTGCTGTCAGAACTGGTGAAAAGGTTGGAGAGCAGAGGTATGTCTGACCTCCAGCTCATAGTTTATAGTGGATCCTGTTCATTTTCCCTGCCTGAAGCTAGTTTCTAGTGATGGTTTCTCTTAACATTATACATACGGGTTGGTCTATTCTAGTGCCCTAATACTGGGTTCAGTAGGATTGCCTGCATATCTTATTGTCAAAGGGCTGCTTTAGAACAGTCATCTTTAAAAAGGAGAAGAAGAAGAATTTTAAAAAGAACAGTCATTTTTAGGTAACAAGAGAAGGCTCACTCTTAATTTACTTTAATATACTTAATTTTGTACCCAATGCAATTAAATCTGCTTAAAACATGTTTGAGGCTGAGGATATAAAATATTTGAGATGACAATTTCAAATAGAATTTGCATAAACATTATAATTGTCTTGGTTTTATTGAGAAAGAGCATCTTAATTGGTTTTGCAGCCTCAGACCTCTTTGGAGCATAATGCTGCATGGGCTTGTTTTACTCACAACACACACCTACATAAACGACTAAAAATACAAGTGACTATTCTCACTTCTTACCCAGAGAAAGTGTAATTGTACCGTAGATTCATTTGAAAATAATTGAGCCTGTCTGAATAGTTATTCAACAACTTTAAATATTAATTGGTACAACTATGTCACCCACCCAAGTCTTGCTCAGCATGACTCTGATACAGAGACAGACACTGGATGAAAGTGAACGGGGAATGCTTTACAGTGATTGATCAAGCCAGGAGCAAGCCAGGACTAGAGCTGCCAAGGCAAGCTCCCCCAACAAGGGGGATTTGCAATTTTTCACATGTACACTAGGAAGTACATTAAGAGGATCCTGAATATGTAACAGAAGGGAGGGATGGTCACGAATACACATTAGGGTGGGGTTATGCATCAGGATTGGGCAATAGGCAATACATCTTTAAAAACCAGTGATCTGCAGATGACACAACCCTGCTTGCTGAAAGTGAGGAGGACTTGAAGCACTTGCTGATGAAGATCAAGGATTTCAGCCTCCAGTATGGAGTACAACTCCATGTAAAGAAGACCTAAATCCTCACAACTGGACCAATAGGTAACAGTATGATAAATGGAGAGCAACGGGGGTGGAGGGAACAAACATTGAATTCGGGAGTGGGGAGGGAGCATTAGAACTGATTGTGATGATATATATGCAACTCTTTTTAGAAGTGGTAAATTTGAGAACCTCTCTCCATCCCAAACCAAGCCCCCTGCCTTGGAGTCCATGAAGGACTGAGTAGAGCTGCCCCGTAAGGTGCCCAAGGGTGGCCACCTCCCCAGAGGCACACTCAGCCTTGCCCTGTGGACTGGCTGAATAGCACTTTCAAAGCTGACCACCTGAACTGCTACACCAGCAGGGCTCACTAGCCTTTTCTAGGAGAGGTATTGTTTCCAACCAAAGCTCTGTTTCAGCTCTACTTCAAGGTTATTTGGCTTTGTGGGTATGGTTTTTACATACTTAGATTTCTGAAATCTCAATAAAATAACACGTTCTCTATGTCGTGTAAGAAAGAAAAATGTATCCCAAAGGAGGGTACTGAGATTGCTTTACATGTCTTTTTAAAAAAGAAATAGTCTATGCCTTGAAGATGCTTTTGCTGCCCACTTAACTGAGTGGACAACGCACACACTTGGGGGAGGGTCCTGTAATGCCAGACAGTCCCCGTCTTTCACAGGAAGAATGAAGCTCCCCTCTCAATGTTCTCAACCCATCCAGTCAAATTTGAGACTCCGATTGATAAGTCTTCTCATAGGGTTTCCAAGGCTGCAGACCTTTATGGAAGCAGACCGCCACATCTCTCGATCTCCCTCGGAGTTGCTGGTGGGTCCTGAACCACCAGCCTTTCCATTAGCAGACGAAACCTTTAACCATCGTGCCTCCAGCGCTGGTCTTATGACATCTAAAAGGGCTACACAAATTTCTGGCAATTCCTTTGAAAATTCACTCACTTGTCATCTGTCCTACTGTGGGGGCTTGCACACTTCTGTGACTTTGGACTAGAAGACAAAGACAGACTAGAGAAAGAGGCCTACTGTTCTATTTCCAAAGCACAGCCAATGAGACCTCGGGATCACAGAGAACACTGATTTGCTTGCTGAAGACGTGTCTTCAGGAGGGCTCCACGGAGGACATCGTGTTTGGTGATGGAGAGGGTCAGCGAGGGCCAGGGAGACCCTCAGTGAGATGATCTGGCATAATAGCTGAGACGGCGGGCTCGACCTTGGCAGGTCATAGTTACTTGATTTGCATAGTCTAGCGTTGCCATGAGTCTGAATAAGACTCATTGGCAGTGAGTTTTTTGTTGTTTTTAAATTGTCATTTCATTTGCTTAATACATTGACCAATCCCTCTAAGGGGTATACCAATCCTAGAACAGGCTGCAGTTCAGGGGCAGATCAAACTATCAAGCCATCAAGTTGTTTACAGTTACCCAGTAAATGCCAATCAACCTGGATAACAGTAACAAACCCTCTGGGGGTAGAAAACTCGGGCAAAAGTATCATCTCAGTCAGGGCTTAGGTGAAAAACATCTCTCTAATAGACACTGTGAGGATGACGCAGGGCAGGCCGACCTTCCGTTCTGTGATACAGGGGCTCACCACGAGTCACCTCCAGCAGCTAACAGCCACCTGGAAAATACTTATTTCATATAACTAATATTTACTCCCCAATCTGCACATATTAGCAATTTTCTTTTGATAAAGTATTGCTAGTTTAAATGGTATCTTCATTGGCCCATATATGCGTACACTATTGTAACATCACAATAATGTCATATTACTATGATTGATATTGTTGGAGTGCGCAAAGGGCTGAGGCCAGGTTCCCGGGAGAAAGAAGAGTTGAAACCCAGGTGGCAGAAGGGAAACCCATGGGTGGAGTAGAATACTTTGGAGGGGGGTGGGGGGGGCGGCGACAAGTAGTCTGAACTGCTAAATACAGAGCTGATGGTCTGGTCTGAAATATAATTCACAGGTTAAAAAAATCTTTTCAGGAAAAAAAAAATACAGAAAAGAACCAAGTCCAATTCTGAGTGCCACATCTCCAGATACCCCCTTCTTACTCTTAGCCAACACTCAGAACCCACCCAGGTCCCCACCCTCCCCAGGGGACCCCACTTGTGCAGTCAGTCTTTGGCACATTCTCCCGGACCTAGCGGTCTCCCTCCTGATCCAGCATTCTTACCCTCAGGCTGCAAGCCTCAAACGTGGCTAGGCTGACCACACGCCACCTGGGATTCAGAGGAGGAAAGAGAAGTTTCAAACCAGGTCCTCTACCCATAGTGTTGCAGGGCACGTATCTTAAACGTCTGTAAAATCATTCAGCACCCAATGCCACATCGCCCTCTGAAACGTGTACAAATTGCCGGCTGCCTTGGAGTCCTTCCTGCCTCGCGGGGGTGCGGTGGGTTACAGAGTGGAATCCCTGCGCTTGCCTTGGCTGTGAGCTTAACAGGTCCTTTCTTCTGAGGCAGTACGGAGCGAATTCAAGCACAAGCCATGTGTGCCATCCTAGTGAGACAAGTGGTCTCTCTTTGTTGTCAAGGTTCTTTGGAAAAGCAGTTTGAGAGGGTTTTTTCATCCGAGCCCTGACCGAGACGGTATCTTTGCCCGAGTTTTCTACCCCAGAAGGTAGTCAATGGACTAAGCAAATGAAAGGACTATGGACTATGGAAATCAAGTGACTGTGGCCTACCACGGGTGAGAGATTGGTCAGTTTTGTGGTCCTGGTGGGAGGGCCATGACTTAAAATCGACCAGGCGTTTGCTTATATATGCTGCCCACCTCACAGAAGCTTGCAGCAAGGAGAGAAGGAGAAAGGGAAGAGAAGCAAAGAAGAGAGAGGGGCAGAGAGGAAGGAGGTGAGGAATCTCCTAATCAAGGGCTATGCCACTGAAGACAGCGAGAAGTCCACCATTGAAGGTAGACTCGGAACTCACATTCCAATTGTGGTAGTTACATATTTTCCCGTCAACCTGAAGATTGTGTAGGGGTGGAGTCTAACCTATAAAACAGGTCACAGCCTAAGGTGCCTTCTGGTAGGCGTGGCCTTCTCAGAAGGATGATCCTGGGAACTCCCTCTCTTTCTGCTTCAACTTCCTGTTGACAAGCCACCTTGAGTCATGCTGATGGCAGCCAGCACCCTGGAGATGCGTCCACCTCCAGTGGATAGATTAGATTTTGCACCCATCAGCCTGTGATCTTCCCACATTCTGCATCACTGCATGTGGCTGCATGAGTCTGAAGAGGGTTTGTGGACTTGTATTAGATTTATGGAGTAGTATCGGACTTATGGACTTGATCTGGACTGAGCTGGGATGTTTGCTTAATATATAATGACTTCTTGATATAAAGCTCTCTCTTACACGAGTGTCCCTGGATTTGTTTCTCTAGTCAACCCAGTCTAACACACCTACTATGCCAGTTCTCCAGTACAGTGAACCCTTGCCACTTCGCGCTTCGGTTTCCGCGGCTTCACTCTATCGCGGTTTTTGTGTAACAGTGCATGCTCTGTCATTACTGCCACTGATTGGCTCATATTGTACACGCTTGATGCCATAAATAATATAATAAATAATAAATGATAATTGTAACGTCCCAAAATGTTTTACTGTATTTTCCCTTTTTCGTTTAATAAATTGGGTGATATGAGTGTAATGGTGACTAAAGGGTGTTTTTCATGTCCTCTATGCTCTAACTACGAAAATATTTGATTTACAAATAAGGAATCCTACTTCGCGGAATTTCATTTATCACGGTAGGGTCTAGAACCGATTAAGCGCGATAAACGAGGGTTCACTGTATTCCCAAATCAACTTCTCAAAACTAAATTAGAAGGAAAAAACCCCAAAACCCAAACACCTTCCTAGTGTTGGGAACTACTTCAAAGTCCTAAAGTACTCTCCCTAAAAATTACACTCACCCACCCCCCACCTGCTAAAAAGACCAAGGTGCGATTATACAATTGGGGACCAGGTAGCAAAAAGTACGTCAAAGTACTTGAATATGCTCTTGGCCCCCGTCACATTACACACCCAGGCCTCCACCACATCGTCTGCACTTGAACTACATGTTGCCGAAAGTCCTCCCTGAATTCACCCCAGCACATTTGGGGCCTGAACCACGGATCATGTGAGCTGAGGACGGCCTGGCACTCAGGAAACATCAAAGGGCCAGGGGCCCTAAGAAGGACCCTTCTAAAAAAAACTTCTCGCTGCCAGCAGACGAAACCGAAAGCAGAGACCGGCCTCTTTTCTGTTTGTGCACCTGAAGATGTTTAGAGAGAATCAAACAATATCGGCCTCCATTGTTTTCCGTTACTAAGCCGGAAGAAAGAAGCAGCTTGATGCGCAGGGGGAAACCCTCCCCGCAGGTGGAGAGCAGCCGAGCGGAGGGGGCGGGGCGGGGCCCTGGCGGGAGCGGAGGGGGCGGGGCCCTAGCGGGAGCCCCGCCTCCGAGCCCCAAAGGTATTTCTTGGCGAACACTTTTTTTGTTTTTTATTTTCAAATTTGGTTTTTATTGTGTTTACCTAAATTGAGTAAATTGTCAGTGGGAGGTTAATAAGACATATATTTAGCTTACTGATGATCATTGCCTGATTCCTTATGTTAGACCAAAAGCAAACCCACTGTCATTAAGTCGAATCCAAGTCATTTCCATTCTCTGGAGGGTTTGGGGGCTTCGCTAATCTTTTTTTTTTTTTTTTTTCCTAATCGTTTTATTAGGGGCTCATACAACTCTTATCACAATCCATACATACATCAACTGTGTGAAGCACATTTGTACATTCATTGCCCACATCATTCTCAAAACATTTCCTCTCCACTTTCGCCGGCTCTGAGCCCCTCTCCACCTCCTCCGCACCGCCTAATCTGGGCAGGGTGACATTTGCCCTGGCCTCTCACTCTGAGCTGGCCCCCTGCAGACAAGCTGCATTTCGTCCCCACTGGTCCTTACCCTGGTCCTAGCAGCAATAAAGCTGTGTCCAGTGGATCACAAATACACACGCACAGGGGGAGCCATTGTTTAGGAAGGAGTGAGCTCTGGGTTAGGGTGATCAGGAATTTGGCACCATTAGTGATTAATGTAATCGATATCACCAAAGGGGTAGCACAGTTCTACTCTAACACACATAAAGGGGCCACGAGAAAAACCAAAAGGCCCAAAAAGGAATTTAAAAGGACAGAGAAAGAAATAAGGCACTGGAAGGGAGGCAGGGCAGCCCTGATATCATTTTGACGTAGGGATTTTTGCAACCACCGGAGTTTGCCCAGGTCACTGACCTGTGAGCTACTATGACTTCATCTTGTGGGAGACCCTGGGAAACCTGGCCCTTGGCCTGCCCCGCCCCGTGAGGGAGGAGTATTTGGGGAGGTGGGGAGAGGAGTTGCATATCCTGGCACAAAGACTTAAAAAGGTTGCCATGGAAATGGAGCAAAGGCAAGGCCACATGAAGAGCCAGGCTGAGCTGGCCACTGCCCACTGGGACACACATGTGTGATACATACTACAGCTTCAGTTCCGGGCACTCATTTGCAGAAGGCTATGTAGATGACAGTGAGAGCCCAAAATCTATTCACAGAACCTCCATGGGACTTTATACCACCACTGAATTGTTTCTGACTATTAACCAAGGAGCCCTGGTGGCATAATAAAGAGCTCTGGTGATGTAGTGGTTATGCACTGAGCTGCTAGCCCCAAGGTTAACAGTTCAAAACCACCAGTGGCTCTGAGGGGGACAGAGGAGGCTTTCTATTCCTATAAAGAGTTACAGTGTTGGAAACCCACAGGACAGTTCTACCCTGTCCTACAAGATCACTATGAGTTGGCATTGTGTCAATGGCAGTGAGTTAATAACCAAGGATGTGACCCATCTTGACCTTGCCACTCCTTCCAGTCAACCCGAGGAGGAGCAGTCTCCGGTAGGGGCTTGCCTGGGGGGTGTCCTTTTTGGTGATCAGCACACTGGGCATCGAAGAGTCATGAGTCATGCCTTGACTGCCTTGGTCAGAAGGCCCTGGACCAATCTTGTAAACTCTCTGTCGAACATAATGTACGCATCCCAACCATGGTTCTGTTCCCGAGTCTGCAGTTCCACCTGTAACTGTGAGGTGATCTACCACTCATCACGATGTTGGGGCTTTCCTTTCTTCTCTGTCCTGTTTAAGTGGTTGTGTGGCTGTGATCCTTGGGTACCAGGTGACCTCCTGCTGAGAGTACCCTTCATCGGATGATATGTCTTTGTCTTCTTTAAGGCTTAAAATGTGTTCTCTTTCAATTATATTTGAGATATGGGGTCTCTCTTGTACCCTAAAACAAATATCACCTAACATGAGCCTCCACTAGGTGCCAACCCCCAGCATGAAACTGTTCTGTGAATCATTGCAACACCTTCCTGAGGTGGGGATTGTTGTCTCTATTTTGCAGGTGAAGCAATTTGAAATGCAGAAGGGCTGAATGAGTTGCTCCAGTTGGCACAACACAGGAAGTAAGTGGCTGACCTAAGGGCATCCAACTCGGAGCCCATAGTGTGTAATGTGGGATGAAGGACTAAGCCAGGCCAGCGAGGAACCACTGACTGAAATCCCTCCTGAGTCCCAGAGAGTTAGGACAAAATTCAAAGATGTCTCCAAGGAGATAGGGCTCTGTCCTCTTCCCCTTACCCCACTGCTGTCACGTATCAGAGTAGAACAAAGTGCTCGAGGGCAGCGGTTCTCAACCTGTGGGTTGCGACCCCTTTGGGGGTCGAATGACCCTTTCACAGGGGTCACCTGATTCATAACAGTAGTAAAATGATAGTGACGAAGTAGCAACAAAAATAATTTTGCGGTTGGGGGGTCACCACAACCTGAGGGACTGTCTGAAAGAGGAAGGTTGAGAACCACTGCTCTAGGGTTTTCTTGGCCATGACATTTACAGGAGCAGACAGCCAGCCCTTTCTCCTGTGGTGCTGCTGGCTGGTTTGAACCACCAACCTTTATGTTAGTAGCCGAGAACGCCAACCATTTTTACCACCAAGGGACGGACCCTCCTCCTTCCCTAGAGGCCTTATTTGCATGACCAGTGGAGGGGGTTGCTTACAGTGAGTGAACGCAAACTCTCTCTTCAGCTGCAGGCACCAAGAGGGCAACTCCCTGAGGCCTCCGTTGTCCCTATGCACCGGCCCAGGGCTAGGCACACAGTACATGGGACAAACACAGCCAGCTGACAGCCACTGTGCCCCAGCTGGCCTTTCCACGGTAACAAAACCCCGCCTCCTCCGGGGGCAAAGGCCTTTACAAATACCTCCCCTCCAAGCTCTTAGTATGAGCTTCTCTCCAAAGGACCTTTCCCCCAAACTCCAGACAAGACATGAACTTTTATCTTCCTAAGTATAGAGTTAACCACATTTCATTTCAAAAGCCTGCACTGGTGGGATGGTTTGCGATTTGTTGACTAAATTATTGCAGTTCTTCTTTTTCTTTTTTAATAGGGCGCTGCGGAATGGGGGCCAGAGCTGGTGCATTCGGCTGGAAATGGCTTGTCTGTTGTTCGGGCTTAGCTTCTGCACCTCCATCCGGGTTCAATGGTCGGTGCAGACCCAGCACGTGCAGCAGGAAGTGGGCTGGGCTCGCTCACTTACGAAAGAAGAAGCAGAAAGAATTCACAGCCTCTGCGGTTTGGCTCCTGCAATCCGAAAACAGAAGCTTGTTGTACAAGAGGCTGCGGCGTCAATGCGGGGACTGAGCAGCGCCCCGAGGTGGAAACGGGCTGCCCTCCGCAGGAGCCCCCAGGCCCGGTTACAGACCCAAACTGCTCCGTGAACTCTGGAGAGAAACCCAAACCCAGCCCTTTCTCCTGTGGAACCCCTGGGCGGAGCTGAACCCATAAACCGTTGGTGCCACCCAGGCAGCTGGTAAAACCATAAAATTGTGAAAGCATTTCCCCCAAAGAAATCATGCCATCAAAATAGACCGCTGGTGACGGGCATGCAAATTGACCCCAAACGCAGCCTGCCTTTCTCTAGGTGGGCCAGCTAGGCGGTTTCACCTTGAGTGCCCAGCACACTGCTCTGGGCCAGAAAAGACGCCTGGCTCCCACCTCTGCGTCTCAGGGCCCCGGCCTGGCCTGCCCCCCAAGAAACTACCTCCTCTTGGAAATCCGTCAGGCCGTTCCGCCCCGGGTAACCCAGCACTGCCCTCGAGCTCAGCGTGAACACAAAAGCTAGAAAGTGCGACCCACTTGCTAGGGAGGCACCAGGTTTTGACCGGAAACGAGGAAAGGCAACGCTGTCAACCGGGAGGTGACAACTCAGGATGAGTCCTGTGGCGTTCGCTGGGACTCAGAGCACAGCTGTGCTCCACTGGGTTTTCAATGGCTGGTTTTGTTTGTTTGTTATTTCCTTTTTCTTTTTAAATCATTTTATTGGGGGCTCGTACAACTCTTATCACAATCTATATATACATCCATTGTGTCCAGCACATTTGTACATTTGTTGCCATCATCATTCTCAAAACATTTGCTTTCTGTTTGAGCCCGTGGTATCAGCTCCTTATTTTTCCCCTCCCTCCCTCACCCTTGATAATTTATAGATTATTATTATTTTGCCATGTCTTACACTGTCTGACATGCCCCTTCACCCACTTTTCTTTTGTCCACCCCCCAGGGAGGGGGTTATAAGTAGATCATTGTAATTGGTTCCCCCTTTCTACCCCACCTTCCCTACACCCTCCTGGTATCACCACTGGTCCTGAGGAGTTCATCTGTCATGGATTCCCTGTGTTTCCAGTGCCTGTCTGTACCAGTGTACATCCTCTAGTCTAGCCAGATTTGTAAGGCAGAATTGGGATCATGATAGTGGGGGTGGGGGTGGGGGAAGCATTTAAGAACTAGAGAAAAGTTGTGTGTTTCATCGTTGCTACACTGCATCTTGACTGGTTCATCTCCTCCCCGTGACCATTCTGTAAGAGGATGCCCAGTTGCCTACGGATGGCCTTTGGGTCCCCACTCCTCACTCCCCCTCATTCACAGCGATATGATTTTTTGTTCTTTGATGTCAATGGCTGTTTCTTTCTTTCTTTCTTTCAAGAGCAGATGGATTGCCTGGACTTCTGAGGCATCTTTGGGTGGACCCCAACCTCCAGCCGTTCGGCTAGCAGCCCTGTCACTGTTCAGTGTCCCTTTAAAGATAACCTCGCACACATATCACCATTGGCTGGATGCCGGCTCATAGCAACCCTATGGACAGGGCGGAACTGCCCCTGTGGATGTCTGAGACTGTAACTCGTTATGGGGGCAGAGAGCCTCCTCTTTCTCCCGCTATGGGGTTGTTGGTTTCACACAGCTGACTTTGCCATTAGCAGCCCAACAGGTGACTGACAGGACACCACAGGGCTCCTCCTTTCAGGTTGGCGATGGTGGAAGTTGCATCAAAGAGAACGCCTGATGGAGCCGTGAGAGGAGACATAAGAGGCATTCTGAAAGTACAGGCAAAGCTGGAAGGTTTTCTGGAACCACCCAGAGGGAGACACAGCGGAAGTCCAAGCGGCCTGCCATTTCCACCACACCTGTCTCAGCAGGTGAGCAGACTGGAAAGGCAAGAATAGGAGAGTTTCAGCCACAAGGACTTACTTAAGAAAATGTCCAAATAATACCTGTCAACGGACTAGCTCCTAAGATTCTCACTCATCGTTCTTCTCAAGATTAGATGCCATTAACTCCATTTCAAAGTGCCTCTGGGAGGGGGCTAGGTGGTTGAGAGAGGGCAGCTGCAGCTGCCGCCTTTGGAAGACTGGCCTGGAGGGCATGGTAGGTGCGGCCCACTGGAGAGTACAGCACCCCCAGGATAAGTTCCTGGCTCACTTTGATCTGAATTAGCATTGGCCAGGGTGAGGAGAGGGGTGCAGAGGAATGAGCCCCGGCAAATCCCAGGGGGTAGAGTTATTGTAGGTGAGGGACAGGCTGGCCAGGGAAAAGCCACTTAGAGTCCTTTGGTTAATGAGGGTGAGGCCTCCCCTCTGCTCCAGGTGTTTCCTGGACAGCCTGTCCCCAACTCTGGGCTGACTGGCTCTGGGCCAGAGCGAACAAAGAGAGGCTGTGCCCTGAGCTGTGGGCGGGACCCACTGAGGACTCAGGCTGACAGAGGGCCACACACGCAAAGAGGAGGAGGCCATTTTGAATGGAGGGAGGTGGGGGGACCTTTCGACATGAGGGAGGGGAACATGTCTGCAGAGATTCCTGGTCCCCACCCTTTGGAACCTCATTGGGGACTCCCGGGAGCTGGAGACTCAGTGGTCGTGCCCAAGTCAGGCAAAGGGCAGCAGGTGGGTGTCCACCAGACACCAGGACTGCTCACCGCCTGGTGCACTAGGGACAGTCTCCCACTGGGTGCACATCCTGCCAAGGAATTCCTGGCGCTCTGGGAACAGGGCCCTTCCCAGAGACAGCCTCCATCTGGTCCTGTAATTACAAGGTTGTATTTCAAAGACACTTTTCATGATCTGGAATGTGGTTGCCCGTGGCACCTGAAGGCCAGCCAGCACCAGCTGGGCTGACACACCGAGAGGCCTCTGCAGAGGTTCCCCGCCCGCCAGACACTCCTTAGCTCAGGACCCCGTTTGAATGCCTACTGTGTGCACCCAGCTAGGCCCTGTTCGCCATCAGTGGCAGGGACAGGCTGAGGTTGGCAGTGGGCCCAGAAGTGAGAGGCCAGGGGTCCAGAGAGGAGTACATGCCTAGGGGCCTGGTGAGTCAGGGGTGGCCTTCTGGAGGAAGGGTCCAAGCTGAAGTTGGAAAACACATGCTCACTTGCTTAGGACTGAGTCTCCTTCTTCTCACTGGAAAGGAACACTGGTGGTGTAGTCAGGCTGTGATCACATGGTCGGCAGTTTGAAACCACCAGCATGTCTATGGGAGAAAGTCTGGACTTTCTACTCCCATAAACAGTTGTTACAGTTACAGTCTTGGAAACCCACAGGGGGTCACTATGGGTCAGCATTGGCTTGACGAGGTGAGATGTTTGTTTGTTTCTCCTACTTCCTCCCTCCATATCCCACTCCTACCCTGCTCCCCCATCCCAGCCTCCCAAGCCCTCACTGCCTGCTCTCTGGGCTGACGGGGAACCCTGCACCCCACCTGCTCTGTGTCTGCAAGGCCTGACCTGCACCATCACCCCGCCAGAGAGAGCCCAGCCGGAAGTCCCGGAGGTGAGTTGTGGCGTTGGAGAAGAATATTGAAAGTGCTATGGACTGCCCGAGGGGCGAGCCCACCTGGGAAGACGTGCGGCCAGCATGCCCCAGAGTAAGGTGACCAGACCTCCTGCTTTTGGCGGGACAGTCCCGATTTTTAACAATTTTTCCCACGTCCCGCAGCGTTTTAAAAAAGCCCAGATTTTTGGAAAGAATGCATGACAAGCTAGGGTATACGGTTTTCAACTGCCATGTGGCTATTTCGCCAGGATATGAGTTTCATCACTGGTGTCCCGCTTCACCAAGGTTAAAGTCTGGTCACCTTACCCAGAGGCAAGGATGGCAAGACTTTATCCCACGTACTTGGGACATGTTGTCAGGAGAGGCCAGTCCCTGGAAAAAGACATTATGCTTGGGAAGGTGGAGGGGCAGCAAAAAAGAGGTAGACGCTTGACAAGATGGATTGACACAGGGGCTGCAACAAAAAAGATTGTGAGGATGGCGTGGGACTTGGGGCGTCGCAACCACCTAACAACAACAACAACAACATCGTGCCGGGGCGGGAGGGGGGAGGATCCCCACTGTTCTGTCTGCCCTTCCATTCTCTGGAAGGGAGGATTTGGGACAGCATTCCCATTAGCGGGGTTTCTTTCCTAGAAATGTCACTGTCCAAAGCATCGTTACTATTTTGTCAGCCTAGGCAGAATTAGACTTGGCTCTGGAAGAGCGAGGATTTTATTCAGCATCTAGCTGACCAGACCCCTCTGGATGCCGAGACCTTGTAAGACCATGTGTTTGATCACACCAGTCAGCCTCCTCTGTCCTTTGTCTCCTTACTGTCCGCTAGAGCAGCATCGTTCTCCATATGGCTGCAGGGGAAGCTGAACCCCGGGGTGTCCCACAGTCACGATTGCTCACAGTGACTTGGGCTGGCTGTCAATTCACATAACGGGTTCCAGGAGGGAGGGGAGAGCAAGGGTTTCATGGAATATGGTAGTCAAGGAACAGAGTGGACCTCGTCTGACAAAGAACTGTCCACTCTCTTCTCGGGGCCATGGAGTTGATGCCAACTTTCTGAGACTGTAACTGTTTGGGGCAGTAGAAAACAACCCCGCCCCCACCCCTCACCCCAGGCTTTCTCCTAAGAATCGGCTGGTGGTTTCGAACTGCGGACCTTTTGGATCACAGCCCAGCGTTTAACCACTACATCACCAGGGCTCTTACAAACAAGCAAACACAGGAGAGGATAGTGTATACTTAGGAAAGGAGGGGGGTTTGGAAAAGCAGCAGTCATGATATTGTAGCTAAATCACAGGGTCTCCCTTAATAAATAGCACGTGTTCTTTCTTTCTTTCTTTTTTTTTCTCCACCTGTTCTTTCTTAAGCCAAGTTCTGCCCTGGTGGTCTGGAGCCAGGCATCCTTTGGGTGGAGCTGAGTTAATGAAACAACTTATCTTGCTTTTCCTCTAGCTCTCCAAAGACTACGTGTTGGTCTTGTTCCTCTTTGGTAAATAGTTCTGTTCTTCTGGTTGAAAATGACCAACAAATCATTCCTATCGATTCTTACTGCTAACGAAGCTACGACAAGTTCTACTCAAATAATCAAACTCTCTGTAATTCTTGCCCACGATTCACTTGCATGGCCATCCATCTACTTACCTCTCCTTTACTTAAGTCATTGCAAGAAAGGTTACCGTACACGCTAACCTCCAGAAAAAAGCAGCACAGGCAAATGAATTCACCACATAACCCCAAGCAAATCCACAAAGCTAGATGCTAAGGCAAGGGTGGGGAACATCTGGCCCAAGGACTTTAGAAGGCCGTTAAAATTGTCAATACCAGGTCACAGCACAGACCTCATCAAAGAGAAGCCATTCCAGCCATCACATTAAAAACCCCAAAACTGACTGCCATCCAGTCAGTTCTGATTCATAGCGACCCTATAGGATAGGGTAGAATTGCTCCTGTGGCTTTCTGTGGTAGTCACATATCTGTTAATTTGAGACTATGAAGAGGGAAGGGATGGAGTTTAGCCTGTCAATCAAATTGCAGCTTGATAGCCTCATTTGGAGGTGCTAAGGACATAAATAGCTCACTGGAGGTGGGACACACACTCACTCCCCGGGAGACATTCCTGCTGACAAGACACATGAAGCTAAGCTAGTGCCCTGAACTGGAAGAGCCACGTAGGGAACCCTGACAGCGCTGAGATGCTTCCACTGCCAGTGGATCCACAAGACTTTCCAACCACCGGCCTGTGATCTTCCTGCATTTGGTGTCATTGCCTGTGTTGCATGAGTCTGAAGAGGAATTTATGGACTAGTATCGACATAGAGGGTAATATCAGACTTGATCTGGACTGGGCTGGGATGTTTTATTAATGTACAATTACTCTTTATCTAAAGCTCTTTCTTATACACATATGAGTGTCCCCCTGGATTTGTTTCTCTAGTCCACCTGGACTCACACAGTTCCTGAGACTGTAACTCTGTATAGGTGCTCCCTCAGAGTGCCTGGTGGTTTTGAACTGCCGACCTTGAAGCAAGCGACCCAACATGTAACCATCAAGTCACCAGGTAGGCTTAGCCATCACCTGAAGGATCAGTTAATTCAATGTTTGACCACTGTGGCCCACGAAGGATGTTATAAATATCCAAATGGCCCTTAGCAGAGAAACGCTCCCTAACCCCTGCTAGAAGGGCAAGCAAAGTGCAAGGGGTCCTAGCAATTTGCCAAGGCCTGATGTGCGGTTGCCGCTCACCCTGACGGGAGCACATGACGAGCAACTGTTGTCTGCACCCAAACCTGTGTTCCTCAGTCTTGCTTCCCCCGCCCCCCCCCCTCCCGGCCTGGTAGGCGGTTTAAGGGAAAGGAAAGTCGACTCCATTGGTTCTCAGTCCGTGGGTCCACTGTGGTCAGAAAAGGAAGCATCAGGTTTGGTGAGGGAGAGGATAGGGTGGCCTTCCCAGCCTGGACAGGGGCTTCAGTTCCTCCTCTCAGTGAGTCCCTCTGTCTGGACACGCCTGGTGGTCCCTGGGGCTGTCGGCCATGCCATCTGCCTACCTCAATGCCAAGCCCATCTCACGCCAGCCTTTCTGTCAGGCTGAAGGAGCCACGCTGTAGCAAAGGGTGGACAGCTGAGACCATGGTCACGAGTCAGCATCCACTCAGCAGCCAGTGGTCTGGGCTTTGGTGCTTGCCCTACCGGAAAATTACCAGTGACCTCTGTCCTTGGTGGTCTCTCCATTTTCCTGGATCACAGCTTAATTTGTTAGGAAAAGAAGGGACATCCTGCAGAGCCCCTGAGAGGTTCAAATGGTTCATTTGCGTGCCTGCTAACCAAAAGAAAGCGGAGAGGGGTAAGTCCACCCAGAGGTGTCTCCAAGAAAGGCCGGGCAGCTGTTTCTGAAAACAAGAGCCCCTGAGAGCCCAGTGGAGGGCAGTTCTACATACATGGGGTGGCCACAGGCCAGGGTCACCATATGTTGGGCAAACCATGAGGCTGGATTGATGAGCCGGCACCTGGGTCTCTACCCCTCCATTTAATTTAAGGTCACCTGTCTGCTCCTCCCATGCTGGCCATCCACCTGGAGAGCTAACAGAACAGGTATGCATCGATCCTTGTTCTCAAGCAGAGGCATTCCAGGGGTGGTGTCACCCAGGGCACCAATTCATGGTGCCATACCTCACCATGGACCTCCTCCCATACCAGTCGGAACCCTTCATAATGTCTTTTGTACTAATGTTACTCATCTGTTAATTCCTGTAGGTTCCTGAGTGGAATGGCAAGAGTACTGAGATCACCAACCAGCAAGATTAAAATGATACCCTTACGTTATAGTATCACCTGCAGAACCTAAATGTATTTATATTTGGATATATTTGGCTGCCTGAGAATTTGGTAAGAAAACTATAGAAATTACACAAATAACAATGAGGATGGGAGCTGATACCAAGGGCTCAAGTAGAAAGCAAATGTTTTGAGAATGATGATAGCAACAAATGTACAAATGTGTTTGACACAATGGATGTATGTATGGATTGTGATGAGTTGTACGAGCCCCCAATAAAATGATTAAAAAATTTTTTAAATAAAAAGAAGTTAACAAAAAACCAAAACCAAACAAACAAAAAAACCCAAAACAATTGACTATGGGGGAAAAAAGAAAATGCTCTAAAATTGATTGTGGTAAAAGTTGTACAGCTCTTCTTGATATGGCTGAACTATTGAATTGTGGGCAAGGTGCCAATAAAACTGTTTAAAAAGAAAAAATATAGAATTCAATGTAAACATGTTTAAGGAGGACTTCAAAATCACATTCATTTGCACACTACATGTGACGTGTGGCATTTGAGCAAAGGGGTGGAGTCTAGCCTGTCAATCAGGTCATAGCCAATGAGGCCTCCATGTGCATATATGACCTTCCCCTGAGGATTCTGAGAACTTCTGTCCTCCTCCCAGGAGGCGGGACATACACTCTTCCTGCGAGGCATTTCTGTTGACAAGTCACATGGAACTACGTTGATGGAGCCAAAGCCCTGGAGCTGGAGGAGCCACATGGAGACCCATGCCCTTGCTGAGATGCTTCCACCACCACTGGATCCATGACTTTCCACCCACTAGCCTATGATCTTCCTGCATTCGGCATCACATGTGTAATGTGAGTCTGAAGCAGAATTTATAGATTGGTATCAGACATATGGGCTGATATCAGGCTTGTGGACTTGATCTGGACTGGACTGGGGTTTTTCTTAATATAGAGTTGCTCTTTGATATAAAGTTCTTTCTTACACACATATGAGTGTCTCTGGATTTGTGTCACTAGCCCACCAGACTAACACAGGAAGGAAGAGAACATTGTCTCAAGATTTCAAAAAAAGGTCACCCAGGGTACATTTTCAACAAAAGGTGCTGACCTTACAGAGTAAGTGAATGGTTTACCACCAGAAAACCAAGCGCACTGCCATCGATGCCGACTCACGGCAACTCAATAAAGGCCCCTGTGGGTGTCTGAGACTAACTGTGTCTGGAGTAGAAAGCTTCATCTTTCTCCCATGGAGTGGCTGGTGGTTTTGAACGGCTGACCTTGTGGTTAGTAGCCCAACATGTAACCACCACGGGTCCAGAACAGTCCATAGTGCCACTAAAGGTAGCTTGCACATTCTGTCCCTTAAGAATGGCTTGTGCCCCTCCATAGATGCCAGCCTTCATAGAGTGGCCACATGACCTTGTCTGTAAAGAAAGACAGATCTAAAGTCAGCAGCCTCTTTCCCTGCCAGTGGGAAAACTCTTGGAAAGACTTCTTTCACCTCAACTTCCCGACTGTTGACTGTTACCATCAGACCACTTCGGACACCAGGGTGGTATGTGTGCATTCAAAGTGGATCCCAGAGTGCTCTGCGGACTTCATGTCCAAGACCTGCCCCTCCTTCACACGGTTTGCCAGGGCACTTATAAACTCACCCTGGGTTTTTGGAGCAAGAGAAGAGATGGGCACTTCAGGGTGACAAGTGCCTGGCTTTAATCTCATCCGATGCTCTGAAAGCCCTGGGGTTTATTTTGAGAGCATCTCAATGCAGATGCAACCTCCGTAAGGCCGTGGCACTGTGAGACCAAACAGGCTATGCAAGGTGTCCCTCCACTGTCTCATCTTCACTTCCGCTGAAGCAGTAGTGTCAGTATGGGGGGGGGCGGGGAGGGGTAGTGGGGCCTCAATCCTGCTACCAACATTTTCCACCCTTTAAGCCAACCCAGGTAGGTGCCCTTTGAACTTTCAGATTCAGTTTCTACCACTTCTGAGACCGAGAAAACTCTAGGTAGTTGTAACTGTAGCCCTTATGGCAAAGAGTCGAAGGGAACGTAGTATAAACCTCACTGGCAAGTGAGTCACCCATCCATGCCTGCAGAATTGCCTGCCAATGCGGCTCACCTCCGAAACCACGCTTCTGAGAGCTCTCCCCTCCCCCCACTTGCAGCCCCGCCTTTGATTTAGCGTCTGGCCTTGCTACCGAGTCAATCTTCATTCTGGAAAGAAGCACCTCCCCCTTTGATGGTTTGAATCCGAAAATGATATAGAGCTGGAATCTCCCAATAAGGTAGGTGATAGGCACCATGGGACAGAGGCAGGGGAAGTGGAAGATGAGGTCCCAGCCCTTCTCATGAGTAACCGTAGCAACCCGAGTGATAACTGGCCCCAGAATTCCTGCTGCATCTGCGCCTCTGGACCAGCCCCTCTCCTGCCTCGGTTTATGATAAGCGGGGCTCGACACCAAGACAAAGACTTGTGAAGCTTCCTGTCTCCCTGGGCTTCCATCCTGACACTGGTCAAGGCCGCGGGCCTGGCTGAGAACGCCCGCCCGCCGCCGCAGGCAGCGCTTGGGCAGTCCTCCAGAGAGCAGGCTGGCTTTCAAAGTGCCGCCCTGCTGGGCATGTTGGGACTGGCTGCAAAGAGCGCCCTGGAAGGCAGGATGAAATGGTCAGGCTTGTGACGGCGAGGAAAGAAATTCACAGGCTTAGGGTTGGAGGACTCGTGGGCACATAGGTAAAACAGAATCAACAGTAGCCTCTCTGGGCTCCAAACCCCACCTTGCTCTCAGGGAACCTCGCTGATGCATGCCTTTGCCCGCGGCAGAGGCGGCTTTATGTCTTTTTGGGTCCCCCGCACCCCGCATAGCAGGTGGACAGTGCATGCAAAGTCCTTCCTAAATGGAAACATGAGCTCTCTACCCCCGGGGCACAGAAAGAAGAGAATTTGGTGAGCCTGGAAGCAGTCAGCTTGGTGGTGGGGAATTTGATCCGATGTTCTCAATACCCTGCCCTGGTGTCAGAAACTCTGGCCACTGCCACCACGGCTGGGGACCTCACATAACTCTCTCGTACACATGCTAGACTCCGTTGCCGATGTAAATAGCAGCACCTGAAGGGCAGCCACTAGCCCCAAGAGCCTGGCCTTATTTCGCACCAGGTACTGAGAGACTGCCACAATCAAAACCGAAATGAGTTGCCATCAAGCAGCGTCTGCCGTTCCTGTGCGTGTCTGAGAAAACGGCTCTCGTAGGTATTCAATGGCTGCCTTTCCCGAAGCAGACTTTTTTCAGAGTGCCTCTGGATAGATGACCTTCAGTTAGCAACCCAGAGTACTCGCCACTGCCCCGCCCTGGGGATTCCAACAGAGGCTTGGCCAAGCGTCCTCCCCTAGCACTTGCAGTCCGGTGGGGCAGAAGGGCTGGGGGCAGGCAGTGTGCTAGGTTCCATGTGCGGTGCCACCTCTCCCCATGAACTCCTCCTGACTCACTTATCTGCACTTTGGGGAACAGCTCTCAGACCTCTTTCACCACCCAAATACACACACACACACACACACACACATCTGTGTGCATCACCCATCAGAAGCTCTCAACTCTCCACCTGTTGACATGGCCCTGTTCTTTCTCCTTGTGTGTCGGGAGCCTCCCTGTGGTACTCTGATTGGGCAATTGCCCACCCCACCCCCCACCCCCGCCCCCCATTGAGATAAGACAGTCTCCAGTCCCTCCCACAGTACCAGGCATGGCCTCGGCCCTTGTTTCTGGGTAATTAGTGCCCCTTCATTGTGTGAGCTCAACTGCTACCCTAAAGATCAGCCGTTCACCCCATGGAGCCTCACCTTGCCAAAGGAAGCCCTGGCAATCGCTTCTCCCAACCGGGATAGTTCTCCTCTGGAACCGGTTGCCTGAGCCGCCCTCGGATTTGTCTGTTCTATTTTGCATCCTCCATAGAGCGCCCCCCCGCCCCCATCTTCCCTCCATGGACAGCATGTGGGGTAGCAAGCGTACTGGAAGGGCCACACCGGGCAGCGAGGCACAGTGGCACATTCTGGACGGCAGAGATCTGCCCCCAGCCTCCAGGATCCCAGGGCACCCCCAGGCCTCTGGAGGGTCCTCCAAGTGTCGGAAGAGTGCATTCGGGTCCCCGGAGCCCCTTCTCCAGCCCATAAACCAGTCACACCTGGAGGTCCCTGGCCACTCAATCTGGAGGTGCTCTGCATTCTGTTGGTCCTCAAAAGTGAGGTGCCCCGTGCACCACACTGCTCCTTGGAGTGCTCAGACGAGCTGGGCACAGGGGAGGTCTCGGTGGACACCACCTTTTGGTACATTGTGGGAGGTCATATGGGGGGTGTTCTTCACCTTGAAGCTATCTTGACAGCTGATGGTGAGGTCAAAACTGGATTCCTCAAACCCCTCCTCTCCCCACCCCACGCCCCAAAAACGTATCCTCTAATTTCCAATTTCATATAAGCAAGTTATTTGACGTCTCTGGGTTTTAGTTTTCTCAAACAGTAAAACAGTTATCTTTTTTTTAAATACTTTTAGTGGGGGCTCTTACATCTCTCTTATCACAATCCATACATTCCTCCAATGTGTCAAGCACATTTGCATATGCCGCCATCATCATTTTCAAAGCATTCTCTTTCCACTTGAACCCCTGATACCAGGCCCTCATTTCTTCCCCCTCCCTCCCCATCTCACGAACCCTTGATAAGTTATAGATTATATTTTTCATATCTTACATCGTCCTCTGTCGCCCATCACCCACTTTCCCATTGTTTATCCCCCTGGGAGGGGGTCCTAGCCTGATCCTTGTAAAACAAGAGTCTTAACACAACGTCTTCAATCCCCATCCAAGCCTTAGGAGGGGACCCGGCGGGGCCGAGGCAGTTCCGCCGGCAGCCCGCAGAGGGCGGTGGGCACCGCGCAGCTAGCGAACCCCAGGGGTTTCCTGCCCAGGGGTGCCTGCAGGCTGGCAGACCTCCCGCCCAGGAAAGCTGGCTCTCGGGCTGGCCTGGCCCTGCCCT
>NW_022111324.1:74705319-74715485 GCF_000313985.2 Echinops telfairi
CTGGGATGCTTTCTCAATATTCAATTGCATATATATCTTTCTTATACACATGACTGTCTCCCTGGTCAGTGAACTGAAATGGATTAGTACCAGCCATTTTGGATCAGAATAACACAATCAAGAGACATTGATAAAAAAAGACATTGCAAAATCAATTTTGAAGTACAAAGTAAGATTATATCTATCCATCTTCAAGGAAATCCAAATTAACACAACTATTATTCAAATTTATGCACCAGCCATAAAAGTTAGTTTTGAAAAAATTGAAGAATTCTACCAATGACTTCAATCAGAAAAGGATCAAATATGTAATAAGGATGCATTGATAATTATTGGTGATTGGAATGCAAAAGTTGGAAACAAAGAAGGAACAATAATTGGAAAATATAGTCTTGGTGATGGAAACTGGAAATAGAATTTTGCAAGACCAACAACTTGTTCATAGCAAATACCGTTTCTCAACAGCACAGATGGCGACTGTACATGCGGACTCCTCCAGATGGGATCCACATGACTCAAATTGACTCCATCTGTGAGTAGAGATGATGGACCAGCTCAATAGCTTCAGCTAACACCAGGTGAGGGGCTGACAGTGGAACAGATCATCAATTGCTCATATGTAAGTTCAAGTTGAAGTTGAGGAAATTAAACAAGACTGGGTTTCACTGAAGGCATTACCCCCAAACTCCAGGAGTTGGAATACCAATTGAAATGTTTCAATAAGCTGATGCAGCACTCACTCATCTACGCCAGGGCATTTGGAACCCACTGGAAGAGATCCATGCTTGCACCCAATCCAAAGAAAGGTGACCCAGCAGAACACGGAAATCATTGAACAAAAGCATTAATATCACGTGCAATTAAGTTTTGCTGAAGCCAATGGGAAAGCAGTTGCAGGAGTACATCAACAGGGAGCTGCTAGTAGTTCAGGCAGTGCTCGGAGAGGATGTGGGATGCCAGAGATCACCGCGGAGCTGAGCTGAAAGCAGGAAGATACTTTCCTGTGTTGCATCCACTCTGCAGAGGCACTCAACTGTGTGTGCTGAGGAAATGGTTCCTTTGTAAACACTACGGGTAACATGGAGAATACTCCTTTGTGCTCCAGTGCAACGTGTAGGACGTGTACCAAGAGGTAGTCAGAAAAGGGACTAGTGTGTGGTTTAAAGTCAGGGAAGGTGTGCACCAGAGTTTGAGCCTCCTTTCACCTCATTCATTCAACCTGCGTGCTGAGCAAGTAATCCAAGCAGCTGGATTATATGAAAAAGAACGTGGGATCAAGGCCAGAGGAAGGCTTATTAAGAACCTGTGATATGCAGATATGTTGAGCCCAGAGGACTTGAAGCACTTACAGATGAAGATCAAGTGCCGTTTTCAGTATGGATTACAACTCATATGTCAAGAAAACCAACCCCCCACAATTGGACCAGCAGGTAACATCATGGGAAACACCATGAGAGAAGATCGAAGCTGGCACGACTTCCCCTTGCTTGGATTCACATTGAGTGCCCATGGAAGGCAGCAGGCCAGAGATCAAGTGATGTTGGGGCAATCCTGCTGCTCAAGATCTCTTTGAAGTGTTTAGACACAAGGTCCCTTTGAGAACTAAGGTGCGGTCTTATTTACAAATGGATTGGATGTGTTACTGGGCTGAATTCCAATTGCATTTCATCCTCATCAGTTTATGGATTCCGTATTAGTGGTGGAGTCGATTAGAGGTGCTGCCAGTGGTTATGAATTGGTAGGTGAGAGGCTTGAGTCTACCCAGGGGTGCCTCAGAAGAAAGACCTGGTGATCTACCGCTGAAAAACCAGCCTTGGAACACTGTGAAGCCCAGCTGTGCTCTGACACACCTGGGTCGCCAGGAATCAAAGCTGAGGGCCGCCTCAGGGGTAACTGGCCTGTCAGAGGCAGAGACACAGCAGAACTGTCGCTGTCCGGCTGGGCGGGACTAGACACTTCCATAGACTGAGACCAGGTTAACTGCCCTGGAAGCCAGCACCTGCTAGGAGAAAAAGAGGGAAAGGGCCGGGGACTACTTCCTTGAGCACTGAGGCTCTTTGCTTTTGCCCTAAGAGTGGGACTGGGCTCACACCTTTTGTATATTCTGAAGCTCAGAAAGTAACCCCTGCTCCCTAAATCTGGCTTCGTGGGTGACCACGTGAAACGAGTTCATGTCTTAAAAATGTCAAATTTCACTGAGGAGAAACACGTCCATCGAGGGGGGGAAATCCTCTTCCAAACAAATTACTCCGTTCAATATTGTCCTGAAGCATATTTGGTTTTTTTCCCCCAAAGATACTTCTTTGTTCAACCACAATTAGACCTGAATTCTACAGCCTGTCTCGCCATCATCACCTTTGTTAGGTTTGAACCCTTTGTTCCATCCCGCTGAAGACACTCCTCTGTTTGCAGCAGCCCTACTTTACTAAGTACGATGTCTTTTCTGGGGATTGGTCTCTCCTGACAGTATGCCCAAGTTAAAATAAGTTGTTCTGTAAAATCATTGTATCGGGGGCTCATACAACTCTTATCACAATCCATCCATCCATCCATCCATCCATCCATCCATCCATCCATCCATCGTGTCAAGCACATTGATTGGTACATTTGTTGCCATCATCATTCTCAAAGCGTTTGCTTTCTACATGAGTCCCTGGCATCAGCTCTGAAGCGTATTTGTGATGAGTCATAGGGAGAGAAAGTTGTGTTAGCAATGGCTCGATGCCACCTTCCAGGGAAAGCGAAGCCAATTCAAGTTGGTGGTCTGCTGCAGGCTGGTTTTACCTTTGACATTCCTTCTGTCGACAAAAACCGGCTTAGCTGAAAAGTGGATTGATCTTTTCCTGTGCCTCCTTGACTCTAACATTGACCTTGAGCTGCAAGGGAATGGCGGCACACGGGGCGCTTCCAGCTGATGTGTCCCTGCGTGGCTCTCCTTGGTTGGTAGGGGTGCCTTTAAAAGTAGGTCCGTATCTATGGAAGCTGAACGTAGGATGCACGACTCAGCAACTCTATGCCCAGTTATATGTCCCAGAGCAAGTCACGCACATTGTGTTCACGGCTGGAATCTTCATAGCAGCTGTAGCCGTGACAGCTCCCTGAACTGCACACTGCACAGGAATTTCACCACCACACACAGGCCAACCACCTCCCCCAGGTAAAGAATTCAACCAGGAAACCTGCGTGGTCTGCAAAGCAAAGGCACAGGCACCACCACCCGGCCGTGCCAGGCAGCAGGAGTGCTGTCCTTGTGGCAGACCGGAAGGAGCACAAGAGCTCTCTGGGGTCCTGGCAGCATCTTGTTTCTTGAGCTGGGTGGTCAAAGGGGTGTATCTAGTTTGCCGAGTTGAGTCAGTGATTCCCATACGGACCTACCTATCTGATGTTCTATTTCAAGTAAAAGCTAGAGCCAAGTTGTGGTAGAACGTCCTGGCAGTGAGGATTCTTCGAAGGCCATTCCTCAGCGATCCTGTTAGCAGCAATCTGTCCCTCCTTAGCTGTGTGGATCCGCCTCCCTGCAGGGCCGCCTCCCAGTTCTGGGAGCCTGATCCCTGTTCTGTCCCAGAGAGGCACGCCTGCGTATGAATCACAGCTCCTACTTCTCAGGCGCATTCTTGTCTTGCGGGGCAGGCAGGGTGATGACTCTTGGTTATCATAATCCAAGAATGATAGAAATCGCTGGAATATTCCAGGTGAGTTTTTTTCCTCTTGAAGCTTCGACGAATCCATCTTCAGTGCCTTTTTCTCCAGGAGTGGCTCTGCGGACATTGAAGTCAGCCCAATGCTAATGCAGCCCGTGGCCAAAGGCCTTCACGGGGGCAGCGCCCACCTCCAATCAAGAAGAAATGGCAGTTCTTTCTGCCCAGTCTGCGCTTTGCATTCCTTCCTGTGCCCACCTGTCAGAGGGGTCAGAGGAGGTGTTTCCAGAGTCCTGGGTTCCTGGATGCCCTGTCAACCTGGCCAGCCTGAGGTGGCAAGCTCTCAGCCTGTAAGTCACAGGAGGCTGGAGTTGAATGACCGCTGAGACCCCACGCATCCCCTTCACTAGCAGAAGCACTAAATACAACCCCAAGGCGCGCAGAGCTCCCTTCCCACTCGCCACCTTGCCTGTACCACTCGGAGTTGCTTCTGTCCACCCTGCCCAGGGCGGCCTTCTGAGCAGGGCACTCGGCAGCCACTGGTCACCCGGCTGCCACAGCCACTTCTGCGGCATCTCAGGACAGCACATCTCAGCACCATCTGCTCCCAGAAAGCCACTTACTTGGAATGAGGGCCCTTGGGAATCTCTTTTTCACCGAGTCTCACTGCTTTGCGGTAATGGGATTTAGGCTGGAATGAAAGCTTCCATGAACATGGAGCATGGGGGAGGCTCTAGACTAGAATGTTGTAGTTTTCATCCCCGGAGAAGAATTTCATAGTTTCATCCCTGCTACCAGCCAGCTCCGCTGGTAGGGGACTTTCTACTCCCATACGGTGTTACAGTCCCAGAGAGCCCCAGGCAGCTCCACCCTATCCTATAGGGGTGCTGTGAGGCAGAATTGAATTGATGGCAGTGAGTTGCTGGTCCCCCCACAGGACCCCTGAGTCCATGAAGAGAGGTTCAGAGACATGCTACCTGTCCAGAAGCCAGGGTTAGAAGCAACTCAAGTTGCCCCATACACTCTGGGAAGGCAGCCTGGTCCTTCTCTCCACGGCCTGACCTGGGAGTCTCTTGGAAACCAAGATACACAGACTGTGAGGCCAGAGACAAGGCACATCCCTTCCCTTCATGTACCAGCACGTTCAGTTTTTGAACACAGCCATCACCCTCACACAGCACCCAGAGACCCCTAGCTGAGATGCGCCTGGCCTCGGAGGAATCCAAGAACATCAGTGGCACGGCTCCCTGCGGGTCTCAAAACCCCATTTCATTACCTCGAGGGGCTGTGCAGTTGTACCAGCCCCGGGAGGAGGCTTGGTGGCGCAGTGGTTAAGCGTTCTGTGGTTACTAGCCAGGTCGATGGCCGGAACCCCCTGAGCAACCCCACGGCAGTGGGCTCCTGTCATCACGCCCAGCCTGGCACGCCCAAGGGGGCAGTTCTCCTATCATGTGAGGGCGCCAGGCCGGCTCCATGGGACCCCGACTCCCGCTTCCCTAGATCGCGCTGCCATGGGCTTGATGGCGAGCAGTGGAGGGTGCTGGTAACCCCGGGGACGCGCCGGCGGCAGCTGCTCACCAAGGGCCCCAGCCTGTGCCCTTGGCCGCCTACAGCGAAGATGCCCCCGAATTCTAAGAGGCCGGGGTGAAGAGTCGCATTTGGGGAAAGGCGGACAGATGGCGCAGTCTCCACAGTGACAGGCCTGAGACGCAGAAGGGTGTCTCTAGAAAGTCGCTTCAACTGAGCACATCTTAAGGTCTGCATCTTGAACGGGAAACACAACTAGTCTCCCCTCACCCCCCCAAAACTCACATCCTCTCCCCCACCACCCCAAGGCCACGCACACCACTGCTGGGACTCTGGGGACAACTGGTAAAACAAACGCAAGTCTCCTCAAGTCAGCGGTTCATCTTTTTATTTCAAATGAAAGAATACCAAGGAGAAGAAGGGAGCAGCTGAAACTAGCCCAGCTACCAAGTTGGAAAGCAGGGTGGAAGGCGCAGCAGAGCTGCTGCCAGGGATACAGCGGCTTGCCGCAAGTGCTGTCACCCAGGATGGCAGTGGGTCTGCTGACACGCCCTAGGGGCAGGCCCCTTTCCTGCTGGGTCTTAACACCTCACATTCTAGAAACAGGTCATGCTCATACAGGTTACAGGACGCTATCTGCCCATCACGGAGCAGCATTTTGAAGGCACTGTTCTGTGTGGCAGGAGCTGCTGATTCTGGAGAAGCTGGGCTCCTCTCCCTTTATTCCTATGGGAAACTCTGACACAAAACTGGGGTGTCTTCTCATCCCCCTCGACTACTTCTCGTTAAAGCGAGAGGGCAGACTTACAAGGTATAGGGCAGACTTAGAAGGTATTCTGCCGATACCAGGCTCCCCTATGACTTTAGCAAGGCGCCCACCTATGAAGCCCATGAGACAGGCTAGATGAGGTTCTGTTGGTGATTCGGAGTCATCATTAAATGATGATGGCCTTGCACCCGTTTCTGTCACCTTTGCCTTTCAAGCGGCCACGTCAGTAAACGCTGCCTCGGGAGGATCCCTCCCAGCTTCTAATGGCTGTGTGGGATGCGTGTCGCAGCTCCACAGACACACGCAAAACGACACGAGAATCCAATGCTACTCCACTTGCACTAGAAAAGCGGGCTGTACCCGTTGTTTGGACCGCAAGAAGTTCACCTTTACACTTCCGCTACGGTGCTGTTCTCCTGCTGTGTGGTTTGGGTCGATCGACTTGGTTAGATCTGAAAAGCAAACTGTATTTAACGCTCCAAGATCTTACAGTGTAAAATGTGTATGTTGTTTCTCCAACCAGTAAGGCTCACTTGCATTTATTAATAACGAGAATTTTAAAAAAATCAATATACTCCAAAAAAGTATTCCTGATCAATGATTCAATGGAAAACATGATGGAACTAGTTTTGCAAACAACCTCCCCGCCCCCCACTCCTGTAGACCAGGCTACAGAAGGCTTCCCACTAGCCCTGTCAGGGTCCTAGCTCTGCCTGAATGAAATCCTGCTCTGCTCACAGCGGCACCAGGACAGGCTGTGGGTGCCGAACAAGTTCTGGTCCTGTTTGGCGAATTTGCACTGAACTCGAAACAGCTCAGTAGGGTTCCTATCTCATATCTGTTGGGCAGCGTGTATCTTAATATGCACATGTTGTGTATCTTTCCATGTATAGTCATGGGCAGCTGTGTGTCTTAGTTTGCACATGTTGTGTACCTTTCCATGTATAGTCATGGGCAGCCGTGTGTCTTAGTTTGTGCATGTTTTGTACCTTTCCATGTACAGGCACACTACAACATCTTGAAGAGAATTCAGTAGTAATAATATTTGTTGTGTGTCAGAAAACGGCTGCTTATTATATCATGAAGCCCTGATATACACTGGGAATTTCTAATCAAATGGGCCTTATGGGGGTTAATCTGTCACTACGAGCTGTAGATAAGTCGAATGAAGCTGCATCGAAGTCCATGTCCATAACCCGGGAACTGCTTGATCCGTTACCCTTCCTGCCGCTCTCCCCGCCCATGTCCTGCTCCCACCACGACAGACAGGTCAGACATGCTTCCCCGGTCCGTCTGAGCAATCAACCAGAAAAAGAATTTTGGTGAGACAATGTCAATACGCATATTATAGAAATGTTTTGCATCAAATACAGATGTCTCAAGATGTTTCCTCCTATAGCAGCCACTCATCAGAAACACTCGTTTCTCTAAAAAAGAGGAAAAACCACAACCCAAACCATTTAAGCCTAATTGCAAAAAACCAAAAAAAAACCCAACACCTCTCCCATAAATCACTAAGTGCAGTAAGATGGCAGCAAAAAAAGGCCCCACCTTTTGGAATTTCAAAATTTCATTTTCACACTCTGCACCCTGGTCTTTAAGATAAAGTAATATTTCCTTACGTGCGGAGCTGGTCATTTGGATTAAAAAGCGGGAACCCTGAAGAGATGACAACTTGCATACGCTCGTAAACCAGGTCAATGATGTGATATTGGCACGGCAGGCTCGGGGTGAGGAGCGCTGCAGGGCGTTCCTCGTCCACAGCTCCGACACGGGAAATGGAGCCATGAACAGTGCCACTGAGCGTGCTGAGCAGCGTGGGTCTCCAGGGAGCCTAGTCCGCTCCTTAGAAATGTGAAGGATGATTCTAGGCGTGCACTTCCTTTGAAGGGGGCGGCCCAGGCAGACAGGGCAGTTGCCCAGGCCACCCAACAGACTTCATGGTGGGACCGATGATGGATGATGCAACAGGAAGCCTGGGAAGTCGGGTAATACACCTGCTACGTTTATGCACCGCCCCTGCCCAGCCAGTGGATTCTGACCAGAAAGGGTTTCAGAGTGGAACTGCTGGAATCTGCACGGACGCAGCCAGCCGCACCTTTCTCCTGTGGCGCAGTCGATAGCGTCTACTTGCAACACTTTGTGTTTGCAGCTCAGAGATTTGACGACAGGGCCCTTTTGCAACCCACATGACCTTCCTTCGTCGTGTTTCCTTAGGTCACACCTAAGGAAAGTTGCAATTAAATGTTGCACTGAAAGTGGCATGCCAATTGAAAACGTAGAATGTTTCTTTCAGAAAATACTCTTCAGTACTACCCCCAAGCCCCTTTTGCAATTAAAAGGCTGGAATGGGGAAGATGGAATATCTACAGGAAGGAAAGGGTATAGCTCATCCCAGGCCTGGGTCTGAAACTAACCCTTGCTAGTAACAAAACAGAAAGGGAAATGGTTTACCTAGACTTTCGACTTTCTTTCTTTAGAGCTTATCAGCCTCCCCCATCACTTTTCTCAGAGATAAATATTTCCCTCCCCGACAAAGTTCACTAATCAAGCCAGTGCTGATTCCTACCTCTCTTCTCTAAGAACTCTATCAGGGGCCCTGGTGGGTCATGCGTGGGTTGCTAACCACAGAGTCAGCAGTTCAAGCCTACCAGTTGCTCTGAGATAAAGATGGGAGTTTCTTTTTTTAGCACCTGTAAAAATGCGGACGGCTGCGGTGCAGAACTGGCTTGGGTTCACTCGGAGTTCCAAAGTGGTCCAAAGTTATCTGCCTGTGGCTGCTACCAAATATGTGGGAGACTGTCTACTACCTGGAAGTACTTTGTTAAAAAGACTAGGTTCCCCTCTGAAAGACCGCCCCTGAAAACCCTCTGGAGGGCTACAGCTCTTCTCTGGAACTGGTTTACCGGGCAACTTCCACTTCGGTGCTTACCCAACAGCACTGGGCTTCGTAACAGCAAGTAGAGGCCGGAGAGTCCAATGCCGAGAGGCTCTACCATCAAGAACGGACAAAGCAAAGCCCATCTGTAGGCAGTGGAACAGTCCCCACACAGAGGGGCCACAGGGAGGGGATGAGTCAACCAGGGTGCAGTAAAGCATCGATGAAGCACACTATATTCTTCTGGTTCCTTGAGGCTTCCTCACCCCCACTACCATGACCCCAGTGCTTCTCAATTCAGACTAGACAGGAACATGTACACAGGTATAGAAAAGGATGGGAGCTCACGACACACAGAATCCAGGAACAGGAGTGGGAATAGTGGTACCAGAAGGGTAGGGGGAAGAGGGAGAGAGTAAGGGGGAACCACAATCACAATGATCAACACGTAACCATACACCCCTCTACAGGGGAAGAACAGAAAACATGGGGGAAGGGAGACAGCAGTTAGGTGTGGGAGATGAAAATAACAATAATGTACAATCTATCAGGGGGTTATGAGGGTGGGGAAAGAGCCGATACCAAGGGCTCAATAGAAAGTGAATGTTGGCTGGTCCGAAGGTAGTGAGATCTCACAACGATTGCTTACAGTCAATTACTGGTCGACCTATTTGTCTACCCCCCCCCTCACTGCTGCACTTGACTAGTCTTTAAAAAAAAAAAAAAAAGGAAAGTGAGTGTCTAGAAAAGAATGAGGGCAACATATGTACAAACATGCCTGATTTATGAGCCCCCAATAAAATGATTTTTAATAAAGAAAAGATTAAGCCTTTAAAGGAAAAAAAAAAAAAGAATGGACAAAGCTCAAACTCTAGGATGCAAAGGCTTAGGGAAACTCCAGAGTGTCTGGGACACCTTCACCAGGCAGCACAAAATTAGGCCCACACCCAAATTCAATCTGGCAGCAACAATGGAAATCCTAAATTGGTTTTTCTCATGTTAAGATTTGAATGGAGCAAGCTGAAAATTTTTTCAAAAACTGCATTTGGAAACCTTTGGACCTGATAGAGAAGTTCTTGTTTCAGTAGCTGAGACACAACAAAGCCCACATGGAAGCAGCACACCAAACTGAGTTATCATGAGGTATTGATAGGATCAGATATCAGGTTCCAAAGACCCAGAACAAAAAGAAATCATATCAATGTAAATGAGGGGGAGCGCAGTGTAGACCCAAAGCCCATGTGTATACAATTGGACACCTCCTTACAGAAGGGTCACAAGGAAGAGACGAGCAAGTCAGGGTGAAGTATAACACCAACAAAACACACAACTTTCCTCTTGTTCTTTAATGCTC
>NW_022111324.1:74715708-74737543 GCF_000313985.2 Echinops telfairi
GGGGAACTGATCAAAATGATCAACATATAACCCCCTCCCTGGGGAATGGACAACAGAAAAGTGGGTGAAAAGACAGTGGTCAGTGTAAGATATGAGGGAGGGTGCATGGAGAGGGTGGGGTGGGGGATAAGCTGCTACCAAGGGCTCAAGTACAAAGAAAATGTTTTGAAAATGATGGTAACATATGTACAAATGTGCTTGACATAATGGATGTGTGTATGGATTGTGATGAGCTGTATGAACCCCCAATAAAATGACAAAAAAACATACCCTTCATTGTAGATGTCAAAGTACCATTTTCTATGTAATCCACGGTAGAAAATACAGACTCAACATAGTCCAGAGCCTTAGAAGTTACTAAACACAAAGAACATTAGTCACTGCCTAGTGGTACAGAGGATTATGAGTCGAACTGCTAACCACAAGCTCAGCTGTTTGAAGCCACCAGCGGCTCCTCGGGAGAAAGGGGTCTTGGAAACTTAAGAGGGCGCTCTACTCTGTCCTACAGGCTTGATGGTTGGACTTTGGATGGCAGTTGAGTTTGGGTTTTCAATTCTCTAGGTGAGAGAACCTTGGTGGGAAATTTGGTTTTGCTACCTACTAGTTTTGTGCCTAAAAAAGTAAGGTACAGGAAGAGCCCTTTCAGATAGGGTACTCTCTTGCTCTATCTGGGCCCTTGGTTCCCATTTCTCCTTTTGGCTGTAAGAAATGTACCCAGACCCCTCTCCCTTCTCACCTCTCAGAACTAGAGTGCAGGCCAGTGCTTGTTATCCTTTGGCAGTTCTTCACATTTAGTTCTAAATTGTATGGATGTATTTGAGCGTGACTATGTGACTCGCATCGCTGGGAGTTGGGAGTGAATGGGTAGCAGTGGGTTTCATATGCCTTGAAGGATTTGGGGGTTAAGCACCTGTCTGCCAAAATGTTGGGGTTTGGACCCCACCAGTCACTCCACAGGAACGGTGTGGCCATCAGCTTCCACAGACTTCATCCAGTTAGTCCTGTGGGCCAGCCTCCTCCACTCGATGGTGACAGGTTTCAAGAATTCCAGAGTCCTTAGTGGCGCTACAGGCTCATACTCTCAGCTACTAACTAGAAGACTGAGGTTCAAGTCCACCGAGAGCTGCCCCACAAGAAAGGCCTTACCATCCACTTCTGAAGAAACATCGGGAAAAGTTCTCTCTGGCACACGGGGCTGCCGGGAGCCAGAGGCAACAGGTGAGTGTGCCTTTAACAACACTAGCACTACACCGTGGGGTACAGGTGCCAGAGAACACCTATCAGGAGGAAGCAGAACATGCTCTCCACTCCCTACTCTTCACACGTGCCGATTCCTAGATTTCAAAATGAGTAACCCACCCTGTGGTCATTCTTGTAACACCTCGCCATCATGACCAAGTCCTGCTTGACCCTCTCATGAGGACTGTTACGTTATAAAGAGATCTGCCTACAGTCCTTATGTTAGCAGTGTTCCAAGGCACCTCCTAAAGCAAGACTCCTGTCTCCACAGAGGAACTAACTACAACATTCAACAAAGGATGCCTCACGGGAAACTCCTTTTTGCTGATGCTAACCATCCTGAATGTATTAATACTTTCCAGTCCATTTTTTAACCCTTTTAAAATGTGAAGTTCCACTTCTTCAGCATTAACATATAAACATCTTTTGATGGCTTAAAAATCACCTAGAGGCAAAAAGGGCACAGGCCTACTCCACATCCTATTTTGGATGTCTGGGATAGAGAGAGTCTGCCTTATAGACTACGCCAAGAAGCCCTGCTGGCAAAATGGCTCAGCGCTGCGCTGATAAAGGCCAGTGGTCCAAACCCTTTGACTGCTCCACAGGAGAAAAGACCTGGAGATGTTTCCCTAAAAATCCAGTCTAGGCTACATACTGGGGCAGGTCGACTCTGTCCTCCTATGGGCTTGCTGTGTCAGAATCGACTCGGCTGCACACACCACCACCACGTCTTTATGCAGTCGATGGGGCCCAGGGCAATTTTGTTCATTCCGATTCACAAAGGCAGCTTATAAAGAGTTCCTTATTTTGACCACAAAAGCATTTACTTTAGAAAAATTATATGGCTTTTCAGAGAAGTCAGAGAGAGAAAGCATCAGTTATCTCAACAGGCCCTCAGAACCCCCTTCTCTTACATAGAGATTTGGGGAGATGCACCGATGTGAATTCTGCTTTCTGTGAACAAAAATGATACCACCAGGAATGGGACTAGGGCGTTTGCAATGAAGTGGTAGTCACTGTCTTTGGGAAAGTAGAGCTTGATGGCGGCCACAGAAAGGGTTGAGAGCTCCTTCACTTGCACTGGTATGCTTATCCCGGGGCTTGAAAGGAGGAGTAGGGTCCGTTCAAGAGCTCCTGTAGCATGCCTCTGTAGAAGGTACTTCTGGAGAATACACTCCTTAAAATGGGAAAACCAATGACTGGGAAAAGTCATACACACTGAGGAGATGAACATGTATAACGAGGTAAATGGAAAAGACTGGCTTATTTTAATTCATTTTTGAATGGGAAGTGACTTTCAGTTGCAGACAAACATTTATATCTATGAATATAAGCAAGCCCCTGAGACAAAGCAGAGGGAAAAATCAGTGGATATTTTTAGGGGCTGTGCAAATGGCACTGACTGCTAACAGTATGCACTCCAAAAAGTGAGGGAGAAGTAGGGGTAAAAGTCCCAGACACCTGGGGGCTGGTCTAAGAAGAAAAGGCAAACATGACATTAAAGACATTAAAATTTAAAAAGTAACACAACCTTCATTACTTGCTAATGGTCTTTACCAATACCATGCCCATCCCCTGAACATGTGATAAAGAAAAACTCTAACTGCATAAACGAATTTAAGTAGTAGACTATATGATGGAGAGCAAGATGGAGTAACTTCTTCTCATTCCCTTGACGTCAGGATGAGACACTGTAGATCAAGCTGGGCTAGAGGAAATAAGCACAACACAGAACACACTCGAGATAATTTCAAACAGGAGGCATAAATTATCACGCATTCCATTTGTGTACATTACTTATTCTTCTTCTTGAGTTTTATGAAATATTTCATTAAAGAATTGTAAACCTTAGGAAGTAGTGAAGTTATGGGGCATTAGATAGGTGTTTGTACTTTATATCTAACGTAACCTTTTTAGAACCAATAAGATTATCTTAGGAGACTAGCTACGTGTCACAAACAAGCCACGTGTATTTACTGCAATTTTATTTCAATCGCACAAATGAAGTTAGCGTGTAGGAAATTTAAATGAAACAGTATGGTAAAAATAGCAGAGAAATGAAAAAGAAAACCCTAAAGAGGAGGTACAATCTACAGCATGAAAATGCAACATTCATTAGTGTTTCATTTTCAGTTTTGATTGACACTTGATGCTTACAAATTTTTAAACAAACTTTTAAATCATGAGGACTATTCTGAAGAGATTTCAGCACCAGCACTAAGATTTGTACATTCAGTGTGTTTGCAATTGACTTGTTAGCCATTTACAGAGTGGATAGTACAGATTTATCACAGATCAGATCACAGTGTTGAGGAAAGCGGTACCTTCCTGTAATCAGGAAGGAGCCCCTAAACTGGACTCAGCTTAAGACATCCAATGTACAAAAGCACAAAAACCATCACACTTGTGTGGCTCCACGTAACAGAGCTTTGATAATAAGGAAAATAACTTAAGTTTCTGCTTCCCATTTCCATCACTGAAATCTCTAACAATAACACAACTGCCACGTGTGACAACAAATGCATACAGGAAATCAATCTAACGTCTTGGGAAGAACACATTTAGCAATTTGGGTTTACTTAATGCAAGATGATGGAAAATAGTGTGATTCAACACTGGTTCTTTTTTGTCATTTCACACAGATATCATGTTAATATTAGACCAAGGCACGAAACGTTTAGTGCAGAAACCAGTTTCTTTTAAGATCTAGCATTTTATTTGAGTCTTTTCTCTTACTTTGGACCACTTGTACCCAGTACTCTATCCTATGATAGACTATTTCACTTGACCAACAAAATCAAAAGTGATTTCTGACCAGATTCAGAGGGGACATAAATGTTGGTATCCTCAGTATGTCTGCATAAATAAAAGGACAATAAAGATGGAAATGTCTCCTAGTTCTAGGAAACAGTACTTTATAAGCTGGCGGCATCTTTAATTCTTTTACTACTATTGCATGACAATGAATAGTTGCTAGAAAAAATAACTGCAAACTTGGATTATGATAGATAGCTCATCCATCACAGTTTAGTCTTAAAATGAAGTTTCTACAGAAATAGGAACTATTTCAACAAGGAAATAAACCTCATTCCTTCACTCTAATCTCCTTGAAGTGGTAACAGCTGCAGTACTGCAGCTTTTAGAACACTATGCGATCAACAAGCTTCTGCCTAATGAACCAAGATGTGAGAGATCTAGAAAGCCAACGAAGAGGAATTCTCCAAATATTTAATAGAACTTTGATAACCAAAGATTTCAAAGCAAATATGGCACTTATGATAACTCCAGCATAAATCAAGATGGAGAGCCTGGAGGGCTTCTGATTTGCTAGAATTTCCGAAAAGCCGTCATTGCAACATGTAGTATTCCAATCTTACCAGTTTCAAAGAAAAGAGAGTGGATCACACACGTGTGTACATGCGCGCACACGGTGGTAGTAGAGTATCTAATTCCTTCTTCCTACCACCAAACCATCACACTTGATTCATAAAAAAAAAAGTATGCAGAAATATTTATCGGTTTCCTTTTAATGATTTCTGTGACTTTAATTGCTACCATCGCTGTTATTTCTGGTATCTCAACATAAAAACATTCCAAAAATCAGCTTGGGTCAGGAGCCTGTGGCTGACCACCTGTGTCACTACAGGGGCACTCAGGTCATCAAAGTCGCCGCATCCCAGGGTCACACTCTTATGTTCCGCAACAAGGTGGAGCTGAGAATCGTGCTCCAGGCCACTGAGATTACACAAGTTAAAACACAAACAGCTGACGGCGTGATGTGAAAGATAAGTACTTGTTTCTGTTAGCATATTTACCAACTAAAGTCACGAAATAATCCTCATCATTAGTCATGCAGGTAACTGAGAAAAAGATAGTGCAGAAATTAAAAATAAAAAGTTATTCCTTCCTTCCCTCCCTCCCCGCACCCCCCCTTCCCTAGACTACAAAATGTTTTCCCTGGGACCAGGCCTTGAAAAGGCCACTCCCTATTAGTGTGTCATGCATTACGGCCTGCAATTAAAAAAGCTAACTTTGTGGTGGTTGTAATTATGTTATAAAAATGTCCACATGCATATATCTAAAAAAGATTGAAAACCTACAGTAAATCTACAATGTACTGTTTTACATTTGAGCACTGGTTTGTTATGTAGGAGTCATAGATTTGGTAAAGCATTGTAACAATCGAGGAAGGCATCTAAATCTTTAAATTCTGGATGAATTGTATGGTTTAATCTACAAAATTGCATGAAGGCTAACTCGAGAGACTTCCTATCATTCTAAAATTCCTCAAGCTGGACACATCATTTTCAGGACGCTTTCTTATAAATACCACCCCACTGGAAATACACACGAATTCCATTTGTTCCACATTTACGATCTTAACCTAGACAGGCTGATCAATTATTCATGGAATATCAAATATGATAGGAAGACAAACCTGAGAGAAACATTTACAATACAATTAGTGTAACTTGCTAACTTCTTCATCAGCACTCTCTGGGTAGGGGTTGGGCGTGGGGGTGGGGGATCCTTAAACCTGTCTCCGCTTTATGTTAGCAATGGATTGTAGGAAATGTGCCGGTTTTTATCTTGACATGAAAATATTTCTGTGTCCTGTGATCTTGCCTGGCGAGTGTAGTATTTTCTGAATAACTGTTACAGGAACTCTGATACGACTCTCCTCCATCTTGTAAAGGTCGGGGGGAAAAAAGCAGCAAACTAGAAAGGAACCAGCTTATGGCCGGAGTGCAGGCTTCGAGAACGGTTGGTTCTTCCCTCCTTCCAACCGCTGGTCTCCACCCTCTCCTCACAGCTCACGAAATGCAGGGTTGGTTGGTGCTGTCAACAGTTTTTGTTTCTGGGTATTTCTTTGCTCCAGAGTAAAGTCTCCTTCTTCGTTTGTTTCTCTATGTAGAGTTTGACTTGCTCAGTTCCTGCCGGATTGCTAGTTAGAAAAGGCAAAGACATTTGAAAGTCAGTATCATGATCAGGTAAACCAATGAGTGCATCATTCCTAAGTAATCGTAAGGTAGGACCATACACAAACTCCAACACTGCTTTCGCATCTTGCACAGCCTAGTATCATTGCTTTCTTACGACGAAAGGGACATTATTTCCAAGAGACTTTGTCTTGTGCACTTTGGATATGTTATCAGAAGACCCAGTCCCCAAAGAAGGATGTCATGGTTGGTAAAGTGGAGGATCAGCGAAAAAGAGGGAGACGGTCAAGGAGATGGACTGACACACTGGCTGCAACAAAAGGCTCAACTGTCACAATGATTGTGAGGACGGTGCAGGACTGGGCAGAGTTGTGTTCCGATGGGCACAGGGCCGCCTGCCATGAGTTAGAACCGACCCGATGGTACCAACAACGTTTCCACGCACATGGAGTACAAGGTGCAAGCACTAAATCCATGGGCTAAATCACAGTAGTGCAGTGGGATGGCTGTGCTAGAGAACCTTCAGATGGGTGCTCATTGGGTCCCCTTCTAGTGTCCTTCCATGTCTGCAACTGGAGGGTAGTGCTTTTCCTACAAATAGCATGTTGTTGGGTTGTTTTTGTTTTTTTTTGGTGGCGGGGGGGTTGAAAAAGGGAGAGCAAACTGTGCAACTCCCTTATATGCATATATGTGTATTCCATGCAAAGCTATGGACCATGAACATGTCTTCTGACAAAAAAGTGACACTATAGAAAAGAAATTGCTTTAAGCCCATAGATAAGAAACTAGGTATTTCTTAAGGACATTTTCTTTACATTCTTTACATAAAAAAATACATGAAACAGAAGTAAAATGGTTTTTCTTGAACATTATTTTAAAGGAGTGGTAAATTTAATTAGATACTCACCATCAATGAGCTCTTCTTTCAGTTTTGTTAATTCTTTTCTCATTTCATCTAAAATATCCTAAAATACCAGAAAAGAAATCAGAAATGTAGAAAAGCAAATTGCCGCTAAAATATCCCTGCAAATATATTTGAAGAATGTATGAAATATAGTGTGTGGCTTTTGCTTCCAGAGTCAAATTGTATTTCTTCTTCTTTTTTTTAATTAAAAAATTTTTTTAAAATCCTTTTATTATTCTGTTTTAACAAATGGCCCCAGGGATAGGGAAGCAGGGGAAGGGGGAGGAGGGAAAGCGAGGCCCCAGCCCCACAGGCCCTCCCCACCCAACAATTCTATTTCTTCAAAGACTAGCATTCACCTACAGATGGTAGGACTGTAACATGGAGCAACCACTATGGGAAATGGCATGACGCTTCCCTAGAAAGTTGGAACTAGAGATGCTGTATGACACAGCAATCCCACTGTGAGCTGCGTGTCCTGAAGCAAGAGCCTTGACACAGAGATACACACCCACATTCACTGCAGCATCAATCACAAGAGAAATGCCTATCAATGGAGGAGTGGATAAACCAGTTATGACACATACTACCCAACACTGATGACGAGGAATCTAGGAAACAAATCATGGCACGGATGAAATCAAGTCCATCACAAAAGGAAGGGTAGAAAGGACTGCAAAGAACCAGGGGGAAAAAAGAACAAGGAAAGGTACACACACACAGGTAAAACAAACCATTCCTCCCACTTGACATAAACCTAAGAATGCCAAGATAGCTAATAGACCGCACTCTGAACAAACACTCACAACCAGTGAAAGGTGTGACATAGATACTTTTCCCTTAAGTTAGCAGCTCCAGTTTTATTACCTTCACTAATCTACCTCACTTCTTATCATTCTAAGAGCTAATGCAGAAAGAAGCCGCAAGGAGGAGAAGGGTAAATCGGACAGCTAGTTCTTGGCAAATTTATCATCCCATTTGAAGTGTGGGGGGAAATAGAGTTTACAACTTCGTCCTCTTGATGACTTCCGAACTATGTTTCAAGAATTGTAGGGTTTCCCTGGAGGGGCTGGGGGCTGCTTTCAAGAGTCCCAGCAATAAGTAGCTGAAACATGTTGGAAATAGGAGGCACAACCCAGATTATAAAGATTTAGTATAATTTACAATGTAAAATACCTCATTAATAATCTTAAAATATTGATTACTCATCGAAATGTCAGTTTAGACAAACTGAGCTAAATGAAAGAGTAAAACTAATGCCATTTGTTTCCCTATGCTTTTAAAATGTGAGTTCTGGGAGATGTCAGTGCTGTGGCCTACATTCCACTTCCATTGAACAGAGCTGCTCTGGGTGTTCCTCCATCATCAGAAACCATACCATGTACATTTGGAATACATTTACTTGGTGTATTGGCTTGTGCAACTTGGGCTGCTAACTGCAAAGTCAGCAGTTCAAACCCACCATTCATTACATGGGAGAAAGAGGAGGCTTTCTGCTCCTGTAAAGATGTACAACTTGGGAAATCTCACAGGCCGTTCTACTCTGCCCTACAGGGTCGCTACAATTAGTTGACTAAATGACAGTGAGTTATATTTTAACAAATTCACTCCTCCCGTTATAAATTTATCAAGAATTGTATAATATCAAAAACTAAAAGGGCTATGACAATATGATTTTAGTGGGTAAAAAGCAACAGCTCTTTGTGAGAATTAAGGTTAAATTATCTGCCTACCTCAGATAAAATGGAATTGTTCTATGTTGAGATCCTTTAAAAAAAGGTTTTCATGTTGGAAATAAGGTCAAAACTATCAAATGGTTTAATTACTCCATTTACAAATGAGAACACTTAAGCATCTAAGTTATTCTACAGGCTCTTGAATACTCTTCTTTTTCAGAAAAGTTAAAATCATTCCAAAATTAAAATCTACTCTTCTTTATGATTTCAGATACCAGAATTTACATTTTAAAATGTTTACAAATGTGCTAATTTAATTCAATATGGAGAACACCAACTTGATTATCGGTGACCACAGCTCCCTTTAAAAAAAAGCTTAGAGACAATGTTATAAGCATGAAATGCTATTGTCAACCAAATGTGCATCCAAAATAACACAACTCAATCTGACTTTTCAAATCTTTTTATACTATAAAAACTAGGTTTCTCTTAAATTATTGCTAGTATTTCGCTCTTTAGTTTCTTCATAACTTTTATTTTGAACTCACATTATGAGTCCCACTCAAACATTTGTTAGCATTAAAAAACAAAGTATGAGAATGAGAAAAGAAGGGGCTTGGGAAGTAGTACTACCGGGTTTTCATTCTGACTCAGCTCCCTACTTAGGCACAGGGCTCGAGGGCATGCGTGGAGGCCTCTGAACTGCAGCCAGACCATGAGGAGGAGGGACCACGACACGCTAAGGAACTTAGCAAATGCCTGCAACGACTGTATCATAGTCAACTAAGTATCTAACTACCAATGAAAAATACTCTTACGTTGTAATTACTTTCTGAGACCATCCTGAAGTGCAGTCAGAAGACGAAGATTAAAATTTTCATTGCAGTCCCATCTACATGGCTCAATAATAGTTTTTCCTACCACACACTGCTTTCAACTTTTGACTTCATTTTTACCAAATAAAAGAGTCATCACCTCTTCAAAGAATTAAAATTTTTGTAAAGTACATAATCCCATCCCCTAATGCCCCTTTTACTCCTTGTAGGTATCACACAGAAGGCCCGTGCGCTCAAAATATGGGCAGTATCTTATCCTTCTGAAGTTGAGCTAACTGTACATAATGTTTTGTTATCCATCTGATTCACCTCATGTGGCCCAGTGCTCACAATTCACTGCTAAGTCTCTATTCTAAGTTATAATTTCGGGGTGGCTAGAGCTCTCTACTGTACAGCTGTGGGTGGTGGTTACTTGCTTATTCTAACTCATGGTGACCTTGTGTGTGCACAGAACTGCTCCACAAACCATCAACCCTGTCTTCTGAGGTGCCTTTGAGTGGGGTTGATCCACCAACCTTTTGGCTAGTAGTCAAGGGCTTAACTGTTTGCACCACTCATGGACTCTTTGTTTAAGTGTGTACATCTATAGAATTTTCTTAGCATCAAGTCCTGCAAGTGAAATTGCTGGGTTCAGGAAATAACATTTGAGAATTTTGAATCATTTCCCAAACACCCCCTTCAGAAAGCATTAGAAATATACATGAGTGCCCATTTCCCAACATCCTTGCCAAAACCCTTGCCAGTGAAAAGCAGGAAGCCCTTTGTTTTTCCCAAAACAATTGTTAAGCAGACACCAGAGTTAAATTTTTACACTACACCATTCAACAATGACACCCCCCCCACCCCCGCCCTCCACCTATGTTGTAAAAACAGAGTTGTAAAAATAACATAGAACGAATGTTACTTGAAATTAATTTGTATAAAAATACCTAAACTTTGGGTTCAAGTACAGTCAAGTCAAAAATATGCCTACGAGATTTTAAAAAGAGAAACCAGCATACATGGAGGCAAGCTGTCACTGAACGCATACCTGCTTCAATCTGTCGTAGTCTAGTCCCTCTGGCTGGACTCCGTTGGCACTGGGCTGTGATGAGGGGGCAGACTTTGGTCTGTACAAGGAAATTCCCAGAGAAAGTAAGCAGCACTTTAGAATATTTAATGAGCGTATAGGTGAGTTTTCCCACCACCAGAATTAAACACACTTGGTATACAGAACACACTGTGTTAAAGAGTTAATTGTCCCCATTGGTGGCTGGGCTGGTTAGAACATACAGCAGAAAGTATGTTTCACTTTTCTCAGGATTTCCAGTTATACTTATAAAGAAGCTAGAAAAAAGTGACAGGATGATCAGACTTCTTTGGAGAAGAAGAGGCGACAGACACGAAGCAGGTAGGCCCAGACGCAAAGGCCAGTGGGAACAACCAAGGTCCAGGAAACACAGCTTGCTTTTTCTTCTTGTAAAATCTTACATTACCTACCCAATACCTGAGACACCAACAGAAGGAAAAACATAAAAAACTTGAACATTTTACTCAAATATTAGTTAGTTCACTGATATGTCTCAGTTTGGGAATAAGAGGCCAACAAAACATTATAAGAAGCAAGATTTTTTTTTGTTCTATTTCAAGCAACAAAATAAACAACAACTTTGGAAAAATGACTATTATGTTAGAAATAGATTCAGATTCCATCAGCAATATATTTCACTGTAGAGTTTGATGGAGCTGTTTATGGAATGGCAGATTCTTATAGGAGAACAACTTTCATACACTTATTTTGTAAAAGCAGGAAATGCCAGAGAGATGCATGCTGTCAATCATCGCTGGACTCTTCACAGTTGAGTCTATTAAATTTTTTACATGAATTAACAAGTTTTACATATTAGGTATGTATTAAGCAAAAGTTTCAAAACCAAATAAATTAGTCATGACTCCCTCTCTCTCCAATTCTAGCAACCAAGCCCTCCATGAAAAACCTAATGCTTTTGTTGGGTAATTTTCTATTTTCTGGCTTAGCACACAATATAGTTCAGTGGTCACTCACTAGGGTCCAGAAATCAATGCAAGGTGAAGCCATTAATCAACTCATGTCTTTCCAATTTTGCAGATAAGACTGGAAACCTGAACTGAATATATGCAACAACTTTTTGTTATAATTAAAAGTTCAGTTTTTATAAGCCATATTGTATCCAAACCCATAGGACTTGTTTGTGAAGATGCAATACTGAGCTAATTTATTATTAAACATATGCATATTGCAGTTTAAAATTGTTATGAAGTTGGCCAACCAATTTTTGACTGTTATCTGCTTCTACAACTTAGATGAATGAAGAAAATATTAACTTTCAGAAAGTTAATTCTTTCACTGAGTGAGCACTCGTCTAGGCCAAGCAGGAGATACAGACTTTTACATGACTAATTTCCTGTCCTCTTTACTTTAAGGAGCCCTGGTCTTGTAGTGGTTATGCCCTGGGCTGCTATCTGCAAGGTCAGTAGTTCAAAACCACCAGCTGCTCGGAGGCTGAAAGAGGTGGCTTTATAGTCCTATAGTAAGTTACTGTCTCAGAAAACCATGGTCAATTCTACCCTGCCCCAGAAGGTTGCCGTGAGTCAGAATTGACTTGATGGCAATGAGTTTGGTTTTGGTTATTGCCGACTTTGCTGATGACTCGATCCTTTAGTCTCATGAAATCTAGGGAGATCCACGGTGCTTTGTGGAGTTGGGCTACAAGTATTTTTGAAGAACAGGCACACTGAATTTCATATACCCATGCCATCGCTTTCTGCTTTCTAGAATTGAAGAATTACTAGTATGCCTTCTTTCACATTTTACATTCAAGTGGTGCAATTGTTAGTTATCTTCTCCCAAGTTATACAATGAATAACTCCTCTTACAAAAATTCAAATGAATGAACGTAGCCTGCTACTTAACCTAGAATCATATTATTAATATGCCCATACTTACTAAACAATGCCCAAAATCTTACTGCTGTTATATAATAAGCAATAGTGGAAACATGCATTAAAATTTTTTTGATTCATGCTAACATGCAATCCACCACCACCACCACAACCACCACCACCACCAAGGTAATTAGCTAAAGGGGGGAACTTTTCATACTTAAGGAAAGAAGTAATCACCACTTTTTTTTTTCCATGAAAGGCTTATCAATGCCTCCCCAAAGGGCACTGTGTATAAAACAGCCCAGCTTCCTGCAGCCTCACTGTTCCATGCTATCAACTCCATGTTCCAGCTCCATCAGAGTCTTCAGTCAGAACAAGTGGAGGGGGGGCGGGGGAAGCTAGGGAAGCCAATTTTTCACTACTACCATGAACATTTTATGGAAATTTAAGTCACTAACATAATAAACTTATGAATGGTTTTAATCATCCTTGGCGTGAAAATAATTTTGGCAAAAAAGCCCCTAGTGATCGTGGCGGGTACTAGTGCCTGAACCATGTTATTTGTACTCCGGCAGACGCAGTCCTTGAACATTAGATACAGACAGGAACACGGTGGCAGTATTTACTGGAAGCAGTGGCGTAATAAGAGGGCTTTACAGAGGTTTTCATCGCTTTATAGTAAGTGTTATCTCTTAAGCACCTTCCTATAATTGTACAATAATAAGTCCTATTCTGCCACATTAATCTGAGGATTTGCCACCTTTATCTTAAGTCTTTTATTTATTGTTTTAAGGCATACTCGGGCTGCTCGTCCTGGAGAACCACAATCTGCTGACTCTAGAAGCTGGCTGATAAGAACTCTCAAGCTATTATAAAGCATCCAGGGAACAAGAAGTCCTGAGAGAAACCCCCCAAATTACCCAAATGTCATTATGTACATTGTATTGTGTTTTGACAAAGGGGCCCTTGTGAGTAGTGGTTACAAGTTGGGTTGTGAACCACAAGCTAAGCAGTTCAAAACCACCAGCTGCTCCTCAGGAGAAAAGACTGGGCTTTCTACTTCTGGAGAGTGTTAAAGTCTTGGAAACCCACAGGGGCGATTCTACTCTGCGCTAGAGGGTCGTTATGAGTCGGCATCAACTTGATGGCAGTTAATTTGGTTTTTTGTTTGTTTGTTTGAAAGCTACATAGTCCAGATAGTACAAGCCTCAGGTTCTCATTCATTATCCTATTCAAACCATAAGCGATGGCAAGAAAATGGATACTGTTAAATTTTTCTAATTAAAGCTACAAATTCAGGATTAAAAATAAAAGCCTTTTACATAAAGCTACAATGAAACGTTTCAGGCTACCTCCTATTGTCCTTGTGGTGATTACCAATCCAGGTAGAAAAAGCTCAGCCCTATCCTGATCAAGTCATTGAAGTCTCAAGTCACAAAGGCACAGCAGGGGATACCTGTGTAATGAATCATAGGACCTGTTGTCAAAAACAATCTGATTTTTCCTTGGAGAATCCCGTCTATGAAGGGGAAAAGCCATTTAAAGGAGTATACAATAGACCTTTCAGAAATCAGTATGTTACTACTTTACAGGGTTCTTAGTCATATAGCACTCAAATTTTAAAGGAGATCATTAACCTTAATGTTTTTTTCTTTCAAAAAAAAAAATCAAAAAATATTTTTAGACTAAGGCTAGTTTTATTAAAATCTCAAGAATTATAATACATTTTAAAAAATTATCGCGTAGTAGCTACTTTTATAGATTGTGCATATAATAAAACCAACCACACAGATTTAACAAATACCAAAACACAGCCAAAGACCTTTCTAGTAAATTGAATATAAAGCTACGAAGAGCAGAAGCACCAAAGGCATTACAGTTGAAAGTACACAGAATTAGCTCCTCTCAGGAAGCACCAACAGGGCCTTTCCCCCCATGTGGGGTACACTCCTAATAAAAATCACAGGAAGATTCCATAAACTTTCCAAGATGTTGCATTCCAGACATAATTTAAGTAAGGTGACCAGACTCTAACATTGGTAAAACGGGACCCCATTGATAAAACCCATATCATGGCGAAAGAGCCACATGGCAGCCGAAAACCGTATACCCTAGCTTGTCATGCATTTTTTTAAAAAATCAGGACTTTTTAAAAATGCCGCAGTACGCGGGAAAAATTGTTAAAAATTGGGATTGTCCCGCCAAAAGTGGGATGTCTGGTCATCTTAAATTTAAGGCATGCTGAACGAAAATATTCTCTCTTTATTCTACTATGTGACATCTTGATGTAATAAACACAGTATAATGCAATACCTTCTATATTTTAAGATATGAATCTATCTTCGACTAATATAGCTTTGATGAATATTCAGGAGAGAAAGAGGCTCTTTTACACAGTGCAATGATCGGACATACTTAAACTTGGGAAGAAAAGTCTTTTAATCAAATTTGTCTTATTGATAGTTGGTGTAAGACTGTTTTCAGTGACCTCCCGAAAGTTTTATGACTGGTCAGAAAGGAAAGCCGGAAAGGATTTCTAGTTTGAGAAAGGAGCAAGATACACTCTAACATAGAGTGTGATTATAAGGAACTGGTGGCCAACAAGGAGGCCTGGTGGTGTAGTGGTTTCGAATTGGGCTGCAAACAGCAAGGTCAGCAGTTTGAAACTAGTGGCTGCTCCCTAGAAGAAAGATTAAGATTTCTACTTCCATGAAGAGTTAGTTTGGGAAACTCATGATGGCAGAGTGTTTGCTTTTTTGGTTGTGGACAATAAGGGGCCCGGGTTGCGTAGTGGATTACTTGCTGGGCTGTTAACCACCAGGTGGGCAGTTAAAAAGCACCACCTGCTCTTTAGGAGAAAGATGAGGTTTTCTACAATCTAAGAATCAAGGTTAGACTAATCTACACACACACACACACACACACACACACACACACACACACAAATGCTGAACATTTAGTGAACTTCATTTAGAAGGCTGAAACATCATTCCACTAACTGGACCCAAACATATCAAGGAAGATATTCTATTTGGAAAATATCTTTCATATTCTCTTTTGGTTTTATGAAAGTTCATAAGATGAAGAGTCATGGAAAACTGGAGAAGGAATTATTCCTCACCATTATTCACATCTGCAGAAGCCAAGCAGCACAGTCCTGAGCGCTGGGAGGCACTGCATACCCAGGCCTTAGAATGTGCCCTTTTCCTATTCGACTGTAAAAAGGCGACTATGGTCAACAAATCCCCAATTTTTTTTCTAAAATCAAATACTTTTCTTAGAAAGAAAAGAAACGGAAGGAAGGGAGGGAGAAGAAAGAAAGGAAAGAAAAGAAAGAGAGAAAGAAAGAGAGAGAGAAAGAGAAAGAAAGAAAGAAAGAAAGAAAGAAAGAAAGAAAGAAAGAAAGAAAGAAAGAAAGAAAGAGACCCAGTTTCTTTGGATCATTATCAAATTTTCTCTGCTACCAGACCCACACAAAATCCAAACCCAGGGGTAGTTGCAGGCTCCCCCAGAACAAAGGTTCGTCCTTGTTTTTTTTTTCCCTTATTAGGTTTTCTGTGATTACAAGCAGGGTAGTTTTTATGAAGCACAATAAAACTAACAGTTAAAGCAAAAATACCTGTTTTTAAAGTCTCTAAATACATAATATTTTTTTCCTGGGAACAAACGTTTTAAACTTTCTCAAGAACCAAGATATTTCACGTAGTCTCACTATCTGTGATACACATTTAGTCATAACACAGTATATGCCTACCTAAGGAATGCCGCACCTGCTTGGCCATGTCCACACGCCCATGCACAGATGTGAACAAGCATTAATCAGTCTTATTGCTGAATGCTATCTTTTCTACATCCGACAAATTCAGAGTTTAGCTTGCTCTCCACCTACCATCCTTTCAAAGAACACGCTATGAAGGATGTTACTGAGACTACTAGAGAAATCTGAACATATTGGATATATTTTGATAAGCAGCTCTGGTAGCACAGCGGTGTATGCTTCAGCAGTTTGAAACCACCACCTGCTCTACAGGAGAAAGAGGAGGTTTTCTACTCCCATGGTGCTGTCCTCTCAGAAATCCAAAGGGGCCGTTCTGCTTCAGTCTGTGAGTCAGAATGGACGCGATGGCTGTGAGTTTGGGTTTTTGAGGTATTATTTGATCAGTTTTAACATTCTTGAAAGTGGAAATAGTATTACAGTTACATAAGAATATGTCCTGGTTTTTACCATAAATCCACAAGTACTTGGGGTGAAGCAGTGTTATGTCCACAACTTACTTTCAAACTGTTAGAGTGGGGCAGCGTAAGTGTATATGAGAAGTAAAAAAGTATTGCTACTAGAGGTCTAGTTTATACATAATCTTAAAAAACAACACATAAAAGGCCCACCAAACAGTGGCTTCCTAGTGGATCTGGTGATAGTTTCTTTTATTCAAAAGGGTTAACCCTCTTGAATAGATTTTCTTGAAGGACACAGGACTGGCATGGGGGTTTATTAGGAAGAAGTTTTAAGAAAATTGAGAACTGTGGTGGTGAGAAAAAAGGTTGGAAAAGTGTGATGAGGAATTTTTTCCCCACCACAATGCACCTGCTTATTCTTCGATAGTTAATAAGCAAAGGTTGTCCCAAGACAATTCCATTGGGAAACCTTACCCTGTCTGCCCTACAGCCCTGACCTTGCCTCTTCTGAGTTCTCTCCGCTCGCTCCCTAGACTCAAACAACACTGAAGAGGAGCACAGTTTGAGACCCTTAGTTATGCGAAAGCTGTCTTTCCACATGGGGAACTCAAAGCAGCAGGGACTTCTTTGGGAAGATGGAAACACACCCTTCGGACACGCACAGAGCTGGGTGGAGGCAAGGCTGAGGAACAAGAGCTGATATTTTTGTTTAGTCTTGAATTTGTCACAGAAATCAGGAGATATAAAAAATTCCAGACAATCTGACTAATAAGGATATAGAGCACTACTTATCAGATAATCACCACTAGTAAAAATATGAGACCATGGAATGAGAAATAAGAAGATATTGCTTAAGAGCTATAGGGGAAAAAATCTGGAAATGGACAGTGGTGATGGTTGCACACATGATGAATGTAATCAATGTCACTGAATTATACATGTAAAAAAAAGGGTTTATGTGTTTAGTTACATATATTTAGCTACAATAAAACACACGCACATGTATTCTTAAGCTGCCTAACACTAGTGGAAATCTGGGTATCTTATTTGCTCTTCTGTATAATTTTGAAATCTACAATTTGACAATTTCTGTAATAAAATTTACTTAATTCTTGTTAGATACAAAGGCAATGTTAAACTTAGGGGGAAAAATGGATACCTGGAGATAACAGGTGACTTGCTGCCATTCATGGTATTTGTTCTTTCCCAAGGTTTTCTTGTTGGTTCTTGAAAAATAAAGGACACCAGTTACTAAATACCACCCATGTTCCCAGAGTTACTATAAAGTGAACAGCTAAAGCCATCAGACATGCTTGTATGGGAATATGAATAAGTCCTCTAAATAAAGTGAAATCTCAAGTGTGACAATTTCCCTTAGAAAACATCAGATGATTACATTCAAAACACTGTCATCTACGTCTTGTTGCTTTCCTGAAATGGCCTGTTTTTGTCTGTAATAATAAACTAATAAAAACTTTAATGATAGTGTAGTAATAAGGTCAAGGTAGGTCATTTTAATTAGAATGCAAGAATACAAACTATTGATTTATATTAGTTTAAATAATTTTCAAATCACAATCTTTATAGTGTTTATGTACATCAACATTTATTCCAAATTCAAACAGCCCTTTTAGAGGAAAAGTCAAATAACTAAAAAACCCAGAATAGAACCCTATTATAATTCCTTGTTTCTCAAACCAGCAGGTCCTGGAACTTAGCAGACAATTTTGTTAAATTTCAGTTCACTCTATGTCCTTAGGAGGAGCCGAGTGGCAGGAGCAGCATGCCATGGAAGAAAGGCTTCCTTGGAGATTCCAGAAACCCCCTGGAGCAGTGGTCCTCTGTGATACAGAGGGTCACCAGGAGTTGAGAATCGACTCACTGGCAGCTAAAAACAATCACAAACTCTTAATATAAAAGAGACTGCATGTGTGACAATTGCTTTTCCAATTTGGGCTGAGTCACTGGTTGTCCACATAGGCCTCAGGGATGACTGGGTGAAATCAGAGTGGAATCTTGTTTGAAAGAGAGCCTGGGATCTCACTGTGAAAAGTCTGTAAGTAGCACCCACCGGGGGCTTCTGCAAACTCTCATTTGGTCGCTAGCTTGTTTGCGCTTTAAATTTGCATAAGCAAATTCTCCCATGAAAGCTTGTTTTTGTTCTGATTTATATTGCATCTGGGAATCTCTGAGTAATCTTTCTTTGTTCTCATTAACCAATCAAAATCCTTCCCTTTCAGTTATACAAGTACTTTTTTATTCTTACTTTTGTTTTCTAACACATTCTCTCAAGAACCAACACAGTGGTGGCAGGTTCCAGTTGGGCAGGAGAGACCAAATAATCAGATCAAACGTCCAGGATAATGCACACAAGACCGGTGCATGAAAAGGGGGGAGCCCTGGATGATAAAGAACACGGCAGGCGAGGGAATGGTCACTGGGACACTTTCAAAAAGGAGGAAGGTAGAAAGTTGAGGAAGTAATTCCAAAATTGCTAAACTATAACATGGGATTGCATGTACATGGGATTATAAAGGGCTTAAGAACAAGGCAATGCTGTCCATGGTGTCATCACACAAAGAGAAGTTACTAGGTCCAATCGGGAAAGCAGGGTCATTTTAATTGGAGAGTACTGATATCTAGTATCCTCATGGTTATATATGTTGGGCTGTTAACCACCAGGTCAGCAGTTCGAAACCACAAGGCGCTCCTTGGAAGAAAGATGAAGCTTTCCACTATTATAAAGAGTTACCGTCTTCAGAAACCCACAGGGACAGTTCTACCCTGTCCTATAGGGTCACTACAAATGAGAATCAACTGGATGGCAGTGAGGGTTTGTTTGTTTTGTTTTTGATATCTCTTGAAAATTTGCAAACATTAAAAAATATTTCTTATAACTTACCAGGTGTACTTGTGGATGTCTTAGAAGTTACAGGCTCTGAATCTTCCTAAATATACATAAACAGATGTTAATGATATTATATCTATATAGACAGATAATCCATGCCTTACATTCCCATTTCTAATATTCTCTTTATGCTACATCCCACTTTCCCCCTTCATCTATCTTTTCTCCCATCCACCAGCTTTCTTCTCTCACCGACCAAGTATTCCCCTCGATTCCCCCCAATTCCTTCCTACGGTCTGAGCGAGAATGGCAGGAGCTCAAGATCAGGGGTAAGTTTGGCCAAATGTAACAGGCTCACACCACCCTTTCTTTGTTGACTCCAAATTCTAGGAGAGCTGGCCTAGGAAGAGGGTATGGAGGCCCCGCTCTTAAGGGCGCACATCTTTTAACCACAGGCCTTCTAAGGAAAACATTTAGAAATGGCTGATTCCGTTTAATTCCCTCATTTCAAATGGAAAAGTTTTGAGTCCCCAAGAGATGGAAAAAATCCTTATTTTGTGTGAGGCAGGGTTCGGTACAGAGTTAAGATCTACAAATCTGACGTTCACTGCCGGGTTTCCCCACAACCCCACACCTTCAACCCATTTTACAAGGAATGCCATTTAAAAATTTACACATACCACTCAAAACAAGCCATGTCTAATATCTGAAGAGTTAAATACAAACACACGTAAGCCCACATTCATTGTGCTCACACCAACTCATCTTTCACACAACTTCCGGAATAAGCGCTGCTCTGATGGCAAGTTTAAAGGCTGCGTGGCAGTCCACCGTGGTAAACTCACATTTTTGTCCTCTTTTTGTTCTGCTTCTACTGTTGATCCCTTTTCAGCAATCCTTCTCCTGGAACAAGGCAAACCACATTTTAAAGACAAATCCGTCTATCTCAATATGGAACTACTCTGTCCCGAGGGAAGACCTGCACCCAGTTAAATTACACTTAGAATAAAATGAACAACCCTCTCAAAATCCTGGGCGCAGTCACATTAATGAAATCTCCCACTCACCTCCTAGCCAGCAGGGCACTCATTTCTTCCATTAAACCACTCCCCCCTAAAGGAAGGGGTCCATTTCCACGACCCGTTTCTGTTTTAGATGAGGCTGAATTCACACCAATGGTATTCCCTCCACTTGGGCATGAGGCATCCTCCATCTTAACGAGAACACACACACTTAATAAGCCCGTGTAGTACTGCAGCCATGCTGTTTACCAACACTCAGCACATCCACAGACACATCAGCAACAATGTTGATACAACACCAAAGGATTTTTGTTCGCTTAACCCTTTTTAAGAACCATGGGAGTGTGAATAGCATTAACTTTATATATCAATGGGAGCCTTATCAAAGTTAGCTACAGCAACACAGCACAACACTACGAGCTGTTTCAGTAGTATTCTTGCTTCCTACTTGCCCTCCAAGGAAGCATAACCAGAACCTCGTCTTCAGGAAACATTAGCTAACCTCAAACTGAGGAATGATCTAGAAAATGACTGTTTTCCAAAAATGTTAATCCCATAAGAGAAAAGTTGAGGAAGTGCAACACATTAAAGAGCTGTGACAAATACATGTAACTAACAGGTAGTCTTGGACAAGAGACACAAATTTGCCGTAAGAGACATTATTGGACAACAGATGACATTTGCAGAAGGTCTGTGGATTACAGCATTCTACCAATATTTGATCTCCTGGGTTTTGATAATTACACTGTGGTCACATAGGTAAATGACTTTGTTCTTACAAAACACACTGATCACAATGGATGTATGTATGGATTGTGATAAGAGTTGTACGAGCTCCCAATAAAATGATTTAAGTAAACAAACAAACCCCCACACGGACACATTTAGAAGAGCAAGGGCACAACAGCTCTAACTCACTTGTAAATAGGAAAAAACAGCGTGTGCAGAAAGAAACTTACATAGAGAAAGAGTAATAAAGCAAATCTGAGTCATAGGTTCACAGGAATGTATACTGTTCTTACAACTGTTTTTAAAAAGTGATTTTAATTTAAAAAAATTCAAATTAGTGACATAGGGTTCATGAAATCAAAATACAAAGAATCCATTATTTGAAGTACGTTAAAAGATAAAAGACATACCTGTAAGACGCAGGAAATTAGAAATGTACTTACCCGTGACACTTTTCTCAGTTTTGCCCCGGCAATTGCAGCTGCAAGTCCAGTTAAAGGGCGATTGTCTTCTGACATGGATCCCACAAAAAATCCGGACGCAGGGAGGGGAGGGGCAGGC
>NW_022111324.1:74737667-74786609 GCF_000313985.2 Echinops telfairi
GCTGCAGAAGCCTGGGCAGGGCCTGGTGGGAGTGGTGGAGGGGGTGGAGGTGCAGGTGATCCCAAGACAATGCCTAAGAGAAAGCAATGTTACATAAAACCATCAATAAGAGAGCTAAGTGGTATTGTTTCATGTACAAAGGAATGTAAGAAAGTCATGATGGAGTGATACTTACTAAATTTACCAAATACTAATAGCGCAATTTACTAAAATGCCTAAAGTCGAGATCAGTATTTTTAAAAAGGTATTCTAAGGTTAAAACAAACCCAAATGTACAGCTACTTACTGTCGTATCAAGAGTTTTATTAGTAGAACTGTACAACAAATCATCGAATTAAGATTTTTGTTGTTCACGGTGAAATGGTAAATAAAGTAAAAGCTTCTGAGAGTGGGCAGGGAGGTAACCATCCCTGAAAAATCAAAGGAAGGCACACGGATGCCTGCAGGTACTGTCTGAAATAACAGAACCAAACGGTCCACGCCAGCCTTCAGGTCTGGAGCTTGGGTAAATTCTAAATGGCAAAGACATCCAGTTAGTTGGGTTCTTCACTTAGCGAGAGCTAAAGTGGCTGGATTCAGAATATAAAAAAGGAATGGGTCCCAGGCTAAAGTATTAAAACAGTAACTCTGATTTCAAAGCCAGGGTAGAGAACCACTGAAACAAAGCCTACTGGTAACAAAACAAAATCTCAAAATTCCTCTCAGAATTAAAAAGCGTAGCATTTGCTGTAGAGCTTGCTTTCAGCTTGGAGATCGGGTAAGAGAAATGCCCAAACCTTGGCGAGTCACAAAGGGAATGAAAACAAGAGCTGACTTAGCGCCAGAATTCGGAACCAGTCTACTCAGCCTTCCTTATGGCTTCAAGAGGATATTTGAGGACAACTAAAAGGCTGTTTGCACACTGGACGGTAACATTTTGAAATCGCTCACTTTGAGGAGTTGTGCAAGTTGAAGACATCATTTGCTTAAAGGAGAAAGAGTAATGGACTGTCCATCTTCCATGAACTGTTACTTGTTAGGGACACAGCAGGTAGATCTTTCGATCTTGCCAGGCTGACTGCCTCTTCCAGTGTCCCTGTCCCAGTGACACTCAGAATACTGGAGTCACTGACTCAACTTGTAAGCACATTAAGTCAATAACAAAATATCCATACACACAGCAATAACAAACATTACTATTTTAACTTAGAAACTAAGAATTCTTAAGAGGTATGCAGGTTCAAATCCAGACTATCACATTGGTCCTTTGTTATTGTAAATTGTGTCAGAATTCTTCATGTAGTCCTCTCTAAATCCTACTTAAAAAAAAAAAAGTAAATTAATTACGCACAAAATCAGTTCCTTTGCTACTTTAGAAATAATCCAAACTTAAAAATTCTTCTTTCCCCCTTCTCTCAAACTAAGCTGTGTGGGCTCGAGCGCGTGTGCACATAGGTGGGAACTGGGGATGAGTGAACAGATAACCCGGAGGATGCTAATTCATTCTCTATTCACTCTCTCCAGTCTATGGTTTCTTTTAACTCTGGACCACAGAGTCCCTTGTGGAATATACTAAGCCTACCAGTTACTTTACACACCCCACAGTCAGGCTGCTCCACAGGATTTAGGGTGCTAAGTCAAAACAGAATGGAGTTCCAGATCAAGATGATTCCAGATGAAACTCTGATCTAGCCCATGGCTGCAGTTGGGCACTAAATAGATCTCTATGTTTTCCAGCAATGAGAGGAAAACGAGTTCCTCACATGGCTTTCTTGTGAGGTAGGTCCAAAAGCGTATTCAAGGTAAAGTATTCCTAGTGGGATGCATAAGAAACATATTATGGATTGAAAAACATCCTCAACTACAGAAGACACCCAAACCTAGTTCATTATAGCAATTTCTCATATTGATACTCCAACTGTAATTAAAACAACAGGGTAATGAGATTGTTTCTATTTTAGTATATATATATATATATATATATATATCCATCCCAGAGATGTTCAACAATTAAAACCAGGTTACCCATCCTTATAGGCAAGTAAAGCTGATGCTACATATCGCATTTTCCAGTGGCTCATGGTTAGTGGCAATAAGGAAGCCTTACCCTGTGGGGCTGGTGTCTCGGCCGGCTGAGAGGCTGCCTGCAAGCCTGGCTCAGAAGCAGAGGAGTCTCCCAGCACAGAGTTTAGAGGAGTCTCAACAGAGGCAGGGGCAGCTGCAGAGGGAGAAGGGAGAACACTAGGCTTGGATGAGGGAGTTGAGGCAACAGGGTTGCTCGGAGGAGGAGATGCTTGAGATCCACAGTGTGTGAGTGATGCGAGGGAAGGCAGTGGAGGCGGCGGCGGCGGTGGTGGAGCTGCAGGCCCTGAGGTAGGCGGTGGAGACACTGGATATGTTACAGAGTCAAGCAGCCCATTGGGTGCTGTTGGTGATGGAGGCATTTGGGGCACAGGAGAAGAAACACAAACAGGGAGGACAGGCCTTGGACCAGTAGCTTTGCCTGGGGGGCTGCTAATCATTACTGGAGGAGACGGAGGGAGGGGTGAAAAATTGGAAGTAGACCAGGCACAGGGTTTTGCAGTTGGAGGCTGAGAAGAGGGTGTGCTCACAGGAGAAGAAGGTCGAGAGTTTTTGTTCAGCGGACGCGGAACTGTAGCATAATGGGGAAGAACAGGGTGGAAGGCTGAACCTAACGATGTTGCAAAACGTGTCGCTGAGTGTCGCAGTGGTGGTGTAGGGGGTGTGGAAGTAGGTGGCAAAGTGGTCACTACAGCGTAATCAGGAGTGGCATCTGACACTGGAGCGGAGATGACTTTAGCGTATGATGGAGGAGGTGCTGAAGGAGGCTGGCAACTGGAATACTCAGGAAGTGGAGCGTTATACAGGGAGCTGTCTGAAGATGGAGCTGGACAGAAGGTAGAAAGCAGCAGCAAAAGACAGGATAAAAAAGGAGAGAGAAAAAGGGAGCTAGTGAAGCCACAAAACCAGCAATCAGACAAAATGTATAAATGTAGACTAAAGTTAGCACCAGCGAGTCAGGCACATGTGCATAATTACTTTTACCTGAGAACATGTTAATTAACAAATGCATTTTGAGACCCTAGAGATCTTATTCAATAAGTGGATTAATTAAATTGATTACTTTATCCTGTATGATGAGCAAACCGTTTCTAAATCCTACCACATTGCGTATGTAGTCCACTAAAAGGACATTCGAATTACATGACTAGAGTTATAAACAGAATACGTTATTTTACTCAAAGCAATAAATAGCAAAACATTTAATATAAAAAACCAATAACCCTTACTCAAAGCTTATTTGTGAAAATGTTTCATTTTGTTGGCCATAACCCCAGCAAACACTTATTAAGTACTGTATATACTCAAGTATTAGCTGACCCAAATATTAGACGAGGCACCTACATGAGTATATACAGTACTTAAAAATAGATAAATTAACTCAAACAGCTTAAACAACCCCCCCCATGCTTAATCAACATACACTAAGGGTTTTGATCTATAAGCCATATATAAAAGAAAACTTTGAATCTTATAATAAATGCTAATTTGAAGGAAATATCAAAATACCTAAACCTTTTGGCGATATTTCAATAAATTCTATCAAATCCAGTCATTTTCACATGAGAAAATATTTACATTTAAGTAACTATTTTTTTTAAGTAACTATTTTATAGAGGACGTTTTTACGTTTAAATCTGGTTTTAAATTATCCCTTATCAATTAAGAATACAATAAAGCAAATTGCTGCTCATAGCATGGTAATATAAGATCATATATTGGTGAAGAGTTAAGCAACCTCACGAGGGAAATATATTCCAAGTTCATCCAATTTTAAAAATTCCCCATAAAAACACACTTGCTAACATTACTGCCGATTTATGGGGAGATGGGCGAATAAGAATGCCACAATAAAAACTTCCAAGAGCTTTCTCTAAGTCTCTGAGCAATAAACGCAATACAGAGAGAGATAAAAAGGGAATGCTGAAATAATCATTGCTGCTTATTTTTAATAGCTTCAAATGCAAAATAGCCTAAGATTCAACTACAATTAAAAAAAAACAAACAACCGCCCTGGTTCAGCGATACCAACAACAGGGAGAGTCAATTTCTTACCAGCGTTCGATATTCTCCGCTCTCTCTCCCATTCCAACTGCTCCCTTTCTAACTGTTCCTGCCTCTCCCGGTCAAGCCTCTCCAGTCGCTCCCGCTCCTGCCGCTCCCGCTCCAGGCGATCCTGCCGCTCCCTTTCTTGTCGCTCTCTCTCCAGCTGCTCCTGTTCTAGTCGCTCCCGCTCCAGCCTCTCCCTTTCTACCCTCTCTCTCTCCAGCCTCTCCCGGTCCACTCTCTCTCTCTCCAGTCTTTCCCGGTCCAGCTCCTTTTGCCGTTGCTGCTCTTGCAGTTGCCTGAAATGAAAACAGAATAAAAGAAAGCATTACGGTTCAGTCCCAATAAAGCCAGTGCACTTTCCCACCAACCACACGTGACTGGCTGACTCCTGGTTCAAGTTCAAAGCAAGCAGAGCATGCACTCAACACATACATCGTCTCACACGAAGGAAAGCTATCTCAGAGACGACACTTTTAAAACAACAATGTTGGTTATTGGGGTTCTTGCAGGCTGAATGTCTCAGCACTAAGTAAGGCCTCAGTTTAGTCTACACTTTTCATGAAAAAAGTGCTCAGAACAAGTGAATTTTCCAAGTAACTAGATATAATACTTTAAGAACTGAGTCTTTTTAGTAATTCATGAAAAAATACTTCTAAATTATAACTGCCTTCCTAAAATATAAAACATCAATATTCAATTGTCAAGCAGCACACTATCATCAAAAAAGACAAAAGCAAAAAACACGGTTGGTCTTATCAATAACACAACAAATGTCTGGCAAATGGAGAACAAAATTAGGAAAGAAGAAATGAATATAAATCGTGCGAAATAAGAAAAACTTGGCATCATCTGAAATATACTATCTAGAGGCAACTACAATTAATATTTTGGAGATATATATGGATAGGTTAAAAAAAAAGTACTACCACCGGGGGTTCCAGTTCATACACGCAGAGCTCACTTCAAAGAACACACGTTTCAGTACGCTCTTGTTCAGTGGATGGCTACAGCCAAGTTCTCTTAGTAAGTCTTACTCGCAAGTAGGAGGCCATCAAAAAGTTTTAAAAAGTCTCATCAAAACTGTAGCTTCCAAAGAGATCTGCAGGGCCAGTTAAATTCAAGGCAGACAGGTCAGCTCAGCAGGTTATGGTGATTTGGGGGGTGGGGGAACTCTGGAGAGGATTTGTGATAGAGCTTCTCAAAGGACATAAAACTGGGTCTCATTAGAAAGAAATTATAAGAAAATGGGTACCTGCATTGGTGAGAAAAAGGCCAGAAAAGTCGCACTGAGGAAATCTCCCCCTCCCCCCATCGTGACACACACTGACTGGTACCCATCCCTTGAAGGGCGTTCCTAAGAGAACATCATGGAGAAGCTTACTCTACAGCCCCGATCCTGTCCCTTCCTTCAAGATTTCTCTGTTTGTTCCCCAAACGGAAAGAACAATTCAAAGAAACATAATGTAAGTCCCTAGAGGACATCAAAACTCCTATTTTTGACGTGATGTGAACAGATGAGCACAGAATTCCTTGGGGAAGAGTTAGAGAGATGGAAACCCTATCTTCAGAAGTTTATAGCTTAGAGAATATGCTGCAAAAACAGCCTCACATTTTAATTTGTCTGATAAAAGTTTCTACATTTTTATACTATACCTAGTATTTTTAGAGCAATACTTTTGACTCAACTGTCATATAGATTTTTTTTCTCATGTAAAAATGCACTTAAAGGTTAAAGAAAGTATGGATTGTGTTAAGAGTTGTATGAGCCCCTAATAAAATGATTTTTAAAAAAGGTTAAAGAAAAATAAATAAAAACAATGAAATTAATTCCTGCTTCCTGACCACTCTGAAATCTGCTTTATTCCCTTCCACTTAATATATTATGCAAATTATTTTAATCAGTAAAAACAGCTCTGTATCATTATTTTAAGTTATGAATAATTTTACTGGGAGCTCTTACAGCTCTTGTAACAATCCATACATAGTCATTGTATCAAGCACATTTGTACATATGTTGCCATCATCATTTTCTTTCTACTTGAGTCCTTGGTATCAGCTCCTCCCACCCACCCTCACCCTCGCGAACCCTTGATAAATTATTATTTTCATATTTTACACTGCAGTCTCCATCTTTTATTTTTTTCATGACATAGAATTAATTCTATTATATCACTATCCATAGTTCAAGCAGTCTCTATGGTAGGATATACACTATCTTAAAACTATTATTATCACAGCCATACAAACTGCCTTCAATTGTCTGAAACCCTACCTAGGAAATAGTTAATAGACCCATATAATGGCACAGATTTGCTAGGTGGAAGGTATAAAATTTTGAAGTTTCCTAATATATGGTTCCAAATTATCTACAGGAAGAGTTGGACACTAAGTAACATTCCTCAGCAGCCTTGCAATAGTTATTAATGCCCACTTTCTCTCTCTCACCAATGTAGGCATAATCATTATCAATTTTTGCTAGTCAGACTGGCATCACCTAACAGTTTGCATTTCTTCGGCTATTTCATGTGATCTGAGCCTTTGCTAGCTCTATCTTTTACATAGCCCTTTCCTACAATAAGATTGCATGATTGTCTACACTTCCTTTTAATACTGTTATGGTTTTATTTATTTATACTTAATTTACCTGAAATGTATAAAATTTGCAAAGAGGTCACCCTATTGCCACCTCCAAATGACCGTGTTTATTGAATAATTGATGGCTCTGACTTAAGGTGTTATCTTTCCATGTGTTGGTGGTTTTGGAACTTCTAGAACATTCTAGTTCTGAACCTGTTTTGTTTTGCGTGACAACAGTATGCTGATGCTCTGATACTTAAAATATACTTTAATATAGACTAAGTTGTATCCATCCTTATTACTTTTTTTTTTCAATTAAATTGTTGACATGAATGGGTTTAATCTCCACCAACCTACCTCTTTTGACAGTAATGATCAAAGAATGTTTTAATGTGAAAACCTTGTCTTGACGTTTGTGGTAATAATTTCTTTTAGAAGAATTAATATCAAACTACTCCTAGGAGGTAGGGATTAAAGATGTCACAATTGTCAAATTTTCTCAAGATGTTTATACAGCTTGATTTTTTCCACTCCTCCCCTTTAGCATAGTCCCTTACATCCCTAGGTTCTGCAATTTGCTGCAAGATCTTACAGAATTCACGAAGCTTTCAAGATGCTCCCCATGGTTATGTGTGCTGGTAAAGGTCCAGTCTGAAGGTCGGATGTCTGCCTGGAGGCTCTGCCTCATGCACAAGGCTTCAGAAGCTGATAACATCGGGTCAGATGATGGACTACAGCTCAGTTCCACGAACCAGAGGTCACAGAGAGGCGCAGGGTCCAGAGGCAGAATCAAAGAGGTCCAAAAGTCGAAACAGGTCTTTCTGCTTATACCTAGGAAGCTTTGCGTCTACCTTTGCTTCAGCTAGGTAGCCAAAAACCAAAGTCACAGCCTTTGAGTGAATTCCGACTCACAGCAGAAGTCACAAAAACAAAAGTTTTGATGGAGGTGTAGTTATCTCACAGCAGACCATACCCCTAAGCGAACAAAGGGTGTGACTTAAGTTACACCCTGAGCTTAGCAGAGAACTCCCTCCATAGTGGGAGAATGGCCACAAGTAGAGGTTAGCATTTGCAATACATCACAAAGGGCCATATCAACTGACTGCTTCCCAACTTATTACAACTGTGGCTTCAGACAGCATTTGTCCCTTTTGTGACATCCTAATTTTACCCAACAGAATGCCGTCTAGGTTCATCCATGTTCTGAGGTGTCTCATAGATTCATCTAGTATTCTTTAATGTTGGATAGTATTTCATTTTGTGTATGTGACGAAGTTTATTTATCAATCCTTAACAGAAGAGCATGCATTTTTGCCCTATCTTTTGGCTACTGTGACTACCTTGAACATGAGGGTGCAAGTATCATTCCTGTCTTGGCCCTTACTTCTCTAAAATATATACCAAGTAGAGAGATTGCTACGTCATATGCTATTTCTATTCCCATTTTTTTAGGAGGCACAATACCACGTTCCACAGTGGTTGCGCCATTTTATAGTCTACTGGCAGAATGTGAGGCTTCAATCTCAATCCTCTCACATCCTCACGGGCAGTTGCTGCTTCCTGGTGGTTCTTTTTAACTTGCCTATCAATGCTGGGGTCAGGTGCTAGCTCACTATTGGTTTGATTTGCACCTTTCTCATGGCCACAAGCCAATGATCACAAGCATTTATTCATGTTTGCTGGCCGCCTAAATGTCCTCTTTGGTGAAGTGTCTGTTCATGTCTTCTGCCTATTTTTCAACTGGATTAAAATGTTTTTCATGGTGAAATGTTTTCTAAAATTTTTGGGATCATCCCCTTGTCTAATAAGTCGTTTTTTCCAGTTTTGTGGGCTTTTTTACTCCTTTGGGACCATGTCTAATTATAAGGAGGTCCCAGTCACTCATTTTATCTTCTCTTGTTTCTGTTTTGTTTTTCTTTTAAATCATTTTATTGGGGGCTCGTACAACTCATCACAATCCATACATCCATCTACTGTGTCAAGCACATTTGTACATTTGTTGCCATCATCATTCTCAAAACATTTGCTTTCTACCTGAGCCCTTGGTATCAGCTCCTCTCCCCCACTCCCCTCCCTGTTTATGTGTTTTACGTTTGATAGTGAGTCTTTGCCATGAAACAGGGTTAAGTTTGCCCATTTTTCTACTGATGGTTTTCAGAGATCTAGGTTTTACATTTAGGTCTTTGATCCATCTTGCATTTATTTGTGTATATGAAGTGAGATATAGGTCCTATTTTCATTCTTGTACCAATGGATAGCCAGTTTCACCAACAATAGTCGTCAGACTATTCACCGTCCCCAATGAACTGTGTTTTGGCCCTTTGTCAAAGATCAATGGTCAATGTTGTTAGATGACATCGAGTTGGTTCCCCCTATCGCGACCCAATGCACAACACGACACTGCCCAGTCCTGCGCCATCCTCACAACTGTTCCTATGCTTAAGCCCATTGTTGCAGAACACTGTTGACAGGGAGATGGACTTAATTCTGGGTTCTGAATTCTCTTCCATTGGTGTTTGTCATTTTTCTAGATAATTCTCATACACTTTTCTATACAAAGTTAGGGCCATTTTATTACATTCAATTAACACTTTATGCCATCACCTTATCTTCTCAATCCTAGGATATTTTATTAACTATGCAGATTAACTAGAAAAAATATGCATACTCTTTTTCCCATATCTGAGAAAGTATGGAATATCTTGATATTTATTCAACTATTTTTTTATGCCATAGTGGTTTCCTCTTTAAGACTTCCAACTTCAAAAGCTAATTATTGAATCTTTTTTACATTTTTATCTGCCATTAGTGGAATATTCTCTTATTTTTTAACTCCATCTTTTGCATTAACATTTTGAAGTCCCCTGTACTTCAAAGCATTTTGGGGAAGATTAAATGAGAGAAAACACTAAAAGTTCTTAAAAGTACAGGGTACATAAAAGCAACAAGTGTGAGGGAGAGAGGGGAAAAATGAGGAGCTGACACCAAGGGCTCATGTAGAAAGCAGATGTTTTGAGAATGATGATGGCAACATATCTACAAATGTGCTGGACACAATGGATGTGTATATGGATTGTGATAAGAGTTGTATGAATCCCCAATAAATTATTTTTTTTTTAAAAAGGTGACAAGTGTGAGTTATGGTAACTCAACCCCAACCAAATCAACCCAACCCAAGCCACTGCCAAAGTCAACGCTGAGTCTTAACAACCCTGTAAGACAGAACAGAATTGCCCCAGTGGGTTTCTGGGACTAAACACTTTGCTGGGGCAGACCCAGACAGACTCATCGTTCTCTTGTGAAGTGGCTGGTGGGCTGGAACCATCGAACTAGGTTAACTGTCAGACGAGTAATACATGGGGCCAGCAGGGGTTCTCGAACTATGATGATGATAAATGATCAAATTGGGACCTTCCTTAGACTGACTGATAAATTCACTGCCATCAGTCGATGCAGACTCACAGTGACTCTGCAGGACAAGGAAGAACTGCAGTGGGTCTGAGACTACAGTTTTACAGGAGCAGAAAGCCCCATCTTTCTCCCAGCTGATAGATAACCTGCTTCAGTATCCAATTAGAGACAGAGCTGAATGACAGAATACGGTATTTTCTGTCCCTTTTAGTAGCATTAGTATTTTTCACTGGTCTTTCAAAAAATGTCTTGCTGTTATGTTTTCTAAGCTGGCAATAAAATAAAGGAAAGGCCCATTAGAACCAGTAAGTTAATTCTCCTTCTCTCACAAAAAGACATAGCCTCTCTCTCTGGACATACCACCATATCTAACAATGACTGCAAGAGAAAACAGAAGTAATTACAACAGTACTAATTATGGCTATTCGTTATTTAAGACACCAATTACTATATGATTAAATTCAATTCTCAGCATATTACACCAACTTCATTGACCATGTGATCAAATGCTTGCTGCCAATTCAGGGATAAGGACAATAAAATGACAGTATTAAGAAGATTGTTTTTAATGGCAAATGAGACCGAAAAAGTTCAGTTATCATTTTCTGAATAACCTGCATCTAAGAGTCCTGGTGCATATTGGGAGCCAAACTGGGCTTATAACACCTCAAGGCTGGTTCTACTCTTTCATATAAGGTCTTGATGAGTCAGAATCAATTTGATGTCAGCAAGTTTGCTTTGAGTTTGGGGATTAACAAACTTACTCAACTGAGGTGCATATTAAACTAAAAATTAAATTTAAAACATGCGACAGGATTTTTTTAAAAAAGGGATCACTAAAGTGTAATACTGTATTAGTTTGGCACAGAGGGCAAAAATTACACTGATAATATAATCATAATATACTCAGATTAAGTACCAAAGGCAAGGGAAGGAATTTAACTTTAGAGCATAGAAGCTATACCAAGAAATCCAAGTTATTGGGTTTTATAAAGGTCCTTTTTTTATTTATAGGTTGCTTTTAAAAAAATCAAAATATACATGGTTATAGTTTTAAAAACTTTAAACAAAACCAATAGCTCACTGCTCTAAACCTTTCCCCATTTCCTATATTTCAGAAGCAATTACTGCTGACTATTTTTAATTTTCCTACATTTAAACTTTAGATACTAGCTACTGACTTTCTAATAGAAGATGCGTCCCTCAACTCCCTCACCACACACAACCATTCCCCCAATATCATCACAGGAGCACATTATTTTCTTTGTTTAAAATCAACATTTCAGATTTGTATTTTCAATGTGACATGTCCAAACTGTTTAGAAGATTAACCACAAAACAAACAAACAAAAAAGGTGGCAAAAAAAGGGATTAACCACAGAGTACCCTGTCACAGAAGGAGCCCTCGTGGCAAAGGGGCAGGGCTGCTGAACACAAGGCCAAAAGTTGGAAACCAGCAGCAGCTCCACAGGAGAAAGACGGGACTTCCTACTCCCATGCAGAGTTCTAGTCTCAGAAACCCACAAGGGCAGTTGTAGCCGGTCTCTCCTACAGGGTCATGATGAGTCAGCATTGACACCAGTGTTTGGATTTGGGATCCTGTGACTGAATTTCTTTTCTAATCGAAGTGATTAGTTTATTTTACCCGCAAGTTCATGGTTGCTTCACTAAGCAATACAATGCTCTTAATATTAAAAAAAATATTAAGTTATTGTGAGAAAGACAGATTTGAATGAGGTGACTCTGAAAGAATTGTTACAGTAAAACAATAGAGTTTTGAACTAATAAAAGCATTGTGTCAGTCAGGGTGTCCCAACTTAAGAAGTTTGTTCTGTGAGTCCTAATTTCCCAGGTTCTCTGTTTTTAAGAGACTGCCTGCCTACACCATAATGCCAGAGAGATCCTGCAAGTGCAACGATTCAGGCAGTCCACACAGCTAGAAGAGGAACTACTGACTGTATTTTGTTGCTTTGATGGCAGGACAAACAATGGAAATCTGCCTAACTTTTAGTCTGCTCAGAGAAAAGTTGCCCGACTACCGAGTGCAACAGACAATTTCTGCCTTTGCTGTTTTAGTTGTTACTGAGTTGATTGTGACTCATGGCGACCTCATGAGTACCGAGAAGAACTGCTCCACAGGGTCTTCAAGGGCTGTGCCCTTGGAAGTGCACTGCCAAGCCTCTCTTCCACAGCACCTACCTCTGGGTAGGTTCTAACCTCCACCTTTCGGCTATATGCTGAAACTCAGTACCACCGAGCCGATTCCAACTCATCGCATTGAACCATTACTGGCATTCACACACTAGAAATGCACACGTCTCTTCTTTCCAGACTTCTGGCTACAATCGATTGGTCTCTTCATCTTAAAACAGAATCAACCTAAAGACTTTTTCAAAGTACAAATGCCGGAATTCCTAACTAGGAAATTTTCCATACTTATTTTAGAGATAGGTTATCATTTGTGATACTCTTAAGTTCTAAGTAGTTATAATTTCTGGCAGTTGCACTGTAATTGCTTCTGAACAATCTTTTTCTCCAGCTGCTTAAATTCTCCTAAATATTCATATCTTAATGGGGGGGGGGGATCTGCTTCTCCGCCCAAGTAAGAAGGTGTATGTATGTGTGTGTATACACACACACACACACACACACACACACAAAGCAGAACCCCACAATGAGATTATGAACTTAAAAAAATAAAAATTAAACATGTAGCTTATATTGACTCAAAGATTTTTTAAAATCAAGCAATAACAAAAACATAAGATACATTTAATTCAGCCTTATCTATAATGAATAGACTTTGGGAAATAGTGACTTAAATTTTGACATAATGAAGGAGGGAATACCAGGGAAAATGTTCGATAATTACTAACCCCTTGATGGTACTGACAAATGTCAGCAAAGAAAAACTAGGTAAGTGTTTTGATTGCATAATGTGGGCAGTTAATTCTATATGCAAACAAATAAAAATGGATAAACATTAATAAGATCAGTTCATTTCAGAATTGTAGAATTCCTGAGACAAGAGGCTATACTTACAAAAGAAGGCGGTCGACTCTTGGTCCATCCTGTCTCTGAAGAATAAATGGTGGGCTATACACTTTCATTGTTTCAGCTCCCCTGTCTGTGTCAGGTTAGAATCACCACCTTTTATAACTCTAATGTAGGAACGGTGATTTACGAACTATTTATAGATATTAACTAAGTGAGAAACTAAAAGGACTGACTCATGCTTCTTAGAATATATTGCTTTCATTACAGTTAAGCTGAGGAAGTCACAAATTACTAATGAGTAGGAACCCAAAAATGGTATTAACAATGAGACACACATGAATAGATAACTATACTATCATGTTAATCTAGTAAAGTTATTAGACCACTAAGATTTAACATTTAAATCAGTTTGTTTTATTCAACTTCATGCTCATTAAAATATGTTTTTAAGTTCAAGGATTACATTAAAACTGTAATCCCCTTCTACCCCTGTCACCCCAAACCTTTCCTTTCCGTTCTCCCAATAAAATTGTAGCATCACTTTGGACATATCAATAGTCACTTATATTATACATGACCAATCACATTAACTTTCGTTGAGAACAGCTTCTTTCTCACACTGTTATTGAAAATTACTTCCCTTTTAAATTTTGTTTCTTTTTCTGAAAACCCTTTCTTGCTTTAGCAAAAAGTATAGGTTCTGTCTCCTGCTCATATTCCAGCCCTGACTCTCTTGGCTCCCATCTGAAGTTTTGCTCCCAAAGCTTTGCTTTCCCCTTGCCCTTGGTCATACTAGGAATGTCCTGGTCTCTTTCCTGCGTTGGATCCTTCCTATCTTGAGATCCTCCAGGTTTCATCACCTTTGCTTTCCTCTTGTTTGAATGGGAAACACTATGCGGTAGTTTTGCATAAAGGAGGACAGAGGTGGTTTTGGATGGGAAGATAAGACTGGAAATCATTTCTCTGAAGATTCCATCAAATCATTGTATACAATCTATTTCTTCCTCAAGCATTTAAAATAATCTATTTCTTCCTCAAGCATTTAAAATAATTTTAGAATTCCCATGTTCTGAAATTCCAGTGCTATATGCCTTAGTAGAAGTCCTGGTGGTGAATGTTACATATTGGGCTGCTAACTGCAAGGTCTGTAGTTTGAAACCACTAGTTGCTCCATGGGAGAAAGAAGGGGCTTTCTACTCTTGTAAAGAGTTACAGTCTCGGAAACTCACAGGAGCAGTTCTACCCTGTCCCACAGGGTCGGTGAGTTTGATTGTTTTGGTATTATGCTGTAATGATGATGGGTCTTTTCTTGTTTTCCCACGTATTGGATAGGGCACCTGGTTAGACTCTCCTATCTAAATCAGCAAACTACAGTCGGAGGGTCAGGCAAGGCCACAGGCATCTATCTAAACAATGTTTATGGTAAGCTCCATAGGAAGAGGAGCCCTGGTGGCTCAATGAGTTAAGCAATGGGCTGCTGGTCTCAAGGCCGGCTATTCAAACCCAACAGCCACTCACTGTGACAAAGATGAAACAGTGCACTCTGGTAAAGAGTTACAATCTCAGAAGTCCACAGGGGCAGTTCTACTCTGGGCTTTTGGTTGATTCACTACATCAGAATCAACTCATGGCAGAGGATTTGGTTTTTACAAGGGAGGAGTTGAGCTAAGGAGATACTATGGCCCACAAAGCCTAACATATTTATAATCTAGCAGTTTGGAAGGAGCCCTGGAGACAATATTGGGCAAACATTAGATTGCTAATCACAAGGTTGGTAGGTTCAAACCCACCTTGGGAGAATGATGAGGCTATCTTGCGCCTATAAAGATACACAGCCTCAAAAATTCTATCAGGTGTTACTATGTGTGGCAATGGACTCAATGGCAGTATTTTACTTTTGTAACAAGAAAAAATATGTAGACCCTAGATTTAGATGGTCAAGCCAAAGAGTTCCAGGAAATTTCCTTATGTTATCTATTTGAACATTGTAGCCTGCAAAATAACCAATACCAGTTAACATCATATGCCTCACTAAAGAGAAGCAGTTCCAGCTATCATATTAGGGGTCAGTTAATTAAATGTTTGACCAGTATGGTCCTTGAATGATTTTATAAATGGCCCTTGGCCAAAAAAAGATTCTCCAGCCCTGCTATAGAGACACCAGACTGAACTGAGAAAGGTTTTCTGTGAAAGACCAGTCAGTATCCTATTGAATATTCTGTTCTTCCTTTTAAACAAAACTTTAAAAATGTAAAAGCCAATCTCACCTTGCAGTTGTATTACACAGGTTGCAAGGCCAAATTTGGTCATGCGTTATTGACCTCTGGTCAAACTGGTATTGTTTTGTTGTCCAATAGAGTAGATATCAGTAACATGTAGCTTACCTTTAAGCACTTGAAGTATGGCTAGATGGAATTAAGATGCACTCTATTGTATAAAAATACAAATCTAATTAAAAAATGCGGTCTAGTAAGAAGAATATAAAATCTCTAAAATGTTTGTATCAATTACCAGTTGAAGTAATACGGGAGGGTACCCAAAAAGGCCAGAATACCTCCCACCTCAAGCTATGTATTTAATTTTTTTTTTTTAACAAAACAACCACAGCACCTTCAAAGTACTCTCCATTATACTTAATACATTTGTCAAATCTGCTATGCCATTCTTGGAAACATTTTTCAAACTCATCTGTTTGGATGGCTGACAGGATCTCCTTCGTTTTTTTCTTCCTCTTCTACGTCATCAAATCGCTGCCCTTTCATGTCCTGAAGTCGCACAGAGCGAGGTCAAGTGAGTACGGTGCATGGAGCAAGAGGCATGTTGTTTTTTGCCAAAAACTGATGCAGAGATGGCTGCATGAGCAGGTGCATTTTCGTGGTGGCAAAACTAGTCCCATCTGCCACAAATCAGGCCTTTTTTGTCGCATACTATTATCCTATCTTCCCAGAGCCTCTTAATAGAAAGCTTATTAGTCTGACCTGGTGGAATGAACTCCAAATAAACTATTTCCCCTGCATGAAAAAAACAAATGAGCATCGTCTTGATCTTTGATTTCACTTGATGAGTTTTTGGGTGAAGTGACAATGGTGTCTTCCACTAGCTTGATTGATGCTTGCTTTCAGCCTCGTAGGAATAGCGCCATGTTTCATCACCAGTAATGACCTTGGGAAAAAAGTCTGGGTCGCTTTGGAGCTGTTCTTTCAAAGTGCGACATGTTTCCACTCAGTGCTCTTTTTCTTGGCCAGTCAGACCTTAGGCACAAATTTCACAGCGACTCCTCTCACTCCCAAATCTTCATTTATAATTTGTTGAACTGATCTCCAAGATATTCCAGATAGCTTCCCCATCTCTTCAATGGTCCATGTCGGTCTTCGAGCACAAATGTGGGAATTCTGTTGACATTTTTGTCTGTTCTGGAAGTTTATATAGACATCCAGAACAAGGTTTGTCATCAATTGACATTTCACTTTTTTTGAAACAAGAAAACTACTCATACACTTGAGTTTTTCCCATAGCGCTGTCCTTGTAAGCGATGTTCAACGTCACAACAGCTTCTGTGGCATTTTTCCCTGAGCAGGAGGCAAAATTTCACAGCTGATGCTGATATATGAAGTCGGCCATCACAAAAAACACGAGGTTTGGTTAAAACTGCTTTTATGAAAAAATTCACTGTGACCAGTGAGAATCTTCCCGGGGGACACCACTGGGTGTCATCAAGCAAGTTACTCAATGCTAACCTAGTGGGAAAAATGCATACTATGCAAGCTCCACCCTGTGGAGCTTTTGCAGTTTTATTTTTTCGGGGGACTGGGGGTACCCCCTCATATTTCAGGTACAATCGAGCATATTATTAAAAACAAATTCATGTTTCTTTTCTATTTAAAAAAAGATGTACTTAATAAAAAATTTTAAAACCACATATGGTTTGCTCTCTATTTGTTAGGCAGCACTGGTGTAGCCCCTCTCGAGAGTAAAACACTAGTCTTTTGTTTGGGTGTGGTGGGAAATCTCAGTATCGAAACACTCCTCAGGAGCCCTATGGTGTAGTGGTTGGACCAAAAGGGTGACACTTCAAACCCAGAAGCTGCTCTGAGGGACAAAGGTGTGGCAACAGCCTGTTTCCATAAAGATTTACAACACTCCTGTGGGCAGTTCTGTTCTTGGCAGTTCTGTGAGTTGGAACTGACTCAATGGCAACCAGAATGGGTGCTTTTTTTGGTAAACAGACTTTTAACCAATAGCTTACTATTAAAAGGGCACACCACAGCCCCTTTTTCTTCCCTGTCCTGGATTAGTTTTGGCTTTCTCTGCTCTTCTGAGTTAGTTACCATTCATGGAAAAGATTTTAGATAGTCACTTTTTGCCAGTGAAGTGCATTGATGTCCCTAAAAGCCTAAACAATGTTCTTCGGCATGAAACTGATCTTATCTTCCTACAAAAAAATCAGACCCTGAAAATGTGAAAATCTTAATTTAAATAGCCTGCCCCAATTTTTGTGACAATAGTCAGAAAGCAAGGGAAAATATTTTAAAAACTGAAAATTTGAACTACGGATTTATTTTTTATTTATATTTATCATTTCATTTTCATTATTATTTTACTTTATTCATTATTTTAAAATGATTTTATTGGGGGCTCGTACAACTCTTATCACAATCTATACATACACATTCATTGTGTCAAGCACATTTGTACATTTGTTGCCATCATCATTCTCAAAACATTTGCTTTCTACTTGAGCCCTTAGTAGCAGCTCCCTTTCCCCCTCCCCGCCCCTCCCTCATGAATCCTTGATAATTTATAAATTATAATTTTGTTATAACTAACACAGTCCTGACGTCTTCCTTCACCCACTTTTCTGTTGTCCATCCCCCAGGGAGAAGGTTATACATAGATCCTTGTAATTGGTTCCCCCTTTCCACCTCACCCTGCCTCTACCCTCCTGGTATCGCTACTCTCAGCACCGGTCTTAGAAGGGATCACCTGTCCTGGATTCCCTGTGTTTCCAGTTGCTATCTGTACCAGTGTACAACTTCTGGTCTAGCCAGATTTGTAAGGTAGCATTGGGATCACAATACTGGGGAGAGGAAGCATTTAAGAACTAGAGAAAAGTTCTGTGTTTCATCATTGTTACACTGCACCTTGACTGACTGGTCTCCTCCCGGCGACCCTTCCGTAAGGGGATGTCCAGTTGCCTAAAGATGGATCTTGGGTCCCTAATCTGCACTCCCCCTCATTCACAATGATTTGATTTTTTTTGTTCTTTGATGCCTGATACCTGATCCCTTTGACACTTCGTGATCACACAGGCTGGTATGCTTCCTCCATGTGGGCTTTGTTGCTTCTGATCTAGATGGGCGCTTGTTTACCTTCAAGTCTTTAAGACCCTAGACTCTTTATCTTTTCATAGGTGGGCTCCATCAACTTTGTTCACCACATTTGCTTAAGGAGCACATTATTCATATCATTCTCTTTCCAACCTACGCCTAACTATCAGCCCAGATACAGAATCTTTATTGGTTTTAATTTATTAAGACTCTATAATACTAGCTTATCTAAAAGTAGTAACACAAATGAAACAGCACTTACTATAATATGAACCCTATCCCCAAACTGGTGCTAAAAATCTTATGGATTAATATTACAATGTAAACTAACATTCTTCCTCCCCTAGGGCTTTTTGAAAAGCAGTGTAGGAGAGTCTCGAGTTAACATGAAAAAGTTACTCAGTTCATGAAATACCCAAACTAAAGATTTCATACCAAAAGAAAGAGGCTTTGATGGTTACAATGGGAGGGAGAGGAAGGGAGGAAAGGGGAGGCAATGAGCTAGATGGCAAAGCAGTGTTCTAACTCAGTAAAGGGGAGGATAGAGTTCTACAAGGAGAGAAAAAAACAAAATGGGAGGTGGGCAGGCAAGTTATTGGGAGATTTGATAAATACCTTAAGTTGTTGAATACAACTTGGCAAGAATTATTGGCAAGAATTTTTCCCTTCCCTTGATGATTATCGAAAGTCAACAGCTATTTGCTAGGAGTTGGCATGGACTGGATGGCAATGGTACATGGGCCCAGGAGGTACAGTGAGTGCCAACAGAGAGGTAGGAGGTGTGAACCCACTGCCTGCTCTTCCAGAAGAAAAGATGACGGTCTGGAAGCCCAGAGAGGGCGTCTACACGGTCCTGTGGAGTCTCCACGAGCCAGCGTTTGTGTAGACGTGACAACACACAGCATAGGATTTATGAAGAAATAACAACAGGTTGTTTCGCCTCCCAAAGTATACAAGTAGCAAATTCTTATGGAAACACAGGGAATCCAAGACAGATGAACCTCTCAGGACCAGAGGTGAGAATGGCGATAGCGGAGGGTGGCGAGAAGGTGGGGTAGAAGGGGGGACACATTACAAGGATCGACATCTAACCCCCTGCCTGGGGAACAGACAACAGAAAAGTGGGTGAAAGGAGACGTTGGACAATGTAACATATGACAAAATAATAATTTATAAATTATCAAGGGTCCATGAGGGAAGAGGGAACTGGGAAGAAGGGGGAAAAATGAAAAGCTGATACCAAGGGTTCAAGCAGAAAGCAAATGTTTTGAGAATGATGATGGCAACAAATGTACAAATGTACTTAACACAATGGATGTATACATGGATTGTGATAAGAGCTGTACGAGCCCCCAATAAAATGATTCTAAAAAATAAATAAAAGAAAAATTTTAAATGACTAATTTTGGAAATAAGAATGAGAAGAAAGGCACAATTGTGTAGGAGTCCCCTTTCGCCCCAACCTCTACTTTAATACCCTTCTGTATGGTCTGAGGTTTTCTTTGTCACATGCAAGGGAGTTAAGAAAAATTAAACTGGCAGTAATAAAGTGGGGAATTGGCTATCGAAAGAAACAGTGTCCAGGTTCCTAAAGGCTTGAAGGTAAACAAGCGGCCATCTAGCTCAGAAGCAACAAAGCCCACTTGGAAGAAGCACACCAGCCTTTGTGATCATGAGGTGTTGAAGGGATCAGGTATGAGGCATCAAAGAACAAAAATCATATTATTGTGAATGAGGGGAGTACAGAGTGGGGACCCAAAACCCATCTGTAGGCAACTGGACATCCCCTTACTGAAGGGTCGCGGGGAGGAGACGAGCCAGTCAGGGTGCAGTGTAGCAATGATGAAACATACACCTTTCCTCTAATTCTTAAATGCTCCCACCCACCCCCACTATTATGATCCCAATTCTACCTTACAAATCTGGCTAGACCAGAAGACGTACAAGGGTACAGAAAGGAACTGGAAACAAGGAATCCAGGACAGATGATCCCTTCAAGACCAGGGCTGAGAGTAGCGATACCTGGAGGGTGGAGGGAAGGTGGGGTAGAAAGGGAGAACCGATTATAAGGCTCTACATATAACCTCATCCCTGAGGGATGGACAACAGAAAAGTGGGTGAAGGGAGATGTCAGATAGGACAAAATAATAATATATAAATTATCAAGGGTTCGTGAGGGATAGGGGGGTGGGCAGGGGGTAAAATGAGGAGCTGATACCAAGGGCTCAAGTAGAAAGCAAATGTTTTGAAAATGATGAGAGCAACAAATGTACAAATGTGCTTTGACACAATGGATGTGTGTATGGATTGTGTTAAGAGTTGTACGAGCCCCCAATAAAATGATTTTTTAATTAAAAAAAAATAAAGTGGGGAATTGAGAGGATCTATGGTAAACGTAGAAAATTCAATGAGGAATCTACAAGAATGATAAATGTATGAGACTAAATATTAAAGAAAGCTATTAGGAATGAAAACATCAGACGAGGGGATCCACCAAGCTTTTAGAAAAAGATATAACAAGTGTGTACTTGCATAGATATCGTGAACGAACACATTTAGACCTTCAAAGCTAGAATTTTGGGAGAAATATGAAAGGAAGGATGGAATGTACATGGAAAATGAGGTCAAAAATTTTAAATGGAGGCATTAGAGGATATGCAAATCTATGAGCTCTGTATCAGGGATTCTCATTGAGGACCATACTGGAATGTAGGATTACGTGTGACATCAAAAATTACATGCAAATGTTTGTGTGTCATGTGCATCCCTGCAGTTAAAGAGTGGGACAGTTAAGTGTAGGTGGTAGGACACTGCTTTCACAAATTCTCAGAAGGGGCCACGAGTGTCCAAACTCTTTTAAAGGATCTGCATACATACAAATAGAAAAACCTCAGGTTCAGATGAGCATTGCTGGGACTAGCATTTTGATATGAGAATAAATCTAAATGAAGCACGTTTTTCATAACAATTACTAGAACTTACTCAGTACCCACAATCCAATGATAATAGTGAGCTGCTAGGTCCTGACAATCGTCTATGATGGGGACTAATTGTGTGACCCTTAACAGACCAGCATTAAAGGCATAAAGGCATCCATCCTTGTTGCAGACTCATTTATATCTACTAGTCAAACAGTTGGCAGTTCCAAACCAACCAAAGGTTCTTCAGAAGATAGGCCTGGCAATCTGCGTCAGAAAGGTCATGGCTTTGAAAAGCCTATGGCGTTCAGTTCTACAGTTGGTACACATGGGGTTGTCATGAGGTGGAATAAGCTCAAAAACAACCAACATCAACAAAAAAATAAAATCCCTTACAGTCTAAAGGCATTTTTGTATGCTAGTAAGCACATCTTAAAACAAAAAACCTAAATTCACTGCTACTGAGTGGATGATTCTGACGCACAACAGGACAGGGTGGTACAGCCCTGTGAATTTCCAAGGCAGAAACTCTTTCTGGGGCAGAAAGCCCTGCCCTTCTCTGGAGGAGCAGCTGGTGGCTTCAACCGCTGACCTCGCAGCGAACAGCCCGATTCAAAACCACCCCGCCACCAGGGCTCTTTAAAAACATCTAAAATGGTTTAATTTGCCAGTAATGTGATTTTTACAAGACAGCAGATAAGGAATTTGAACACTTTTGGACTAGTATTAACAAGTATTTACTTATATTGTTTATTCTAAACTGTAATATAAGAATTAATGCTATGGCGTTTCAGTGGCTGACAAAACACAATCTACTTTCAATATTACGATGTTTATTGTTCAGTCTTGTGCCCTACAAAGAAAAGGTGCAAACAATAATATAAACTTACCTTCTTTGAATTTCCAATTCTTCTTGTGATGGGCCATTTTGAACTTGGGCAGGTAGTTGTGGATTTTGTCTAGGCAATGTTGGCCCTATAAAGGGAAAGGGGGAAACATTACAGATGACCATTAGCTGGATAGAGGTGGGGACACCATGAGAATAACATAAAAGTCACATATTTACAACAAATGTACCTTCTTTTCATCTAGCAAAATAAAATATAAGCTTTACATAACACACAGCAAATGAAAAGACTGCAACATAATACTGTCATCATCCCCAGAGGCTTACTTCAAACAAATGGAAAAACATCAACAATAAAGAAAAAAGAAACATTTATATATGAAGAGCTTGAGTAAAACAAGTGTTTAATGAGCATCTGAATAGGCACCTAAGCTTGACATTTTCTAAGACAATGACACATTCTTGTTAGGGCAATTACTCATGAAGTGGAGAGGGAAAACTTAATGAAAAATCAGAATTCAAAAACTCACCTAAATAGAACACTGGAAATGAAAAACAGGAGAGAGAAAGCATGAGAACCTTATTACTAGACTGAAGTATGCTACTGTATTTATCAAACTTGCTCAATTTAAGCTGCAATTTTTGTTTAATGGGCTGGCATTTCCAGGACTGATGAAATAAACATTTGCTCAACTTCTATCAAATAATTAACAACCTACTTAGCTGATGCAATAGGGATAATCTTAATAACTTTTCATTTGGAACAAGGAAAAACAGCTACATTCACATCAATATGGTTCTATCATGAGAAATTAATGCCCAACTGCCATGTAATCATACAATGCTAATCCATCGACAGCTTCTGAGAGCATCACTAACTTAAAAGTCCCCAGTTATAAGAGTGAAGTGTGTCATACAATAGGATAAATAAATTTTGGCCTAATAAACAATTTCTGGGGTTTAAGAAAACAATCCTAAAGTCTAATCCAGTAAACAATAAAGAAATATTAATGAGTGTCCACCCATGGAGAAGAGTGTGAGCAATGATAGAATGCACGAAATTCCGATTTCTAATGTGGCTGCAAATACTCTTAGCAGATACTTACAGATTACTAGTATTTGAAATCAATAGATAAATGTAGTAAACAAAGAAATGCTCTATACTAAAGCAAATTCTTGTCATTTTAGAGAGACAACAGCACAAAATACCTAGTTTTCACTACTGGGGGTGAGTTTAAAACTAGAAAGCCAAGATTGTGGTACTGGTATGTCCCAAGTGCAGAAAATCAGAAATAATTTGCTCTAAACTTACCTATACATCTTTTCCTCATCTCTTTCCTAATGTTTTTAGATTAATCATTTAAAGTGTCCTCTAAAGACAACTGACAACCACAGTGTAGTATGTCAGTAAATTTTCTAAAAGAGCCTGCTATTTTAAGCAAATAAAATATAAAAATATACTAATCCCAGGTAATCAGTAGTTAAAAAAAAACCTTTAAAAATAAAGTACACATTTAAATGTTTGCATAAATGAAAATATATAACTGTTACCAAAGTAAGCAGATTGCAGTCCTTTCCTCGGGAAACAAACATAATGATGTAACTAACAACAGACTGTCCTTTGAAGCCCTAGACTAGTTCCTAATACTTTACAGGGAAGCTGCCTCTTCTAGCAGCAAGAGGGAGCATGACAAAATAAACCTGATAAAATGAGAAATAGTTACAGGGGAGCACTTCATATATTTGAAGTTATAAAAAAAATGGTTAATGCAAACATTTAGCATGGGCAACTCACTAGACTATTTGGCCTATTTTTAAAAATAGTTTTGAGTACTTTAATGAAAATCTTATTAGCAGCTGAATTCCAGCAAGTCAGATTTGTTGGTCTAAGAGAAAAATGAATCTTACTATCCAATCAATTAAGAATATAATCCTACTTTCTAGGACAGGCATCCTATCAATAATGATTCTAATTACTATTAAACTTGTAAATTTTCATTTAAAAAAGATGTCAAAACTTTCAACCCAAACCACTGCTTTTATTAAATAGATTTTTTAAGACATAAAATTTTTAATATGTAAATGAATTTTGAAAAGCAAATGAGAAGGAAAAGTATTGTTTAGCAATTTATGGAAGCCTCTGAATTTTTTTTTTTAAGGTAAAAGCTTTTCAGCAAACTTTTTCATTGAAGGTGGTTTTAAAGTGTGGGTAATTATTTTATGAGTAATATCACTATAAAACAGTAGTTATCTTATTCATAGAGCAGAAAAGAAAACTTCAAAGAAGATCCTTTTAAAATGGGAGGAATTTTTATGCAAAAACAACAACTGTTAATTATTTTCTAGCTGGTTCTTTGGGATAATGGGTTCTGCCCTTCCATATATATATAAAATATATATATTTTAAACCGTGGGTGGGGGGAGCATTTTCTCACAGCTTTATTTAATCTTGGTGGTTTATTTGTTTCTTCATTAATATTGTCAAATTACAATAGTAATAAAATCACATAGAAACTGTGCATTTGAAAAATAATACAAACACACTTAAAGTATTAAACAAAGCTCCAAGTACACTCTGGAACTTGAAATACACAGTTACATTTTTTCTATCCTGTTGAATATGTTAACAGATTGTAAAATGGGGGAAATAATATCAAAGGCAACACACGTTAACATAAACCTGCAACTAAAACGGAGTGAGGCAAAGCTGTCTATTTGTTGTCACTCTATTTGCTGAAATATATTACTTCACATAGGTCATTTTCCTAAATGAGTAGGGTATCTGTTTTCCCACAAGATACCAAAAAGGGTACTTTCCAAACCATTCCAGTGGGCAAATGACAATATTTTTGTAAGCATCGCATAGTAATTAATAATGTTTATTAAAAAAGAAAAAAATAACGCTTATTTAGAATGGAGAAAAAAAGAGACCAACCAACCAGCCAAATTTAAGAAATGCGTAAACCTGTCTTTTTCCTTTTTCCCCAATAGCTGTTTGAGGGCTTAAAGTTTTCTCCCTGTGCCAAAGGCAGTGGTTGATCTTAATTTGAAGGTTAGAAGAAAAAAAAAGCACACACATACCTTATAGCAAAGCATGTGAATTACTCTACTGTTTCTAATATAGAATGGCCATGGGACCGATATTATATCCTACAAATGATAGAAATAAGATTAGAATAACGCTACACTAAGCATGGCATTTCCTGTTGCCTTGAATGCTGAGTCTTGGATAGAGCCTGTTTCATTTATGTCATATTTAAAATGTCACAAATAAGTCTAGTTTCACAGTTAACCACGGATTAAGTAAAAACACATGTCTAGATGGCAAATAGGGTGTTAAAAAATATACACAACGCAATCAAGTTTAAACTTAGCAAGGTGGAAACTGTATTGTTTACACTTCCTTAAATCCAATAAGGTAATATTGGTGATTGATTAAGGTAATACTGGCAAGAAATATTAAATCAATACATTATTTTGCAGGTTTAAGCTTTCACTTTTATTAAAGTCAAATCAATCTTTTCCCTGCAATAGGGTAATTGAGGAAATCTTCAAAATGAGAAGCAAAAGCACAAATACAAACACAATTGCTGGTAACTGGCTCTGACTTAGAAGAACCTCCAGGAAGAGGCAGAAAACTCAGACATAAAAGGCACTGATTAAATACTTACTCTACAAAGTTTAATTGTGAAATTAGGAGGATACGGGTATTTAGAAAGAACCGCACAAGAGGCTGACAGCTGTTAACTGTTGTTACCCGGATTGATCCTAAAACTTAACTTGAGGCAGATTTTAAAAGATATTAAGATTTTTTATTTGGGGAGAAAATTACCATACAAATTTGCCTAAGCCAGTAACTGAGTATGCATATACATTTTGAAACATGTAATTCTTTTTGAAGGTAAAGAAACCTTATCAGTAATATTGATAGTCAAAGTTCCAAATCACACGGACAAAAATGAATAGACAGCAGCATTCTTCACTGGTCACATAAAATCTGAGCAGCACATGACGTTGTAACCCTGTCTCTCAAGTAAAGTAACCTGGCTCATCAAAGTACACGAGTCCAAAAAGGAAAAAAAAGCAAACTCCGAAAATCAGAAGTTGGTTTTTGGAACTTGGATTTTCAAAACAGAAAATTTTCGGACCAAATCGGGGTACAGGTGCCACGTTAAAGTCAAGGATTAATGATCGCTCGTTTGGAGTGGGTAAGTACTGAATCAACTCGAAGGCAGTGGGTTTTGTGTTTCAATATTAAATGACGGATTTAGTTTGTCCATGCAAAAAATATGCACATGTGCACACATGTGTGATGAAGGTGAAGGTGAGAGAAGACTGGAGAGCCTAGCTTCATTCCCAAACCACAGGCATCCAACCTTGTGAATAAAGGAGGCTGAAGACCCCAGATCAACCTATAAACAAAAGTAAGCTTACAGCTGCCTCATGACATACCCAACTGAAATGAATTCAAGTTAAACAAAATTGTTCTGTAACTCAATACAAATGAATCAAGCATACATTTTCCCAAATCATATTAGGATAAACATACAAAATTTTTAAAAATTATAAATTTAAGAGTTTTGCTTCCAAGTAAGAGTTGAAATTAACTACAAATAAACCTCCCCTTCTCTTTTGTGTTTGGGTAGGTGGATAAGAATTAATTAGAAAGCCTTCATTCTAACTTAATCCTCACTATCAAGCCAACCCCAAAGCTAACCAAATTACCTACATGAATCACAACAAAAATCACAACACTGAAAACAGGCACTTGGCTCTACATCCCCAAATCCCACAGATCAGACTATGGCCTAAGGAAACAAAAGTTATGGAAATGTGCAAGTATGTACCATAGCTTGAAAAAGTAATGTAAACATAATGTTGCTTACCACAGAAAATACATCGCAAATTAGTGCTGTCCTGGGTAGCAGTAACCTTGCTCTGGGCTGCAACAGACACCTTGGTGTTAGAAGCTTCAAAGGACAAACGGGGGCCATCTGAAGAACTTCACACAAACTAAAAGGTGCTTTGAAATGTTCAAAATGTATTTATACATATGTTCTAACTAGATCCTCATCCTGGAAAGCTCTGTAGCCTACTATTAAACATTTCTCCTGTAACATAAGCTTTTAAAGAAATGTTTACGTAATATTATTTGTGGAAAAACCTATAAGCCAAAAATCAAATGATGCATTAATGTATAGTTTAATTGCTTCCTGAGTTATAAAATTAAAGTGTGCAATCCACATTTTACAATGACATATTTGTAAAGTAAGTGGGGATGAAGTATGAGAAGTCAAGCTCTATGGCCATTAAAGTTAATCTCATTAATTCTAATCATATTAGAGTTAACTCAAGTTAAGGACTGCTCATGTAGGTAAGTTTAATTTTGAAAAAGATTTGTAGGGGGAAATGTTTGGAATTAATTTGAGAATAACGGATTTCTACTGACTGAAAAAAAGACCAAAGTCAATAAATATAGATGACAGCAACTAAGAACTTTTTATTCATTAATGAAAAAAATGAGCCTACAGCCTCATTGGCTTTGCACTTTGAAAAATTAAAGCTGTTCCGTGTTTTTCCAAGACACATTTGATTCTTTAATATGTGTGCATGTATACATACATATACATATATTGGCAAAATACCATATTAAAATGTATGGTAAATCAAAGCTGCTTAACAATTCAGGTTATTTGCATTAATATTTATCTTACAAGTTAATAAAGTATATTCTCTTTAGGAGGATAAAAAAATAAAAACAAAAAAAAGAACAACTCTATGAGAAGGCAGTAACTTATGAAAAATGAGTTTGTCCAAAATCAAGGTGAGAGTAAAAACCGAGTTTGGAAAAATAAAATATTTTAAAATAAGTATAATAATAGTGACAGCCAAAATATCACATCAATAATTTTCTATAAAATCCCAAGAAATTTCTTTTCAGCATTGGAAAGAGTTTTTTTCCCATTGACATTAACCTAGAAACAGTTAATAGGTTCAAAATACTCTGGTTAAGAAAGACCACATCAAGGCAAAGGCAGTTTTTTGACTCCAGATCTCACAACTGTATTCTTTAAGCAATACAAGTTTATGCTAACTAAAATTTTCCACAAAATCAGACCCAATTTATATTTTTGAAAATGCACATCTGAAAACAGTAGTAAATCTTAATAAGTTTTGAAAGAAATTAGGTTTAATACAAAGTACCAAATTTATCTTCATTTAAAAAATATTTACACACAGCAGATATTTTCAAATTAGCAAAATAATCGAAATTGATAAGCATCTTCTTTGCTAAGTACTTCTAACTCCCAATCGATTACTATTATGACTAAAATTGCATGCACAAAAATATTTACAGCAACAATACAAGATATAGCAAGACTGGAGGCATATATATAAAGCTTTTACACTATTAGGAGAGAAACAACTTACAATAAACTACGTATTTTTAAGTTAAAATATCCCTAAAAATCTGTTTTAATAACAACTACTGTCAAATCTTTATTAACTAAAAAGAAAAAAAAGGCCCAATCTTCAGGTTTTACCCTACAGTTCTTTTAATCTAATATTTAATGCAAAATACAAAACTTACAAGAAAAATTTGAGAAATGATCTCGTCTCTGGCAGCAAAGAAACTGCCACATGACATTACCAATCATTGTGGCAGAAAGTCATCAATGCCGCCCTCCTGACAACCGTCAGAATGCAGAGAACGCATCATTACTGCGAAAGCCAAAACCGTTCCAAACCAAACCACCCATCCTCCTCACAAAGCCATTATACAACAATCTCACACTTGGTCTCTGTAAAAGCTGCTTCTTTCTACTGCCTTTTCCTTCACACTACCAGGTAAAATAATGATCCAAATTCTGATAAGGTTGCTTGAATTTTACTGCAGTATGCATTTCCTGAAGACACTAAATTATTCATTACTTCATATGCAGGAGGCAAACACGTACTTCCTGCTTAATACTGGTGCAATTAACCCTTCCATCACTTAGCTGGGACAGGAGGAAGGAAGGTGAGAAAGAATGTTCAGTGTTGAAGTTTGCGTAACATTCAGTAATATGGTGGTCTCACCGTATTTTGATTTAGGACTAAGCACAGACATCCCATATGCCTTAAAAAAAAAAACTCACTCCTTTGTTTTATTGGCACATAATCCACATCACACAATTCAACTGTTCAATCACACCAAGAAGAATTGTACAATCATTACCACAATCAATTTCAGAACATTTTTTCTTTCCCCCCATGATTAAGCCACCTTTAAAATGAATGTGTAATCACATTCAGTTCCAGTGCTCCCTCCCCCTCCTGCCTTCATTGCTTACTCCCCACTATCCACAACTACATCCCCTACAAATTCTTGTTATCAGTTATTATCTCTATGCATCCACTCCTACTGTGCTTCACAAACAGATAAACCCTACAAAAGCAACAAAGAATAGTAATATAAAGATAAAAATACCAAAATGAGCAAGAAAGAAAAGACCTCCACCAATCTTTAAAAAGCCAGGGAAGGAATTTATTTCATGGAACAAGCAAGATCCTTGTACCTAAAACAAATTCAGGCTGGGTCTAGAGCAGTGGTTCTCAACCTTTTTAATGCCGTGACCCTTTAATACAGTTCCTCGTGTTGTGGTGACACCCCCCCCACCATAAAATTATTTTTGCTGTTACTTCATAACTGTAATTTTGCTACTGTTATGAATTGTATAATAAATATATGATATGCAGGATGCATTAGGCGACCCCTGTGAAAGGGTCGTTCAACCCCCAAAGGGGTCACAACCCACAGGTTGAGAACCGCTGGTTTAGTGGGAGGTCAACTGGCCAACTATCAAGTTAGATCCAGCATAATCAGGATTACAATGATCTATGTTTGATAGTAAGGCTATTCCAGACCCTTGACTGTGGCTAGAAGGGATCTGCCAGTGGCTTAATCTGACTAGATACTCTGCAGATGGGTTTTGGGCTCCCACTTTCCACTACAGCCTTCCACAAATTGGGTGTTCACAATTTTAGCTCTGATACTTTTCCCTTCGTCATATTTGAATTTTGTTATCCTCATCTTTGAATCACACAAGCTGGTGTGCTTCTTCCATGTGGATCAATCTGACTCCTCACTTAGATGGTTGCTTGTTTGAATACAAGCCTTTAAGACCCCAGGACACTATTAAGATTGATAGCGGGGCACCATCTGCTTTCTGAATCACCACACTTTGCTGTAGGACCCTTATCTTCAGTGCCATATGCCTTATAGTTTACCTATGAAAAGACATTTCTCTTTAAGTAACAAAGCAAAACAAAGCAAACCTCTCCTCTTAGAGTCGATTGAGACTCACAGTGAGTGACTCTGGCAGGCCAAAGTAGAAATGGTTTGATAGAGTTTCTGAGGCTGCAAATCTTTCTTTACACAAGTGGACTGCCACATCTATCTCCCGCGGAGTGGCTGGTAGGTTCACACCAGTCACCTTTTGGATAGCTGCCAAGTGCTTAAATCCTGCCAAACCAGGGCTCCATCCTCTTTAAGTTATTTTAACAAACAAACAAAACAAAACAAAACTCCAAACTCACTGCTTTCAGGCCAATTCCGACAATCAGCAACCCTATAAAACAGGGCAGAACTGCTCCCTGCGGATTTTTGCGGTTGTACATCTTTTCAGAAGCAGAAAGCAGGCCTGGTGGTTTCAAACTGCTGACCCTTTGGTTAGCAGTGCTCCTCCTCGGTAAAGTTACACTTAGGATTGAGATATTCCAAAAATATTTAATTAAGCATCTATATCAGATGTTCAGGGCAGAAAAATAGCCATTCCCACCAGCTCCTCTGATCTTCATATAGTCTAATCATGACTATTCAACTTCTTTCTCACTGTTTGACAAGTAAGGTATTCTCCAGGCTCTTCCCCCTTTCTTCGACTATCGGAGCTTTGTATGAACGGGAGAATATCACAATCGCTGGTGGGATATAAGTAGTTCAAAGTGATAGATTTGCCCAGCATTGGATAATTACCATAGTAGACTCAACATTAGCGGCTTCCACTATAAGCAGTTAGTCCCGGTGCAGTTTGTATTGGGGCTATTAGCCATTACAGAGTTTGCTTAAAGACTGGTTTGGATTTGATTTGCACTCTCTGGGACACTGGCCTGCAAAGTGGCTGAGTGCAGCATCAGTCGGTAGACTTCACACTTTTGACCATTAATAAGGCCCACGGGTATTGCAAAGTTCTACTGTTCACATTTGAGACCATGACTGCAAAATCCATCTGTGCTGTTTTTCTCTAAGGTGTGTGGAATGGAGTGGAGAAGATACTGCAGCTACATGATTGCCAGCATTTAAAACACACATATCATACTGTAAGGAACTGAGCAAGATATAAAAATTGCAAAATGTAAATGTTACTCCTGGTGTTGGCATATCTGAAGCAGCATTTTGAAACATTTTAAAAAGTATTATTTCAATTTATATTTTAACATACGAGGTGCCTTCAAAAGGTTCGTGGAAAACTCCCATTATCTTTCAATTCCATTCTTCCACACACTTTTTGAAGCTCCTTCAAAGGTAAATGAAAAGTACTGCTAAGAGGTGTAGAAATCTTTACCGAACAGAAATATTGAAATGTGAAGCTATTGTTTCTCAACAAATGCTCCATCTGGGTCCAGATCCTTTTAAAGGCATGGTCTGGATCTCTCTAACCCTTCCCCCAAAGAATTCTGCGCCCCTCTGCTGACACCACAACAAAAGGGCAGTCTTGGAGTCCTCAAGGGACTCAAATCGTGTTCCTTTGAATGTTCTCTGAATGTTGCAAACAAAAAGAAACCTGATGGGCAGGAGCGGTGATGGGGTAAGATTACCTAACAAAACTAATAGGACAACCCTCCTTTCAATCCTCCATGTGCATTGTCCTGCTAGAAAGCATTGCTCAGCACAACTTTCCTGGCCTTTTTCTCACCAGTGCCGTTTCAATTTTCTCAAAGTGTCTTTATCATAAACCCTTGGGAGCATCCTGTGTCCCTCAAGAAAATACATCAAGATGATTCCTTTGGAATCCCCCTAAACAGTCACCATCACCTCAGCTAACCTCTCGGCCTTAATTATCTGGTCCAATAGATTACTTTGGAGGCCACTGTTTGGAGTGGAACCTTCTTTTGATGGCACCCTAATGATAATAAGACAAGTGTTATTACTGAGAGAACTTGTCTGCGGCCATCCACTGATCACAAAGACTTGTTGAAAGATTGTATTTGAAATAAGCACGTGCAATTAAGAATTGGAAACCTAATAGCAATACTTTTTGGCTTTACTCTCATATCAATATAAGTTTAATAAGAAAACCCTTATATAATCTTAGGAAATGGATTTGCATATACAACCACACATTAGAAATGTAATAAAGCACTTATAAAATAAATGACAAAAAACACTCGATCTTAGGCAGCATTGTACAGAGTACTTCAAAAGGCTTCTTCCCAGTCTGGTAAGGCCAATAAAATGAAACTGCTAAGGATTCAAGTATGAAAACTGTGGTGACCATTCACAATAACCACAACAGAAAGATGATGTGTCTGAACCGTGCTAGAAACTTATTTTTTATCTTGGAAAACAAGGTGTGAAAAATAAAAACAAGGTGCGTGTTATTGTTGTTCTTGCCAAGCAGCCAAATCTCCTACACAACAGAGTTAGAAACAAGGATGCCCTGTTCAAAGACCATGGTCAAGCATGCTGGCTTCAGTGTGTGCCACTTCCCCCAGCCCTGGCAATAACTCAGTCTTCCACATCAAGTGCCAGTAAGGGTTCACTATGCCTCTTCCAGGTCCACCATTCCAGGGCTTTGCCCCATTATTTTCCCTATTCCAATTATTGTTCTGCTTAATCCAAAATTTAAAAATTCAGAGCTCTTTGATTTTACTTCATTAGCCATGACTGAACCAGCTCAAACGGCCATCAAATCCTTGCTTTACATTACTCCTAAATGCCATATTCCAGTGCTTCGTGCCCATAATCCGACTGCTGCCTAGCTCATCCAATTCAGGTTTTCACTCTCTGTGAAACAGGCATACTGGTCTTCCAATTTCTCAAATGTGCTCTATGCTCTGCCCCTCTCCACTGCCTTTTTCACACATACACGTGGCGTTGTGCCCATGATACTGTTCTCCTGCTCAACTAGTATGCTTACTTCTTCAAGAATTAGAATGTTCTGTCAGGCAACTCTCCATCGCAGTTGCTATCTGTCCTCATACAACTAAGATGACCATTTCTCCCTCCATTGCTGGAAATTCTTATTTTGTACTTCAACACCTTCATTTATATATGCGTGTGTGCATATATCTATATATGTCTGTATATTTCCTCTATTAGCCATTTCAAAAAATTTTAAAGATTACACATAATATAAATTTCCTAAAAAGTGTAAGGAACCAGTCTAAAGACCCAGGAGGGAAGTTTTAATATTAAAATTAGGCAGAGGTTCAAGCTTAAATGTGTGTGGGCAAACAAAAAGGGGGGAGTTTATTTTGCTATGAATGGGCGTGCGAGGCAGAAAATTGAGCTGCTACAGTCTACAAATGGAGATTTAGGGGGAAAATGATAAAGATGCTCAAGTCTGGGGACAAGACTCACTCTGTGTGGGGGTGGGGTGCCTCAGACCACTGGTACAGAGGAAGTACAAAAGTTCAACTCAGTCACATAATGAGAGCTGAAATTCTTTTACCTGAGGAAAAGGTTTTTATCCTTGAAGTATAAAGATTTTCAAGACCATCTTACCTGGGCTTTTCTACTTTTGTAAGGGAAGGAGTAAAGAGAAGCATGAAAAATGAGATTGCTAACACTCTAAACTCTTGGGTGAGGAAATGAAGAAAGGCAGTAGAGCAACACTGGGAAAAAAAGTTGAGCCTGGGGACTGAACAAGTGCTCCCAGTTATGAGCTTTCACTTTGGTCCTATGTTCATCTGTATCTTCAATATAGAACAGAAAATACTACACATTTCTGCTTTTACCAGTTTATTATGTTTTAAAATATTAGTTTCTTTACTAAAGAATCCAAGAAAGGCTTGTTTTATCTCTTTATTTAAAAAGTTCTTAGGATACAGTCACTACTTCCACTGTATTCCACACTCACTTTTCACAATGGCAGGTATGACACATCTTACAAGATGCATGCACCTTGACACCGTAGTGTTAAAGCAGCCATTTGCTAAAGAGCACCTACTGAGTGATTGCATGGAGATGAAAGAGTCACAACCAGTACATACACAGGCAGGAAGTAGATTCGTGGTTGCCTGTGAGATTACAGGGCATGAGGGGAGAGGAGGGAAGCGGTTATGGGATGGCAGCTAAAAAATTCCTTTTGGATGGTGAAAATGGTCTAAAACTGATCGCAGTGGTTTTCACGCTAGAAAAAGACTGAATTGTAAATCTTAAGGGAGTACATAATAAAGTACAGCTCAATAGTTGTTAGGTTGGGGGGGTGAGGGAGGGCATGTCTATTTGTATTCTTCATCTCAGAATATTTTATAACACAAAATTGGGAGAGAAAAAAAAAGTTCAATGCCTACCACTTTCCACTATGAATAATATTAAAGCAGATAATCTCTGAGTAGTTTTAAGGATGTTCATTTCTGCCTTTATGCTTTTCTCCATTGCATTCATTTTTTATTAATAAACATACACCTTCATATTCAGGGGAGAAAGGTGTTTTCATTTGAGAAACAAAATGCCAGGGTGTAAATCAGAGTTCTATTAACAAAGAGGGCTTTTTGGCAGGCACTGCTCTAACTGGTTCTAGTTTCTGACAGCGAACTGGCCATAAACAAAGCTGGAAGTGACACCACTAACAAAACCAGTTTGACCCGGAGCATCTGGAAGGGCTGCAGACCAGAACCTGGATGCCCTTTCCAAGTGCCAGGGCACACAGCAGCTCCTCTGCTACCCACGGGCTGCTTTCCAACAGCAATCAAAACCAAAGGCATTTCTCAGGCCATGATCTCTGGGTACACATCCACTTAGAATGGTACATGGAAAACCAGGACTGTCCTAGTTAAACTAGGGCAGCTGTCTCTTTTTCCATGAGCGCCCTATTGTCCTTGCCCTTCTGTTTCTCTGCATAATGATTCATGATCCTTCATCTGCAAAACCAAGATACAACCTCTATTTAAAACACCATGGGACAACCAATATCTAAATGACAAAGACATCCAAATAGACTTTTGGAAATTTAATATTTATTTTAAAAACATAGTGCTGAATCCATATATATACTCACACACACATATATAAATAAACTGGACTTGTTTACCTCACATGGGGTTTATGATTAAAATCGTTACATAGGTATGAGGATGATCAGCAGAGATCTAAAAATAAATGCTACACAAACTGAACATCACTACCTTCAGTCTCTGAAATGTAATTATACCCGAAACAATATGTACCCTTCTCGCATTATGTACTCCTTTAACAATGGATTGATCGCCTAATAACCAAAACAAAAGAAAACAAAAACAGCTCATGGCCTTCTAGTCAACTCTTAACTCACAGTAACCTGACAGGACCATGTAAGTTTCCAAGACAGTAACTGTTTCTGGGAGTAGAAAGCCTTATCTTTCTCTCACAGAGCAGATGGTGGGTTCACACTACTGACCTTGTTAGGTTTTCAGCCAAATGTATAACCCCTACATGACCAGGGCCCCTGGCTTTATAACCAGTAGGACATACATTGTAGCATGCTATTTCAGCCAATGATGGCATTTTTTTTACAGGAAACACTAGTATATTTAAATGAAGAGGGGGAAAATGGAGGAGGGGGAAAAGCTATTATCAATCTTGCCAAACTTACAAATAATTATAAACCATTAAAATAGGAGTATCATGTTTCCACTTTTATTTAGAAGTAATAAATATTTCCTAATTAAAGTTATTCCTATTTTTTTAAAAAGGTTTATAAAAGCTTATTAAAACATTTTAAGTTACATTTTTAGTTCAATCTATAGGCTTTTATTACTTTCCTCCAAAGACATTTTCTATGTTAAATTACTTTTTTTACTGCAAACTCTCAGAAATAAAGATAAAGGAGCACCAGTAAGTAAGTTATTTTTATTAAAAAACAGTAAGTGGGAGGGGTGGATGTCAATACTAGCTGAAGTCCTAAAGAAAACACAACATAAAGCCCCAGTACTAAATGGTAACTGGTAGAGACTAAGCTAGTTTCCCATTGAACATGTGATTGCTAAATTATTACTTTATATCAATTATATGATGAGCTGTTTGCCTTGCTAGGCACAAAGGTGGTCATAAGTAACCTCAATGCCATATTCATCTTCAGATTACTAGCAATCAGCAATAGAGCTCAGCACACAGGAAGTACCTGATGAATCTGCTCACCTGAACTGTTGGGTTTTTTTGGGGGAGTGCTTTAAAAAAAAGCAGAATTGATGCAACACAAGGGCATACTATCTAGTAGCTGTATGCCAGGTACCTAAACCAATTCACTTACACAGTGCAAATGTGGATGGAGCAGAGAAGAGAAAATACAGAAATCAATGAATAATTTATATATTATAGGGTGTAGTGAGTTATGCATTGAATTGCTAACCAAAAGGTTCATAGTTGGAAACCACCAGCCATTCTGTGGGAAATCGGCTGCTACTTTAAAGATTTATAGCCTCGAAAACCTTTATAGGGTCACTGAGTCACAACTCAATGGATTTGGTTTTAGCTTATTCATATAAATAATACTAATTACTGCATTAAAGATATTTGAGAACTACTTATGCATCACAAGATTCTTAGTCTAGGTTAATGGGATTGTCGGCTGACTGCATTTTAAAATATATGTTTCTGTCTTTTGGTCCACTGAAAGAGATACTTCATGTAATTTGATCTTTATGCACAAATGAAATCTGCCAGTTAAGTGCCACAGGAGTCACGGTGATGCTGCCAGGGAAGTACTGCGTTAGACTCTAACTGCAAGGCTGGAGGTTTTTAAATGCCACTGTAGGAGCCCTGGAGGTGTAGTGGTTATGCATTGGGCTGATAACCCCAAAGTGAGCAGTTCGAAACCACCATAAGATCTGCAGGAAAGAGACAAGGCTTTCGTTTCTCTTCCCATAAAGAGTTACAGTCTTGGAAACCCACAGAGGCAATCTCCCACTGGATCACTATGAGAATCAATTCAATAGCATCATCATTAACTTTGGTTTTGGTAAATTTATTTATACAATCTAGAAATTTGCATCTTAGGAACTGTGAGAGAAAAAAATTAAGGAATCGAAAGGCTTAGATTCATTCATCTATAAACCCACTACCAAACCTAGATTCCTCGCTAAACTATTATCTGACTTTTTCAGTCACTTACACCATTTCTATTTTAGAGTAAGACAAGATACCCTAAGTCACAGATCATAAGACCGAAGCCATGCTCACCAAAGGTACACTGTTCAAGTTGAGCTAGCTATGTTCAAACTACGTACAGTGGTTGTTCTAAACAGCCAGTGATCAGGGGTTTAAGAATTTAAAAATCTACCTGCACAATATAGATAATACAGCCTATTGTCAAAATCACAAGAGAAATCACAAATGCACCCAAGTAACTAGAATCCAAAGGAATCGGGGTACAGCAAGTGTTTGCCTAGTTACTGGGTAAATTTCCTATTTTCAGCATGAAAGAGGTCACTAAACCTACATTTTTTTTCTCTTTCAGTGATACAACAATGGTGAAATTATGAATAACCTCTGCCCACTTCTGTGACTAGTTATTCTAAATGGTACCCCTCCATGAATTCTTCATGGAAAGACAATGAAAAACAGGAGGAAATTTTTTTTAAGCAAGAAGGAAGGTTTCTCTGTACAGTCAGTCAATGCTGAGCATGCCCATCTACATAAAAAGGACAGAAAAACAGAATAATTAATTCTCCTCTCATAGCCAACCTTCATGTTTCTTTGTTGGGCTAGAAAAGAGAAAGGAACAAAACAGAAACTGGTTTCAGCTCTCCAAGATGGGTTTCAGCAGTCACAGCAGCAGTTTAAAAGCATGTTGGGGCTGGGACGTCAAACTCTGAAAATGACTGAAGATCCTGAGGAGGAATTTTTCCTTATTCAGATTATGTCTATTAGAATTTACTATATTAAATACTGTAATATAAAAACTTCTGTCCTGGTTTCTATTACTCCAATTGAAGAATAACAATTTTTTTTAACTAGGGGAAAATTTTTAAAATAAAACTAGATTCTGCAGATCTCTTTAATGTTTGGCTTAACGGAGGCAATTGGGTGGCTTTATTTCTTTCTGCAGTCAAAATGTCACAGTATCTTTTTTTATTCTTTCACAGGATCTTTTAGACTAAAACATATGGAGCAAACAAAGGATCTTGCAGACCTTCTGAAAGAATCTAGAAGGAGATACTCAACCTTGGACCACACCAAGTGTGGTGTCTCTGAGTGTCTCTGAGTTAGCATTTTAAGACTCCTGATTCTGCATCTAATTTGGCCCAAAAGAAAATCAAAAGTAGAGAGAGCAAGCAAGTACACTGTAATCCGGGCATGAATACCTCTAATAATAAAGAAGTTTGTAAATTTCATAGTAGCAGCTACTAATAACTATTTGTAGGCTACTAATGTCTGCTTGTGATTAATAATTAGATGTAGAATTTTTGCCAATTTGAAGTGTTAATCAATATGAATATTAGGCTGGACAAATGAGAAAGATCTGAGCTATAAGGAATTCTTACTTACAGCTCACTATGGAAATATCCACAATTATTTTCTTGGATAAATCTCCACACAACAGTGTATCTCTATAACCAAATGCCAAACTCACTCGCATGGAGCTGATTCTGATTTGCAGTCGCCCTAAATGATAAGGTAAAACCCCCCTGTGGGTTTCTCAGACCTCTCTTTTTCCCACAGTGCAGCTGATGGTTTCAAACTGCTGGCCTTGAGGTTAGCAGCCCAATGCGTAACCACTACTCCTCTAGGGCTCCTTGTACACACACTGCTTCCAAAAATTATCTCAGACCTGCTGTAAAAGTTTTGTGGGTAACCAAGTGGAAATCACAGCTCTAATCTGAACTGTCTCCCAAGGAAAAGGACAGTCACTGTTAATTAGTTACTGGGCTTATAATTAATTTTACTTTAATTGATAATTAAGACATTAATTCTCTTGGGTGAAAACGCAGGGGGGAAAAAACAGGTAGGCAGGATTTGGGATTTTCCATCAGTGATAACCAAAGGGTGGGCTTTGCCAACTTCCCCAAGAATGAATCTGCCCTAAGATGAACCTATGTTCCCATAAAATAAAATGTTAAAGAATTATAGTTATGACATTAATGGAGTTTCGTTTAATATGCTATGAGCTATTTAAAGCCTAAGTGTGTCTTTTTTCTAAAGTCTAAATCAGGTTTCACAGTAAAAATGCAAACATTTTTAATTTAAAAATGAACTTCATTTTCACTTTTCATCTATTTCTTCTTAACTATGAATTTCCTTGATAAGGCACACATCATTTTAAGTATCACATCATCTATAAAACCATTCTGATACTTTCCTACTGAGTCCTATTGTCATATGAGAACAAGAAGCCAAGGGATCGAGGACAACCAAGACAATAATGGTTTCTATCATCACTGTACTCTTCCGTATTTGAACTTTAGTCTTAATATTTCTGCTTCCACTCAGGAACTTAAGGCTCCTCTCTACCACCCATAGTTCTAAAAGGCCTTTCTTAATTAGACATTAACTTTGCGACTTTATACCACCAAACAACTCTTGCTCTAGAAACACATTCTACTGACTGGACCCTGCCCCCCCTCACTTTTGAACACATATGCTATCCTCCCCAGCCCAGTATCTCTTTCTCTTCATCTCCCCATGCCTCTATTTTATCCATCTTTCAAGATACAGCTCAAAAAGCCACCTACCTCAGTATTAAAACTTGCTCCTATTAGACGAAATCTCAGCCTTTGATACCCACATGTTACTTTTATCTGTACTTCAGATGACCTTTCCTCTTCTATTATACTATAGCTGTGTCTTATTTCCCCTACAAGAGCAAAAGATCTACAAAGGCGAGAATCATATCTAATTCCCCCGTGTATACCAGGAGGTAACACCATCCCCCACTCACCCAAAAAAAATCCAGAATTTTTTTCCTAAAGCTATGTATTTACTCTTTTTCAGAAAGCCACCTTGTCACCTTCAATGTACTTTCCATTACACCTAATATTGTCAAATCAGTGATTCCATTGTTGGAAACACTTTTCAAACGCATCTGTTTGGATGGCTGACAATACCTCCCTTGTTTTTTTCTTCACCTCTTCTAGATCGTCAAATCACAGTTCTTTCGTGTCCCTCATCATTTGCAGAAACAAAATGAAGTCACCTGGAGTGAGCGAGGTCAGGTGAGTAAAGTGCATGGGGCAAGAGAGGCATGCTGTTTTTTGCCAAAAACAGCGGCTGTGTGAGTAGGTGCATTGTTGTGGTGGCAAAACCAGGGCCCCAGCTGCCACAAATCAGGCTTTTTTGGTCACAACACTGTTAGACTATCTTTTCAAAGCCTCTAAAGAGAAAGCTTGATTAACAGTCTGACCTGGTGGAACGAACTTCAAATGCAGTATCACCCTCACATCAAAAAAACAAATGAGCATTGGGTTTTTTGAGGGGTACCCCCTTGAATATGCCCAAAGCCTACCACTATCTAGTTGTTTCTCATTCGTAGTGAGCAGAACTGCCCAGCAGACTTTCTGAGACCTTACATACACAAACAGCCTCATCTTTCTCTTGAGGAAGCAGTTGGAAGGTTTGGACCACCCACCTTGCTATTAGCAGCCCAATGCTTCCCCCACTATGCCACTTGGGCTCCTAACACCAAGGCCCATGCATATAGATGTCCTCCACTGATCAATTTTCTATAGAAAACATAAGTAAATATACCTTTACCTGTTAGTAAAGACATTTTAAGAAAATGTGAAAATAGACTACATTTTTCTCTAAACTAGTTAATCCACACTCACTCTCAAATTCACTGCCATTGAGTTGATGACACTGCATTCAAGGGTCACGGCATTATGAAAGTTGAGAACCACTGATCTAGAATGTTCTGTGATCACTGATGAAGGCTACACACTCATCCAAACATAGCTCAAGCACCACTGCCTCTTTTACCTAGACCCTAGAGGTTACGGTGGTAGAGGCCAAAGGACTTTCTGCACACATGTCCCTAAAATTCACAGGGTGCATTCTAATTTTCCTGAAAGACAAGAGACAGATTTCATGCTTATTTTCAGTATGCAGCATAGCATCTATGTTTAAAGTATGTTTATCTGATGACAATTTGGTGCTATAAGCGTAATATTGCTCCCATAAACACAAGTAAGCTGGAGGCCTGAAAAGTTTAAAGTGTCACAATAAAATCTTTATAGAAACTTTTGGACATCTTTTGGCTTCACTAATCCTAAAATATACATCACAAAGAGATTTTAAAATGCTGGTAAGGTTTATATACAAATATTTACATTGGAAGTCAAGCCAGGTCAACTTTTCATTGATATATATATATATAAAACCACAAATGAATGAATGAAACATCAATCCAAATCAAACTCATGGCAAATGAGTCAATTCTGACCCACAACAACCCTGTGGACAGGCTAGAACTGCCCCTGTGGATTTTTTGAGATTGTAAATCTTGACAGGATCGGAAACAGTTTTCCTATAGTGGCTGCTGGGTCCAAACTGCCGACTTTGTGGTTTCCAGTCCAACGTATAACTCACTATACTATCAGGGCTTCTGGAAACTTCAATACTAACTATAAAATCTGATGAAAATATGGAACGTAAGGTGGATCCCTTTAACTATGTTCTCATATTCAATAGATAAAGTCTAGAGAAAGCAGATTCAGTTAATGGTCCAATGCTCTGAGGTTGACGGACTATTCCTCTTGGAATGAGATCCTTAATCTTGGTTCAGCAGAACAAAAGCAACAAAATGATTTTTCTGGTTCTAGATTATTTTGGGGGGTGGGGTGGGGTGGAGAAATAATTTCCTACTTTCAAATGACCACTGAGTCTTTTCCAAAGTAAGATAGGTTTATCTCCACCAATCATCATAAGGCATGACTTTGTATTTTGCATAATCCATGACGACGATCTATAAAAATGCTATAAATGTACTTGGCAAATACAGAACCAAAAATATCAGTCCTGATAATGCATACTGAATGTACTCAACTCAAATCAAGTCAATTTCTATTTACACCATACCCTGACTGTAGTATTTGGTATAAAAGGAAGAAAACTAAACCAGCTTTTTAAAAAATGTTAGAACATGTGAATATTTTTTAAATTCCAAATATAACTCACTGTTTTTAGCACCTTCTGTACTCTACAGTATATTAGATAATTGCACACCAAGTTAAAAACAAAATAAAGGAAAACATTCCTGCCTCCCATCCTTTACATAAAAGAAATATGAAAGACACACAGAGACCTAATTAATCTTTAAAAGCTTTGAAGATTGGGGTGAGGGAGAGAAAAGGGAACTGTCTGTCTACTCATTGTGGCCAGAGAGATGGGCGGGTCAACTGCAAATCCTACTCAGAAGCCATGGAGGTACCTCTGTGGCTCTGTCCTCCTAATCCCCACATTCACCAAGGAAGCTGCATTTTTCTTGGTTATGCGGAGCTTCTGCAAATGTTTTATTTGCTTTGAACAAAGGTGTCCATAATTTTAAAATGTTCTAAAATCACTGAGACACATTAACTGATGGCATTCAATGGATAACACTGACATTAACACCTAGTAAAAATCGGAACAGAAAATTTCAACATGGAATAACCATAATTCAGTAGTAACCTGTTAAGAAATAGTCAAGACTGTAGTTAGTTTATCTGTACAAAAAAAGTGTGTTTCTTTTACTTCTGATCAAAGTTTCACTGGGTATATTGTATGCTAAGGGAGAGGACAAAGAAGTTAAGTTTTGGCACAAGATATTAGATGGTTTTGCACAGGGAACTTGGCTAGAAGCCCAAAGCAAACCATTTTAGCAGAGGAACATAGCTGTAAGCTGAAAAACTACATTTGGGGAGAGGTGTTTGTTTATGTGAATTGAGAAAAGGTTCACAAAATAATACCTCAGCGATGTACACATCTGACCTACTTTGACAAGTGTACCCAGTCCCTTGAATAACCACGAAATTTATAAAAAGCCATTATTTCCTTTTACAAATTAGACGATTTAAAACATCAGTTTTTGCACTCTTTGCTTATTCCAATGGAAAAACGACAGTGCCTTGACAGACTGCAGTCAGTAGGCTGGTAGTATGGCCCAGGGACACTTCTCTTTGCTCAGTCCAGAGGATTACTGTTTGAGATTCTTTATGAAAAGAAAAGAAAGTTTCAGAGTCATCTAAGATGAACCCTATGAATTTTTTTTTTTTTTGCTGCATCAAAATGCTTGTACAACTAGTGAGACTATGAGCAATTTTTCTATTTGCCAAACTTTCTATAATGTGTTCCCAAAGGCATTATAACAATAAAAGAATTCCACCTCTACCATTATCTCTCCACATAAGGCCTAACTAATTTCAAAAGATCACAAGAATAAACACCAATCAACATATGCATCTTGAAAGCAAACAGTGGGAACTCTCGTTGATAGAAACAATCCTTTCCATTTAACTTCAAATTAAAACAAACAAACAAACAAAAAACCCAACAAGATACACAGTAACAAAAGCAGTTTTAACTACTTTAAAATAATGCTAGGCTATTCCAAACATGGGAGAGCCAAGTGGGTATTTACTAAACAGTTGACTTAATGAATGAATGAGATAATAACAATTAATAATATTGTAGCATCTTCTCTATAATAAAACTGATGTGGCAGAAAACTATTCTATAAGTGTTTAACAGATGCCAACAAAATATTGGTGGCTGCATGCAAAGTACAGGGGGCAAAAACTCTATAGACAAGCACAACACAGTGATTATCGGCAAACAGAAAGCATGCCACTGGATTATTTCCTCAAATTAAAGTGTAATTATGTGTTCAAGTTGTTTATTGAGATCCCAAATTTCTCAAAAGAAGGTCTAATATTAAACATGTATTGGGAAAATAATATTTCTATAAGGCCCAAAATTTCTTGCTCTAATAATTTATGCTTAAAAAATAGACTAATATTTGAGCCAGCTGTGCCAAACCCTTTTTGGAATGAAGCAAGGCAAAAATATAATTTTTATTTTATAAGAAGTTTTTAAAGTCTACACCATCATCAAAATATCAAATTTTAATCTGACAGTATCTTTTCTCTCTTAAAATGTTAATAAGTTTTGTTTATGCCACATGTCAAGAAAAATACTAAACACAAAATATTATCAAGGGTAATAGTACTGGTATGTTTAGATAGGTAGTTTATTTTGTGACTGTCAAAGTAGTTCAAGTTTATTTCAATAAAGTATAGAAAATTACAAAAAAATCTGCTTCCCCAAAGAGATAATCATTCATCAATATATTTTTTTCTAGTTTTTAAAACCCAAATAAGCCTGTCCTTTTCCCTAACATGTAGACTATTTTAAATCCTGATTTACTTGTGGGTTTTTTAAGTAAATTATTTTTACAGATCATCTTTCTAACCAACATACAAAAATACCAGGAGATGCAATTCACAGATTGTACCACCTGAGGGCACCCCTAATTCTTTCAACAACTTCTAGACTCAATTTCTATCCACTGCATCTTCTCTGGGCTTTAAAAGTCCTTGTTACAAAAGTTGTTTCTGGTGTAAGATGAACATTATTCCGTCATTTCAAATGAGAGGGTTTGACAATTAATAGACTAATCGAACTCAGAGAATTATCCTTGCAGATTTACATGCTTATTATCAACAAATGCAAGCCTACCTTTTTGTAGCCAACAATAAATTCAATTACTTTAGATATGTATATGATCTAAAAGTTGGTCCAAAAGACTATAAATGACACTTCAAGGAGCAGAATAAACCATGGATAACTTACCTGTTTCTTGTGAATTTAACACTTCTAAGGCATGCATCATGGCACTTGCGAAGACATTGGCATCCTCTTTACTGCCAAAGTTGAGACCATACACCTGTCTAGCATCTCGCCATTGGTGGAAGGTCTGGGTAGCTTGATTGTACTTCAATCCTTTAGGAATGGCACAATTTATCACGACCTAAAAGACAGTAATTCTTTATAAAGTCAACTAATAAATGGCAACTAAGTCAACAAATCCTGACTGGACATATTCATTTAAACCTGTTCCTGACTCACAAAGAATTCACTGCCACTGAATTGAGTACAACTCATAGTGGAAGAACTGCCTCAGTGGGTTTCAGACACGCTAGCTTTTTATGGGAGTAGAAAGCCTCATCTGTCCTGAGGAGCAGCTGATAGTTTTGAGGTGGTTGACCCTGACACATTGGCAAAAAATGGCTACCAGAATTATCCAGATAAAAATCAATCTGCAGAAAAGTGACAGAAGGGCAATTATTTGATGATTACAAAGGCCTGATCTTAAAATAGCAAATCAATAAGCACAGCAAATAAAACTTAAGCCCTTTTACAGATACAGGAAAATATAGAAAACATTAAGCGTGAATTTCAGTAATGTTTCCATATAGCTGATACCTTGATTAAAAAATAGAACATTAGCAAAACAAGGCCTTCTCATACATCCTAATGACATATTTATTTTTACCATTCTCTGTATTTTAATTAATGGAGTTACACAATAATGTATCTGCTCCCTATCCATCAAAACTGTGTGTATGCGAAACATCCATTTATTGCATATGGTTATGGCCGGTTCATTTCCATTTCATTATGCTATTGTACAGCAAAAAAAAGAGTTGCCCTTGAGTTACTATAAATATTTTAGCAATTCCAACAAGTATAAATACTGTACAGGTATAAATAAATACTGTTTATTAATTCTAATAGTTTACTTGCATCTTAGTACTGTCAGTTTCAAATGACGGCTTTATCCTCCAGTTCAATCCTTGCATGTTTGACACTTTTATTACCTTAACACGGTGGCTAGGAACTGCAATACCTTTAGGAAAACAAAGGTGGTGAAACCAGATCTCTCGCTCTTTTTTTCTGCTCCTAAAGGAGAAAGCTCCACTTACCATGAAACCCGATTTCATTTCCATGTACTTTTTCAATGTAACCGCATTCTTCCCACTCCTTACCTGTGCTTATCTTAAATTTCCACTGTTCTTCTTTCCTTCCTATCCCCACCCCCCTGCGTTTATTTATCCTTGCAAAAATGTTGCCCTTTTCATGTCAAATTGCTGATTGTTCTCATGAATGCATACTTCCCTGGTGTTATTGTTCAACATTGTAAGTCTCTGTCATTGGGCTGAAAGTTGAGTCTGAGGGGTAAGTTCTGTTCCAGGCTTAAAAGGATCTAGTCCCAGGGGTTCCACTGGCTCCTGTAAGACTGCTCTTTTGTATGATTTTGAGTTCTATTCCACATTTTTCTCCCACTCTAACTAGGAGCTTCTACTGGTCCCTTTCAGAGCAGTCAGAAGGGGAAGCTGAGCCCTATCTAGTCCATTTGGTCTAGGGTCACGGAGGCTGGGGTTTTGGTCTACCTATCCTTTGGACTGTTTCCACGCATCTTTGGTTCTCTTTACTCATTACTCCAGCCAGGGAGGACCAATAGCTACACCCAAGACGGCTGCTTGGGAGTTGTTGTTTTTTAAATCATTTGATTGAGGGCTCTTACAGATCTTATCACAATCCAGCATTCAATTGTATTAAGCACACTTGTACATATGTTGAAACCAACATGTCCAAAACAATTTCTTTCTACTTGAGCCCTTGGTATCAGCGCCTTTTTCCCCCTCCCTTCCTCCCTCGCGAATCCTTGATCATTATATATTATTGTTGTCACTTCGTGTCTTACACATGAGCTTTTTCAGACCTCCCAAGGCTACTCACTGAAGCATGACGCCCAGCAGTGTTTTGATCCAGGGGTCTTTAAAACCAGATACCTACAACTTTATCCTGGATTATGGGTTGTAGTACATAAGTTTTTAATCGCCTTTTTTTTCCCCCTTTCAGGGCTTCACATATGTCATCCTCTGCCTTCCTGCCTGCAACGTTTCTGTCAATATAGTATATTTTCCTCTGTAGGGGTTTTCTTCTGCCCCTGAACGGCTTTCCAGATTCTTTCTGTCTTTGTTCTTGGAAACGCTGATGATTAGTCTTGGTGATCTCCTTTTGGGCTCTATAGTATTTGAGGTGCATTGGGCTTTTTTAATACACAGCTTCTCATCTTTGATAATATTTAAAATTTTCTTCCAGCTAATCTTCAACTATTTTCTCAGTGCTTTATGGTTTCTTCCTTTCTGGAATTCCAATCACAAGACACACGTAAATTATTACACTTTAAGGGTGTCTCACATAATTCTTAAGTTTTCTTGTTTTTTAAATTGTTCCTCAAAGAAATCAATACTAAGAGCCTTGTCTTCCATCTTTCCTTCCTTCAAATCATTTTCTTTGTCCTTTCCCTGCATTACTCATTTCTATTATACTAACTTCTGGACTTCTACTTGTTGTTCGGTGTAGTTTCTAGCTTGATCTTTTCTTTCTTTAAATTCTTATAGCATTTATTTTGTGTCTGTTTTACTTGATTTTCTCTGAGGTCTCAAGCCTGCCCTTGAATCTTTTGAGTACCTAATTAGGTAGTTCCATTAGCATTTTTACCCACGGGAAATTCCTGGCTCTGTATTTTGATCACATGGTTGAGCCATCTTGTCCCAGTTTACTGGTTTGTTTTGGTGACTGAAAGTTATGTTACCTCTGAGACATTTTGGTACTATTTTAATAATTTGCTGAATTTTATGTTGGTTTGCTTCACCATGATATTTTGCTTCAATTTTCTTTAATACATCCAAGCAATAGGCAGGTGTGTTACTCTGGTCACACTACTTTGGCAGCCCTGAGGTGCTGATTACTAAACTTTGGGTGGATTTGACAACAGGTAGGAACCTGGGCACAATCTCTGAATTCTGATCATGTAGAATAGTTGAGGGTAGGTGGGTGCTGGCCACGATATGTTGTCTGTCCAGTGGTGGGGGCAACAGGGACAAAGAGTAAGACTGGGTAGGGGTCCCCAGGGAATGCTGAAGATAGACTTTGGGGCCAGGGCGTGGTACCGCAACAGACTGGACTGGAAAACACTCCTAAAGGCCAACAAACAGTCCTGGAACTAACTACAAGCTTTTCGTTCTTGTTGTGTTTTGTTGTCATTGGTTCATTGTTGTTGTTTTGTTGTATATTGTTGCTTGGTTTTGCTCTGTCTTGTTTTTGTGTACATTATTATCTTCACAGGTCTGTCTAAATAAGATAGGCTAGATGAACAATCTGCAAAGAGAAAACAACGGGACCGACACTTCCGGGGAAACATGGGAGAGGGGGAGGTGGGGGGAAAGGTAGTGGTGTTAACAAACCCAGGGACAAGGGAACAAGTGATCCAAAACGGTGGTGAGGAGGGTGTAAGAGGCCTGGTAGGGCATGATCAAGGGTAAAGTAACCAAGAAGAATTATTGAAACCCAAATGAAGACTGAGCATGATAATGGGACAAGAGGAAAGTCAAAGGAAATAGAGGAAAGAGCTAGGAGGCAAAGGGCATTTATAGAAGTCTAAATAAAGTCATGTACATATGTAAATATATTTATATATGAGGATAGGGAAATAGATCTATGTGCATATATTTATAGGTTTAGTATTAA
>NW_022111324.1:74787419-74880622 GCF_000313985.2 Echinops telfairi
GGGAGGGAGGGGAAAAATGAGGAGCTGATGCCAAAGGCTTAATTGGAGAGCAAATGTTTTGAGAATGATGAGGGCAATGAATGTACAAGTGTGCTTTACACAACTGATGTATGTATGGATTGTGATGAGTTGTATGAGCCACTAATAAAACGATTAAAAAACAACAAACCAGTCACAAACATTGTATTCTCACTGCACAGCTTTCCAGGTGTAAGATTTTATACTTTAATGCAAATTGATTTTCTTGTCCCTCTCCCCCCTTAGAAATGACCCTTAGATATATCATTTCAATATGTATTTTCATATCATTTACATATGAGTACATGAGATGTAAGTGGAGAGCAGCAAGCATAATGTGGGAAGAATTTCAAATTATTATTGCAAAGACTTATTTGCTATTATTCCCAAGAGATTCTTCCAGACTTCTGATGTCTGTTATCCCTGTGAGGCTTTTTATAAAAGCCTTTTAAAAATGAACCTTAGTCTTACTTTTTACTATTAAATTTCATTAAAAAAAAAAAAAAGACTGGGCAGGGTCACAGTCGTTTGCGCATGTTAAGAGGGTAGAGATCACCACTCTGGTCACTGAGCACTGATGTAAATGCTGGCGCAGCTCTGTGCAAGTGGTGCCAGCTTTTGGTTCCTGGACTGATTAGAACACTAGTTGCAATAAATCATGACCATGTTGGGCTGGTTGGCAAGTTTACTTTCATTTAGCCTTTTCACCTCATTGGTTTTGAATCTATCTTTATTATTTGAAACTCTGTTTCTGAATTGCCTGTAATTATTTTACTTGATTTCTTATGTCTTCGTTATAAAATGTCTGAATAAAAATCTCACACCCTGAATGATGAGGTAAGCATTTCATCATTATGAAATGTCCAAATATTCTTAACAACATTTAAGGATACTTGGTGTTAAACAATATAGCAGAACTGGGTCTCTAAAGTGAATCTCATTAATCCACCGTCTTGAATCCTGCCTCATGTAATATTCTTATACTGTTCATCATTTAGGGAAGTATCCTTCTACTGCTTGATAGCTTAGAACTTTTATTATAACTGGATAAATTCCAATATCAAGTGTGTTTTGGTATTTCCATTTGCTCTTACTTGATTTTAAGATTTTAAAAATTCATGGATGAGATGAAATCTGTAATTTCCTTTGTATTATATCAGATTTTGGTATCAAAATTATTCTGAACTCAAAATTAAGTTAAAATGCACCTTCACTTTGCATTCTCTTGAAATTTTTATCTAATACTGATTTTAGTTCATTAAAGTATTGGTATAAATTACAATTTTACTTTCTTTAGTAATAGTATGATCGCTCAAGCTGGTTCTTCTAAACATTTCTTCTCTTCAGTTTTGGAAAGTTGTATTTTCCTAAGAATCTATGTATTGTCTCTAAATTACCAAGATTACTGGCATGAAGTTGCTCCTTTAATCACTTTACTGTCTGTAGATCTGAGTGACACTGGTTATGTGTCTTCTTTGTCTCTTGAGCAGCCCCCGTAGAGTCTTTCCGAAGAATCAACCGCTCTTTAGTTTGTTTGCTTTCCACTGTATTCATTTCTGCTCTTTATTAATGTTTTCCTTATATTTTATTTGGTTTTAATCTATTCTTCAATTTCTTGAGGTGAAAGATTCAGGTGAAAAGTCAAGGATATTTCTTTTCTAATATGCATATTTGAGCCTCTACATTCCCGTTAAGTACAATTTTAAGATGCCTGAGCCCTAATGGTGTAGTGGTTATGATTTGGGCTGCAATCCATGTGATCGGCAGTTTGAAACCACCAGCAGTTCCATGGGAGCAAGACTGGCCTTTCTATTCTTGAGGATAGCTACAGTCTCAGAAACCAACAGGGGGTCACTATGAATCAGTATTGACTCAACTTGGATTATTTGTTTTGTCATCAATTTTTAAAATGTCATATATTCATAATCATTCAGCTCAACCTATTTTCCTAAGATCATCGTGGTTTTTGCTTTCACATGAGCTAGCTGGAAACTAAATCCTAACTGCTAAACTTCGGGAGTTTCTTTAGATAACTTTTTGTTACTGGTTGCCAGATTAATTCTACTGTGGCCAGAAAATTTTGTATTCTTACTCTTGTGAAATTTGTGGATATGTACTTTATAGTTTCAAAATAAGTGTTATGTATTTAAAAGGTATGTATATTATATGTAGGTGAATTAGGTTAATTATGGCAATTTTGTTCAAATCTGTATTCTGTCTTTTAAAAAACTGACTGTTCTGTCAGTTACGCAGAAATGATTTAAAATCTCACATCCTTGTACAACCACTTTTGAGGAGGGTGCTACCTCAAATGGGAATAGAAACTCCATGATTCCAGCAAGACTTCTGCTGGAAATATCCTAAAGAAGGCCCATAACGCTAACAGACATAATTAAGTTCCAAGTTCACAGCAGCCCTGTTCACAAAAGCATAGCACAGGCCTAATGCCCATCAGTGGGAGAATGGATGAAGACATTCTGGTATGAACACACCATGGAATAGGATGCACACCTACGAAGCAACGATGACGCCACAAAACACCTCAAACCGTGATGGAGCTGGAGAACACTATGCTGAGTGAAGCCAGTTGATCACAAAAGGACGAATATTACATGACACCACTACTATAAGGACGAAAACCAAGACAACAACTTACAGACCAAAGGAAAGAGCTTTAGAGATTCTCACGGGAGGGAAAGAAAGGCAAGCGTAGGAAGATGAAGCCATGAACTAGGTTGATAGGTACTAGCGGGTGAAAGAGAGGATAGGATGGAGGCCCGTAACAAGGAGAAGAGAAAGCAGGGAAGGAGGGTGAGATAGAAGAGTACAGAAAGCTAGAGATATAAGTGGTTTAACAGCTGAACGCAGAGTTGATGCATTATATGCTCCCATCCCATACTAAATCCACAAGAAAATTTTCATTAAAAAAAAAAATCTCATACCCTGAAGTAAATATTTCATCACGAAATGTTCACATTTTCTTATTAACATATTTTGCCTTAAAAACTACTTTATGCAATACAACAGCAGAACCAGTTCTTTTAAAAAATTATTTTCCTTAAGGTGTTTAAGTTCATCTGTTAAAGAGATAGGAAGAGCATTTTAAGAAGTTCAACTTCTGAAAAATATATCAAGCTCTGATGAACTATTAGAGCATACTGGTTATGTTTGTAAATAAACTTAACACATTACCAAAATTATTTTCCATTGGTTAGTATTTTCAGTGTATTTATCATTTTATTTTGAGCATTTCTATATGCTTATAATGAGGATATATCTACTGTATACAGCAAATTTTCTGTTGCTTATCCAGTAAGCCAGTCTCTACTTTTCACTGGAATGTGCGATCTATTTATAGTTATATCTAATGTAAAATTTGGGCTTAAACCTGTAACTTTACTACAGTATATGCTTTATATCTGACCAGTCTACTCCAAATGGTTTCTCTGGCTGTGTTTTAGAGTTTATCATTATTATCCCGTTCTTAGCTTGCTACTTACATATTGTTTTATTGATCTTTGACTAATTAAGGGGCCCTGGTGGTACCCTGGGTTACCAACAAAAGGGTTGGCAGTTTGAATCTAACAACTGCTCTACAGGAGAAAACTGAGGCAGCCCGCCTCTATAAAAATGTACATCCGAGGAGACTCTATAGTAGCTGTAGGTTGAAGTCAATTAGTCAGCTGTGGGCTGCAACAGGCATCTTAGACTTAACCAAAGACAAAAATGAATCTGTGCTTTTACCCTTTCCTCAGTAATTCAAAGATCTTACACTACTTTATCTCCAGTAACACTTCCTCCTTTCCTGTATCCATTCCCGAATCCCTGTGCATTCTTACCAACTATTTTAATCCTATATTTAATGCATATTTTAATCTCTATAAAACATTTTTTTGGCTTTATACAATCAATGTTCACTAAGGTGTAACTACTATTTACCCTTTTGTTTCTTTTCATTCCTTTGGCCTTTCCAAGCTTCTGCTGGGATCATTTTGTTTAAACTTGAAGAACGTATTTTAGAATTTCTTTCCATAAAGATATCCATTCTTATTCATCAGAAATGTCTTTATTTCAGCTCAACTTTTAAATATCGTTATTTCTTTTAATTTGAAATCTACTGCCTTCTAGATTTTGTTGATTCTACTGAGAAGGCAGCTGATAATTTATTCTTTAAAATCATCTTTTCTTTTTTAAGTGTGGTGACTGCTCCCAAGATTTTCTTTATATTTAATTTAGCTATTTTTAACATAATAGGCTTAAATATGGATTTCCTTGCATTTACCTTGCTTATGGCTCATGGCATTTCTAAATTGCTATTCTTTCATCACTTACGGAAAAATTCTTGTTCAGTATCTTCAATTATAGCTTCTGTTCAATTCTTTCCTTTCCAAACTCCCAATTATTTTTACATCATATTTTCCCACTGCACTCTGTTTCTTTAAAACTCTTTTTTACAGAGAGGCTTCAAAATGTAATTTAAAAAGACAATGGAATTTTCCAACATCTTTTTTGAAGCCCCCTCATTTTTGGCCCTTATTTTATTATTCTATTATTTTCTCTGGATGTCAGACTCTGTCTAAATATATTCTTCTGTCCATACTCCAGAATTTACTACTTAATTCTGTTCCAGCTCTAATCAGTTATAAAACTTATCTGTCACAGAGTGAGTTGCTAACAGTACTTATTTTCTTTTTTAATCCTAGTACTTCTATTGGTTCATTTTAAAATTTCCAGTTTTCTGCTGAAATTCTCAATAAATGAAATATATACAGAATAAGCCATTAAAGTCAACATAATAATTTTATTAACTGAATTCCCCAGTGAGTCTTATTACTCTTTTTCTCACATGACTAGGAGTTCTGATTTAGTGCCAGACATTGTGTAGGGGCTGTTGTGGTAAAGTGTTGATGTTTTATTTTTACAAAGAAGATTTACAAACAACCAGGAAAATGAACAATTCCAATTCACCTCAATCCAAACAAGTGACTGCAATGATTAGGGGCTAGATTTCAGTTCCCATAAATGCCTGTCCAATTCTGAATCAAGATTCCTCCCAGGGGGCAAAGTTTCTGGATCCCAACTGGCCTGGGAGATTACCAAGTTATTCTTCCTTCCCATACCCCACTGCCTTTGACTCAATTCCAACTCATACGGATGCTACAGGGCAGAGTAGTACTGCTCCATAGGGCTGCTTACGCTATAAATCCTGACAGAAGTGAACTGCCTCATCTTTTTCCTGTGGAGCGGCTACTGGGTTTGCAGCCAAGAGCTCACCCACTGTGCCACAGGGATCCCTCTCCATCAGCAAGTCTGGAACTTTGTTTCTAGTAGCATCTCAAGAGTTTATCAGTAGCTGCACTCAGCTTTTCAGGTTCCTCTCTCAAAATGGATACATACTTCTTGGTAAAAAAAGGTCCAAAAGGCTCTATTCTTCGCTCCCAAATCACAGACCCATAATCCTTCACTGCCACAGAAGTTCGCCAACTAGATGTTGTTTAAAATATATTCTGTCCAGCTGTTTTACTTGTTTTAATGAGACTTTATTTAAATTATCCAGTCTACCATTCCTAATTCCCTGCCACCTTCAAAATACGATGGCTTCTAAAACACTAGAAACCCAAAGCCACTAGATTTTAACATAATCAGAAAATTATAAAGCCTACTTTACGGTAAACGTGTATTCCTGCTTGGCAAAAAATAGCTTAAAATGGCAAACAAGAAAAGATGTTTTTCAGTTTAGTCACAGGGTGTTAGTGTGTTGAGGAAAACACAACTATGTTCAAAATGATAGCATTTAAATGATGGGGTCTCTTTTTCCATCATTTTTAATGTGAATAAATTATCTCATCCACTTATCACATCATTGCCAATAATCCCAACAAGCTTACAAAGGAAGGAGGATGCACACATTTTCATTTAATAATTAGTTGGGGGACTGTCCATTAAATATGTTTTCAGGATTGGGCTTTATCACAATCCTAAATTCTATACTAATGCTCATGTCTAGATTGCTGCTGTTAAGGGACAGTGAGTTGAAACCAATGTACAATGACCACAATGTGACGGAATAGACCTATCCCATTGGGTTTTACCTGTGATCCTTATATAACTGATCACCAGATCATTCACTCACAGCAGCTGGGTGGATGTGAATCTTAATCTTTCTGTTCATAACTGAGCACATGATAATTGCACCACTGTGGCCCCACGAGTGGGGATGCGCTATCCTAACCTGTCCATCTATCATGAGCCTCATTCTAACGAACAGTGAACGTATACTCTGCTATGTGACATGGCTCAAGATCCTCTATTGTATGTCCCATGGGCTGCATGAGTCCAGGTGCCACCGTGTTTTAATAAAATCTAGAATAACTATTGCTTATGCAATAATATCGACACACATTCATTTCAATGTTATTTTTGAACTTATTCTTGCCATTTTTGTTCACTTTTTATTGTATTTTCTTTTTCTCCAGTTTTTAACATAACAAGTTCTCTGTTATTGTGTATATGTATCCGAAATAAAAATATTAAACTGTTTTTTCTTAAAAAAAATTAAAATAAAAAATAAATCCTATTTTGTCTATGAAGTTACCCTGGGCCATTTTCCCGTTTTCTCAACAAGGTGTTAATTTATTTTTCTGTATTATGTATTATGTTATGTATTTGTGTTATGTATTTAAACTTATCAGACTAATTAAAATAATGTACTGTCATTCTTTTTACATACTTATCATCTCCTTTTATTCTTACATCTCTCATTTGAAGTAAGTAATGGCACAGTACCTAAAACTTAATAAATGTCAAACAGAGAAAAGGAATCTTTTGGTATAACATTTCAATGTGTAAAAAAGGTCTGCCAATCTACTTCCAAAAGGTCGGTCAATGAAAACCCTATAGAGTGCAATTCTATGATATGTGAGGGGATACAAAAAAGAAAAGAAAAAAAAAACCTGAAGTCCCCCACCCCCAAGCTATGTTTTTTTGTTTTTAATGAAACAACCTTATCACCTTCAAAGTTCTTCCAATTTCACTTAATACATTGGTCAAATATGTGATTCCATTCTTGGAAACATTTTTCAAACTCATGTGTTTGGATGCTTGACAGCACTTCCGTAGCTTTTTATCTTCACCTCTCTTCTATGTTGTCAAATCGCTTTCCTTTCATGTCCCTCTTCATTAGTGGAAACAAAAAGGAGTCACCCAGAGCTAGGTTAGGTGAGTAAGGTGCATGGAGTACAAGAGGCAAGCTGTTTTTTTGGTGTGTGTTTTTTTTTTTTTTGCCAAAAACTAGAACACTGAGATGGCTGCATGAGCAGGTACACTGTCATGGTGGCTAAACCAGGCCCCTGTCTGCCACAAATCAGGCCTTTTTTTGTTGCACACTGTTACGCAATCTCTTCAGAATCTCTAAATAGAAAGTATGATAACAGTCTGACCTGGTGGAACGAACTCCAAATGCACTATGAGTCGACATTTTCATCCCTTTGGGAAGGTGACAAATGTCCAGAATGCAGTTCGTCATCAATCAACATTTCATCTTTTTTGAAACAAGAAAAGCACTCATACACTTGAGTTTTTTTCCCCCCTTAACACTGTCCTTCTAAGCTACGTTCAACATCACAACCGTTTTTGCAGCATTTTTCCTGAGCAGGAAACAAAAGTTCACAGCTCCATGCTGTTCTCTTAAATTGGCTATCACAAAATATGAATTTGAGCAAAAATGCTTTTATGAAAAACTTAACTGTGACCAGAGAGAACCTTCCCAGGTAACGCCACTCGGTACACTACCTCAGAAAGAGCTGCTCGATGCTCACCTAGCAAGGAAAATGTGTTCTACAAAAGTTCTGCTGATTATGGATCTACTATGTTTCTGTTTCGTCTGGTTTGAAAAATTACCATATACCAAGGGTCCTCAAACTTTTTAAACAGGGGGCCAGTTCACTGTCCCTCAGACCCGTTGGAGGGCCGGACTATAGATTTTTTAAAAAGCTATGAACAAATTCCTATGCACACTGCACAAATCTTATTTTCAAGTAAAAAAAACAAATGGGGCAAAATCACCTGGCGGGCCAGATAAATGTCCTCGGCAGGCTGCAAGTGGCCCACAGGCCTTAGTTTGAGGACCCCTGCTGTATACACTCCAGTATAAGCCCAGTTTTCCAGCACATTTTTAATGCTGTTTTTGTGGTAAAACTAGGTGCTTCGGCTGATATTTGGGTCGGCTTATACTTGAATATATACAGCATATCTATCTATAAAATGGTCATAATCTCGTTATAATTTTATTTCCTTACTACTGTATCTCTTTTTAATTCCTAAGATTTGTGCTTATCTTTTTGTTTCATTGGCTATTTTATTAGTTTGTCTACTGACATTTTCAAGGAAGTTGCTTTTCTATTAATGATCAAAATTTACTTTGGATAACTGATTTCTTTTTAGTATTTCTCTTCTCTTTGGGTTAAGTTTATTAATTTTATTCTATCATTTTTCCACTGTCCACATAGGTTCATCCTACAATTATTTCATATAAATAGTATCTTATCACTCAGATCTGAGTATTTTCTGATCTCCATGTATTTTTTTGAAAGTGGATTTTTAAATTTTCAAACATTTTAAGAAACCCTCAATTGTGTCAAAAAATGAGAGATGATTTAGTTTTCTTACTAATAAAAATATCAGTGCTTTATATAGGAATTTCTTGGCCTATACAAGTTCCTTACTCATTATTTTTAAGTATTCATTTTCTTTTTTATAACACTTAGATACTTTTAGGATATTCATCAATAAGCTCAAATGGTCAATTTACTAAAGTTACCAAAACTTCAGGTACTTATTTCACAGCTATTTGTTTGTTCAGCAAAACCTACATCAAAGTTTTAGCTGTCCAGCTTTCTTCTTTGTTTTTAACAGTATCTTAGGTACTATTTGGTTTGTCTGTGGCCTAGTACACCGCGGGGACACTGCTGAAGGAAAGACAAGAGGAGAGAATGTACTCAGCATTCAGTTCGAAGATGGGGACACCTGATAATGGCTGTGCAGCCAGGACCGTGGGAAGAGGAGAGAGACTGTGAGTTGAGCATCAGGGAACAGGGAAAGGCAGAGAGAAAAGGGAATCTCAGAAGGCACAAAGAGCAGCAGACTGGAACTGTTTTTATCAAATCAATAGATTTGGTAAGATCAATAAATTGCTCTGTTGACTGTTTTTGTTTATACTACATGCCCCAGGAGGCTCCTAGCCTGGGGTTGGTTTCTGTTAATTTCTTGTTTAGAGTTGTATATATGAACCAGAGGGCTCCATTCCTCAGGAAACCAGCTCATACAAGAAGACACTCCTTTGCATCACTGTACTGATAGGTACGACACCTGGGAGAGCTCCAATTATGTGCAGAGATAGAAGTTTCAACCTTGTCTTTCATGTTAGCTATTACTCCTCCCAGGTGATAACCTCTCTCCACCCCAAAACTCCAGGTTGCTGCACCATCTGTTTTCACACTGTATCATCACTGTTTCCTAGTGTAAATCCAGGGGTCATCCTTCCCTTAGTTAAAGCTCAGATAAGCATTCAAAATAAAAATTAAGTTACACCTTTCCTACAACTTATAGCAGAACAGTTTTATAATGGTTGATTCTAATATCTTATCCAAACTATACTTTCTTTTTTTTTTCAACCTTGTAGTTTTTTCCCCCTTCTATAATCTTTTTTTAAAATCATTTTATTAGGAGCTCATACAACTCTTATCACAATTCATACACACATCAATTGTGTAAAGCATATTTGTACATTCATTGCCCTCATCATTCTCAAAACATCTGCTCTCCACTTAAGCCCCTGGCATCAGGTCCTCATTTTTCCACCTCCCTCCCCGCTCCCCGCTCCTCTCTCATGAGCCCTTGATAATTTACAAATTATTATTTTGTCATATCTTGCCCTGTCCGATGGCTCCCTTCACCCATTTTTCTGTTCTCCGTCCCCCAGGAAGGGGGTCACATATAGATCCTTGTAATCCGTTCCTCTTTCCAACCCACTCTCCCTCTACGCTCCCAGTATCGCCCACTCAAATCACTGGTTCTCCTGAAGGGATCATCTGCCCTGGATTCCCTGTGTTTCCAATTCCTATCTGTACCAGTGTATATCTTCTGGTCTAGCCAGACTTGCAAGGTAGAATTCAGATCATAATGGGGGGGCGGGGGGGAGGCATTTAGGAACTAGAGGAAAGTTGCATTTTTTTCATCATTGCTACATCACACCCTGACTGGCTCGTCTCCTCCCCTAGACCCCTCTGCAAGGGGATCTCCAGTGGGCTACAAAAGGGCTTTGGGTCTCCACCCGGCACTCCCCACCTCATTCACTATGGGAAGATTGCTTGTACTGATGATGCCTTACACCTGATTCCTTTGACACCTCGTGATCGCGCAGGCTGGTGTGCTTCTTCCATGTGGACTTTGTTGTTTCTGAGCTAGATGGCCGCTTGTTTACCTTCAAGCTTTTAAGACCCCAGACTCTATATCTTTTGATAACCGGGCACCATCAGCTCTCTTCACCACATTTGCTTACTCACTCACTTTGGCTTCAGCAGTTGTGTTGGGAAGATGAGCATCAATAGAATCAAACTATACTCTTCATAAAAGTTCTTGCTGCTGCTAGCATATACAATAAAGACTGCAGAAGGAAAATGCAAGTATTTTCCAAAGAGACAAGCTGTAAAACTGTACTCTAACTCTGCTGGTAACCTTAAAAGCTACTATTTTTCTATCAAATGTGCATTTTACAATATTTTCTGATTATTATTTACCTTTTTAACTCCTTCAAACCCCATACCCATTATTATCATATTCCAGCACTATTTATGTAGCACTGTGGATTGAATTGTATCCTCTGAAAATATGTGCTGTAGTCCCTAATCTCTATACCTGTGGTCATAATCCCATTAGGAATGAGATGTCTTTGTTCTGTTCGTGATACAGATTTGATGTGTGTCTGGAGTCAGTCTCTTACAAAATAGAAAAAGAACAGATAAGATCGGCAGAGATAAGGGGAAACAGGTGCCCAGCACATAATAAATATTGCACAGGAGGAAAAGCTCAGAACAGACCAGGGACTTCCAGAGCCAGCAGAGAGAAGTAAAGCCTTCCCTATAACTAGTATCCTTCATTCCAATTCTAGCCTCCTAAACTGTGAGAAAATACATTTCTGTTTGTGAAAGCCACCCACTGGTGATATTTGGGCTAAAGGAGCAGTAGATAACTAAAACAGTAAGGTGCTACTCTGACAGATACGTACAGTGTGAAATGAGTTTTAGAACTGGCTAACGGGTAGATGCTGAAAGAGTTTTAAGATGCCTTATAGTAAAGGCTCTGATTGTATGAAAAAAACTTGGTAGAATTGTGGATGTCAAAGGGAATTCTGGTGAGGGTTCAGAGGAAAAAGTGAAAACCTATGGACAAGTCTCTACATCTTAAAGAATCGATAAGAAGCCAGCAACAGAATGTTGCTAGAAATATGCTTCTGGTGAGGCTTTAAGAGAAAATGATGAACATGTGATTAAACAATCAAAGAAAGATGATGCCTTTTTATACAGTGGCTAAAACCTTGTCTGAAATGGCCAGAAGAGAGGAGCTTACATCTTTGGGTGGCATCTTTTCTAAACAGTAAGAGATGGGGTTAAAAAAAGAAAAAGAAGAAAGAAAAAAGTGGGCTTAAGAAATAACTGGGGCAAAGTGAAAGCAACACTTAGCGTGGAAATTCTCTTGTACAAATTAGGAACATGTAACCTAAAATTTTCACCTATGATGTGTCTACACAATTTTTTTTTTTAATTAAAAGATCATTTTATTAGGGACTCTTTTAACTCTTGTTACAATCCATACATCGATTGCATCAGGTGAATTTGTACATATGTTGCCTTCATTCTTTCCTAGACATTTACTTTCTATTGAGCCCTTAATATCAGCTTTTTTCCCCTCCTTTCCCCATCCCATCCTCATAACCCCTTGATAAGATTATGAATTATTATTTTTTATCTCACACCAACTGCTGTTTCCCTTCCCCCATGTTTTCTGTTGTTATTCCCCCCTGGAGAGGGGTGTATGGTTATGTGTCGATCACTATGATCGGCTCCCCCTTTCTCCCTTCCTCTACCCTTCTGGTATTGCTATTCCCACTCCTGTTCCTGGATTCCGTGTGTCATGAGCCCCCATCCCTTCTCCCTACCTGTGTACATGCTTCAATCTAGTCTGAATTGAGGGACAGCACTGGTGTCATGATAGTTGGGGGTGAGGAAGTCTCAAGGAACCAAAGGAATATAGTGTGTTTCATAGATGCTTTACTGCACCCTGGTTGACTCATCTCTTCCCTGTGGCCCCTCTGTGTGGGGACTGTTCCACTGTCTACAGATGGGCTTGGGATCTCTGCTATAATCCCCCTCGTTTTGAACAATATGTTTTTGTTTATTTGTTATGTATCTTCTGATGTCCATTACCCGGTCCTGATGACTCCTTATGATCACTCCGGTGGTGTGCTTCTTCCATGTGGATTTGTTGCTTCTCTGCTGAATGGCCACTTGTTTAACTTCAAGTCTTTAAAACCCCAGATGCTATATCTTTTAATAGCCAGGTACCATCTGCCTTCTTCACCACATTTGCTTATGCACCCGTTTTGTCTTCAGCAATTGTGTCGGGAAAGTAAACATCTCAGACTGCTGATTTGTTAGAATAAAGTGTTCTTGTATTGAAGGAGGATATGAGTAGAGGCCCGAAGTCCGTCCACTACCTCAGTGTATTGCCGCATAAATATATGTACATAGGCAATTACCTCTATTTTTGTGGATTAATGTATTGACATATGTACAACACTATGTTTATACCTCTATCCATTGCTTTGCTTACACAATCTTTTGCTAAAGAGATTCAGCCTGGAATAAATGGATATAACCATCTAACACAGCCCAAAACCCATTAGTTCAATATCACCAGCCTGAACTAGGCCAGGAACAAACCATCAATTGATCAATTTGAAGTTGAAAAACCTTTCAAGTGCACTAGAGTCCAAATATGACCCATAATACATCCCATTTGAGTTTGGAGAACATCTCAAGAATAGATGGAATACTAATGACAGGAGACATGATGAGCTGTGGGAGGTTATCAAGAACTACATGCATGAAGAAAAGTTAAGTTTATTTAAAAGGAAAGAAATGGTCAATATAGATGTTAGAAGAGACTCTCAAACTTGTTCTTGATCAGTCTGGCTAGACCAGAGGATGTACACTGGTACAGATACGAACTGAAAATACAGGGAATCCAGGGTAGATGAGCCCTACAGGACCAGTGGTGTGAGTGGTGAAACAGGGAGGGTAAAGGGAGAATGGGTAGGACAGAGGGAACCGATTACATAGAACTGTGTGTGACCTCCTCCCTGGGGGACATCGGACAGGGCAAGATATGACAAAATAACAATTTATAAACTATTAAGGGTTATGAGGGAGGGGGGAGCGGGGAGGGAGGGGGAAAATAAGGACCTAATGCCGGGGGTTTAAGTGGAGAGAAAATGTTTTGAAAATGATGTACAAATAAATGCGCTTTACACAATTGATGTATGTATGGATTGTGATAACAGTTGTATGAGCCCCTAATAAAATGTTTAAAAATATTTTAAAAAGCTTGTTCTTGATCATGGAGTAACTATGGTAAATAGAAGAAATATTAATTAAAAACTCTAAACAGAAAATTTCAAGACATTAAAATCAAATGTGCATAGGATTGGAGTTTTGAAAGCCAAACAGGAATACACTGAACACATCTCTAGCCGAAATGACCCAAGAAAAAAATTAAACTTTAATTTACAATATCAGAAGATGGAGACAACATACAAATTGACTGCATCAAAACTAGTCAATTTTCAAATACTTCAAAAGGTAGCATATATTCAAAGACTGATGGTAGTAAGGTTCCAGGAATTAATCAAATATCAATTGATATGTTTCAATAAGCTCAAAGCACTTACTTTTATCTATGCCAAGAAATGTGGAGAGCACCTACCTGGCCAACCAACTGAAAGTGACCATATTTGTGCCCATTTACCTTAACAGTATAATTGATATCACATTCAAGTAAGTTTTACTGAAGACAGTTCAAGTTTGTAAAGTACACCAACAGGGAGTTACCAGCAAGAGTACCCTTGGAAATAAGGATAGCAAGATTACATCTCACATACTTTGGGCAGGCCCTTAGGAAAGGCCAGTGTCAGAGAAAATGAGAACCACTCTCAACAAGATGGACTGACAGAGTGGCTGTAATAATTGGCTGAACTATAACAATTGTAAGGCTGACCCAGGTTTGTGCAATATCTCACTCTGGGACAACAGGAATTGGAACTGACTGGAATGCACCAAACACCACCACCACCACCCAGGCCACAAGGGTACCATGCCCTTTATTTACATCATTAATGAGCTATCCAGGCTTTCTGGTAAGCTACAAGCACCATATAGTTGCACACAGAACAAGGGATATCACTGCTGATGTCAGATGGATCATAGCTCAGAGCAGAGAATACCAGAGAGATGTCTGCTTATATTTTATTAACTATGCAAAGACATTTGACCACGTGGATCATAATACACTATGGATAACCTTGAGAAGAATGAGAATTCCAGATCGCTTCATTGTGCTTATGAGGAACTTGTAGATGGATCAAGATGCAGTTGTGCACACCGAACAAGGGAATACTACATGGATTAAAAATCAGGAAAGGTAAGCCACAGGGTTGTATCCTCTCACCATTCTTAAATCTGTATGCTGGGCAAATCATTTGATAAGCGGGATTTTAAGAAGAATGTGGCATCAGGATTATTGGAAGGCTTATTAACAACTTGTGACATGCATGTGGCAATACCTTGCTTACTGAAAGTAAGGAGAACTTGAAGCACTTGCTGATAAAGATCAAGGATTGCAGCCTTCAGTGTGGATTACAACTCAATGTAAAGAAGACCCAAATCCTCACAACTGAACCAATAGGTAACATGAATGGAGAAAAGGTTGAAGTTGTCAAGGATTTTATCTTGCTTAGACTCACAATAAATGTTCATGGAAGCAGCAGTCAAGAGATCAAAAAGGCATGCTGCATTGGGTAACTATGCTGCACAAGACCTCGTTAGAGCACTCAAGAACAAAGATGTTACTTTGGGGGCTTTGGTGTGCCTGATCCAAACCATGGTGTTCTCCATTGCCTCATAGAAAAATCGACACATTTGAATTATGGTGCTGGAGAAGAATATTGAAATTTAGCAGTACCATGAACTGGTGAAAGTACAACCGTATGTCTTGGAGGAAGTACGAACAGAGTGCTCAGTAAAGGCAAGGATGTCAAGACTTCCACTTAGATACTTTGTCAAGAAAGACCAGTTCCTGGAGAAGGGCATCATATTTGGAACAGTAGAAGGGCAGTGCAAAAGAAAAAGGTCCTTAAAGAGATGGACTGGCACAATGGCTGTAACCATCGGCTCGGGCATAGGAACAATTGTGAGGATGGCACAGGACTGGTCAGTATTTCATTCTGCTGTGCACAGGGTCACTATGAGCGAGAACTACTTGACCCCTAACAACACCATCTAATCATTTGGTGGGAATTACAGTGTGGGTAGAAGTCATTGCAGCACAGAAACCCTAACTTTCTTTGCTTGTGGTGATAATCCCATTTGAGAACAAGGTGTCTTTATTATGTTAATGAGACATGATTGGTGTAGGTGTATTTTGAGTCAATCTCTTACAAAACATAAGAAGTGCAGACTAGATGAGCATATATTGGAGAAGAGCTGCCAAGCACATGAAGATTGCACAGAGCGAAAAGCTCGGAAGAGATCTTTCTCCAGAGCAAAGAGAGCTTTGCCCACAGCTGTTACCCTATATTCAGATTCTAGCCTCCCAGAGTTTGAAAACTCATTTGTTTGTTACAGCCATCATTGAGGGTGCTTCTATTACAGCAACTTAGATAACTAAGACAATAGTACTTTACTTTTGCTTTAAATTACTTAAATGGGAAGTCAGAGGTTATAAGAAGAATCACAGTAGAAAGGGAGAGTATTTATGTTTTTTGTATAATTAGTTGTAAGTTTTCATCTAAAAGCATGCTTCCTAAAAGCTAGAAAGGGGTACAATAGAAAATGGAAAATATTTCGTTTTTCCCATAGAGGCTAATTTGAGAAAGTTTTATTTTACTGAACATACCAAGACCTCTTTTAATTGTTAAGTAATTTTAAAATAAGAACTTTTAACAGGCCCTTACCTGATGGTCCTGAATCTTCCTGCCCACCACTCTGAATGTGTTGTTGCCCGTATGGTGATATATATGAACTCTGCTGAACCCAGTTGAGCCACCAGCTGGCACCCACTTCTTATTGGCATCATCATAAACCATCACAGCAGCTCTTGCCTGACAGATACTCTGTTCACTGTGAAAATAAAATTTATATATTTCAAACTTAAGACTTGAAGACTGTGGTGAGTACCTTAGACAGCCACATAGAAAGCAGGGCAGTCAATCGTTAATGGCCGCTGTTACAGTTGCTGGACACAACAGAGAACAAGACAAAGGCTTTCTGCCTTTATAGAGAGAGTCTATTTTGGACAATGAGCTAAAACTTGAAGTGTAATGAGAGATCAGAGCAGGAGATCAAGAGTCACATAAATGGTTTCTCCAAAACTGTGTATCTACTTCATTCACTAAGCTTACAGGTACATATATAAACCCACCACGCCATGTTAAATTCCATATGCTATTACAATGGTGAACTTTTTATTTCCCCTCTGTATTGGCAAAATATTTTTATTCAGTCTTGCTTTAAAGTCTGTACAATACATTTTTATATGCTCTTGCCCCCTTGAGATATTGGGTATGGCTACTAAAAACGGAAGACCTTATGACCATTTCTTTGAGACACACGCACAATTCATCTACATAACAGTGTAGTATTATAAACTCTAGACAAGATGCTTAATATCCTATATTGACTATTAATTAAAAGAACTCAACCTCCACATAGACTCATCTGATACATTAACAGTATTTAATGGAGAGAGTCCTGACTAGCTTAGAGTGTTGCTCATTCTATTTTATCCTCAAAGATTTTAAATAGTACAGCAAGCAGGTTCTTGCCATATACGTCCAAAGGCAAAATGTGGTTTTCTTACTCTCCCTTTTACTCAAGCCTCTATTTCATCTCTCAGCACATCTAGGGTAGGTAAAAGAACCTTGGGCAGGTGTTAAGTGTTTTATTCTTGTAGTCTGGCTTGATGGCAAAAGACCATTGAAGGGCTAAAGAGTTCAGAGCAGCAAGCAATAAAATTACTTTAGAACTAAAAAGGGGGAGGTTTCCCTTTTCCATTAGAGCAATTTTACAAAAGCTAATTTGTATTAGTTATTTGTACAACACAAATATTGAAATAAGTCAAGGGGCGTCTACATTTTTTATGCTATTTAAATTATTTGGTAAAATATTTCTGGGAATGATAATAAAACGTTGATTATTTTAAAAGATTGATTAAAATGTATTTGTCAGCACACACAGTTGAAATCTCATCACCCACATAACAAAAATACCTAAGTGACAATATTTATAAAACCCAATGTAAAGATGAGAGATAAGCTACAGCAAAATGACTCAGCTTAAATTCAAGAAACAAATTTACAGACTATAAATAGAAAGTCAAATAAACAGATCTGTACATTAACATAAACTTTATAGTTTTCAAAATGAAAAAATTTGGACTTATAAAACATTCCCATGGTTCAAGAAATAACATCTATTCCAGAAATCCCAGTATTGAGGTGACAAGATGGATTGACACAGTGGCTGCAACAATGGGCCCAAATATAAGAACAACTGTGAGGATGGTGCAGGACAGGGCAGTGCTTCTTTCTACAGGGTACCTAACAATATGTCTTGGGAGTGTGTGTGTGTGGTCGGGGGGGGGGGGGGCGCGTGGTTGTGGTGGTGGTGATTCTTAAAGAGAAAAAATATATAAATACAGAATGGGAGATCAAAAACTAGTTTTGCATAAGGTATCTCAACATTTCCCTTCACCTTTTCTTCCCCAATGCTGTTCAATGGGTTACTGGACACATCCTCAAAATTAAAATGTGGTTAATCAGATGGTTTTGACTTAAACTCCAAAAACTATACTGATGGCCCTCAAGTTAATTCTGCCTCCTATAGGATAGGGTAGAGCTGCCCCTATGGGTTTCTGAGACTGCAACTCTTAACAAAAGTAGACAGTCTTATCTTTTGCTCCCCGCATCTTTTCCCCATGGAGCAGCTGGTTGGTAGTTTCAAACTACTGGTCTTGTGGTTAGGAGTCCAAAGCATAACCAGCCCACTTTACCACCAGGCCTCCTTAACTGAGAAGTATAAAAACCACTTAGCCCTTGCGGGAGGGGGGAGCGGGGAGGGAGGGGAAAAATGAGGACCTAATGTCGGGGGTTTAAATGGAGAGAAAATGTTTTGAGAAACGATGTACAAATGCGCTTTACACAATTGATGTGCGTATGGATTGGGATAACAGTTGTATGAGCCCCTAATAAAATGTTAAAAAAACAAAACAAAAACAAAAACAAAAAAAAACAATTGAGAAAAAAAATAAACAGTAAAATGCTTCATAATCATAAAAAAATTAAAAAATTTAAAAAAATTAAAAAAAAACCACTTAGCCCACAATCAAGTGTCTGGTCAGGTTTCCTTGGGAAAGCTATAACCTTACAAGCAAAAGTATCTCCAAATGAACATATCCATGTAATCAAGAAAGGCCAAAGATATAAAAAATTAATTTATTAGTTTTCTAATGAAGATCGAATGCCAAGGCCATAATCCTGTTCTTAAAAAGAATGTGGTTCGGTCAGGTCTTTCAATATGGTCAAAATTCCTCAAAAAAAGTTATACATGGTGATGAAGAAGAAAACTGGTCAAAGAACGATAGCTAAATTCCATTCTTCTAAGTACCAGGAGGTGGAATGTTTGTTGGTATTCAAGACTAAGGCTTGCTTGACTCTTGGTACTTGTTCATGCTGTAGTTTGAGGTTACAATAAAACCAAATCTTTGACAAATGGCAACTTCCTTTCAAAAGCATCATATATTAGTCATTGTTTTTCACCCTAAAAAAACAACTAAGACAGGGCTTAGAGCACAGTGGTGGTTCAGAAGTAGGTAATTCTATCCTAACCAGGGAGCTCCAGATTCAATTCCAGTCAACATACCTCAGGTGCACCCACCTCCTTTCTGTCAATGGAAGCGTGCATGTTACTATGATGTCAAACAGGTTTCGGTGATGTTTCCAGGCTAACATGGACTAAGAAAGCCTGGTGATCTACTTCTGAAACCAGGCAGCGAAGATCAAAATGGTCAGACCCATAACCAATTATGGGGATGGACCAGGCAGTATTTGGCTCTGACATGCATAGGGTGACCATGAGTTCAAAGCTGGCTTGAGAGCAGCACATGGTAGGCACTTTTTCAATGCTTACTTAATACGTAATTCCACCTGACAAAATCCTACTCATCTATGAAGTCCTGGATCAAATATCATTCCTTCAGTCTCTCTCGGGACCCCCAAATCAGAATTATTCCTTCCTCTGAGGTCCCAGATTATTCATAGTCTTTCATTAAGCAGGACTCATTGTGGAGCTAATAGTTGAAGCATGGTAAGACGTTGGAATTAATGTGCACTGGGGAACTACTGGAGGGTGTTAAGGCAAAACAAGACTTTATTTTTTAAAAGATCACTGTAGCTACTACATGGAGATGGGATTCACAACCAAAGCATAGAAAGCAAGCATTGAAGCAGAAAGGCCATTGTGAAATTATGTTATGTTGTGACTTGGACCAGATTAGAGGCAAAGGAGAAAAAGAATTGGGAAGCAGGTGTGATGTAATTAGAAATACAACCATCAGAATGCGCTGACAGATGGAGGAAAGAGTGGAGAGGCAGCCAAAAGATGGGGGGAAATATCGATGGCATCTAGTATTTTCCTGATCTTCTCAAATTAACATGACATGCAACAATGCGTTATCTAGCACTACTGAAAATCACAGTTCCAGCGTATTCACTCTTATAAATGATGGTGCTTTTAAAAGTTCATGGAAATGGAAATGAAGGATAATGGCATTTTTCTACAAATGTTTTGAAAACCCATGGCATCCATGAATATGAAATTCCTCTTTGAATCTCCAATATGCACCACAGGACCTACTGCTGTTGTGTCATCAAACCATTTCCAACTCCCAGCAACCCAGAAAGGGCAGGGAAGCACTACCGCACAGGGTTTCCTACGCTGCAATCTTTATGGAAGCAGATCATCATGTCTTTTTCCCACAAGGCTACTGCTGGATTTGAACCGCCAACCTTGCAGAGTTAGCAGTCAAGTGCTTAATCCTTACATTACCAGGCCTCCTAGCATAGAACGTAGTCTGTGGTGATTTATCAAGGTCTGCACATTCACTTTTAACGTGGTGCTTTCAGGACTACCCAAAGGAGTGGCTCGGCTCTCCAGACTCACCGAGTGCATCAAACCAGACCATTCGTGGCTGACATCAAACCATGGAGAGATGACAAATCCCACCCCACGCACCAGCTGCATTGTTTGGAAAGCCCTACTTCCCTTCTCGGTTCAGTTCAGACCCCAGCTACTCTGTGCAGCTCTCCTCTCCCTCTCACCTCACCTCACCTCACCTCCACATATAACACCCCATACCAACTCCCCCACCCCAACACACACACACACACACACACACACACACACACACAGTCTGAGAGTACTGACTAAAAGCTTAGGGACCACATGACTCTTTCCACTTCAGACCTGTTAGCTCTTCCTGTTCCTCTGGGTGTAACAATTCTCTGGAAAAGTTCGGGCAGCTCACCAAACCTGATAGCAACTTTAATATATACAAATGAGACACATGGGAGGCAGGGGGCGGTCCCAGAGCAGAGCTGCCATGCCCCAGAGAGGAATGGACTACATCTTCTTGATGGCCACTAACCAGGAAGTTCCACTAACACAGTGTCTTCTACGGTCTTTAGTAGTCTCAGGTCTCAACTAGGGGCTTAGTCAGTACCAGACCTCCAGGTGAGTCCCTGTCCTCAGGGCTCTGAAGAATCTAAATTTCTGTACCTCACAGACCTACAGTGCCTAACTGGACAACCTATCTACTAAATCCTCTTCTTTCCACCTATAAGACATACCACTAACACTGTAAACACTTGGGGCTACTAAGCTAGTATTTCTAATTGCCCTACAACCTGCTCCCACTCATTAAGCTATATACTTAATAAGAGTCAGCTGTGTTTGTGACAAAATGTATTCATTCTAAATGTACTTAAACCCATGCAATTTAAACAGTATGAATGTTGAAACAATGCAAGTAGAAACAAATTCTATGAAAGTCAACTTCAATGCTTTGAAAAGTCTCTTATCAAGTTGAGTCACTAAAAAAAACTGTGGGATATATGTTAAAGATGAGGGGGAGAGAACATGCAAATCTAGCAGAATTCTATGGTCAGCATGTTTTGCTTTGAACGTCTTAGTACCATCTTCACTTTAAAGAAAACAAAGTTTAAATGTGAAGACGAAACATGTGGATCTTTCTTTAGGAAAGAAAAATGTAGAATTCTCACCCTTAGATTGATGCTTAAAAAAAGATGGGAGAGGGGGGGCTTTACAGCAAAAGGCTAGAGAACATCCATTCATGTGTTATAAAGTAAACTAAACTGTTCACGGGGGAATGCCATTTTTAAGGACTCCAAATTTTAACTGATTCTTTCATTTAGCCAATCATTCTCTCTTGTAAGCATCACATTAGACACAAGAGTTGCTACTATCACATACACTTATAAAGTATTAAATACCCGATCCTTTTGTATTTATTTCATTGAGAAAATTGTTAAGAATCAGGAAAAAAAGAGGAGCTCCTACCTGCTACTATCAATCCAACAAAGCACTGTGACTGCCACTGACAAACATCAGACTCAAATGATGGCAGCCAACAGAATTCTTTTCTGTAAGGGAAGAAAGCCATGCTCTCTGACAGACAGCAGAAAGAAACACACAATCTTGCACAGCAATCATCTCCGAGTGGCCAGACACACAAGGTGAACAGGTGTGGGGAGGAGAATGGGACTATGCCTACGCGTATATAGGGGCTTCAAAAAAGTTTGCGGAAATGTTTCATTATCTCTTAATTCCATTTTTCTGTGAAAGTTTTCCATCTCCTTCATGTATACATGAATTTAGTAAGGCACACCGTGGGCAAAGTTATGGAAAGGTCTTAGCTATAACCAAAGAAGGAAGAAGGCACTGGGCCTAGGGGCACAGGATCATAGGGGGACATAAAGGTCAATTGGAATAACACAGTCCACAATGAAAATGTTTTATGCATCCTACTTTGGTGAGTAGTGACTGGGATTTTTAGAGCTTGTGAGCAGCTTGTGTGTAGTAAAGTGTTAATACTGTTCCTGTTTTGAGCAGAGTGAAGAAAGCCAAAGACACCCAGAAACTCAGTCCAAGGGACTAATTACTAGACCACTCCAACCTAAGCTTCCAGGACCCTGAGACCAGAAGAATCGGATGGTGCCCGGCTAGCACTATTGGTTGCTCCGATAGAGACCACATTACAAAGTCCTAGGTAGAGTGGGAGAAAAAACGACTGGGCCCTTTGTCACTCTGTGTAGGCTTGGAACTGAACTTTCATTGCAGCCTTCCACTTGCATCCTCCACCTCATCTCCCTCAATTTTCCGCTAAACAATAGACAGGTCTCTAAGGGGGACAGTACCCCCAGCGAGGTTAACACTTCTTAGAATAATTAATCATTTGAGATTAAAAGAGTAGCATTTATTCAAGAACAAAGTTCAGAAGGCAGAAAGGGTTAGGAAAGAAAGAAATGAAACCAGGAAAGAGAAAAGTGGATTAGATGATATTATGTGTGAGGATTGCAATCAATGACATAAAATCAAATGTACGTGAATGGAAACCCGGCTCCCTCTATAAACCTTTACCCAATTCACAATAAAAAGTTAAAAATAAACTATAAGAGAAAACCATCTGAGAACCAACAGCTCCAAATATACACAAAGGCAAAACTTCTCCTTAAAGAGAGCACAGTTGTATATTATTCAACCTCTGAAAAATACTAAAGATCTGTAAAATGGGGTGTAGGGGGACTGTCCAATGTCATTACTAAACTCTTTACCCCGCATCTATATTCATGTGCTAACCACAAAGGCAATCTACTAAAATAACATCCAGAATCACCAAAAATGGTAACGATTAGTAAATCTAAAACATTTCAACAACTGTTGGGGCATACTACCCAGACGAAAACTTTCTTGAAATTGAGAGAAATAACTAAGTAATATGCAGGCATGGATCAGAGATATTGTGAGTTTGGTTCCAGACCACTGAAAGAAAGCACGTCACAATAAGATGAGTCACGTATGGTCTCCCAGTACATATAAAAACTCACATTTGCACCATTGGTTGCTGTTGTTAGGTGCCATAAGGCTGGTTCCAATTACATATGCTCTAAGGCATACTCTATGTACAACAGAACAAAACCTCACCCGGTCCTGCACCATCCGCACAATTATTCTTGTGTTTGAGCCCACTGTTGTAGCTACTGTGTCAATCTATCTTGTTGAGGGCCTTCCTCTTTTTCACTGCCCCTCCACTTTATCAAGCATGATGTCCTTTTCCAGGGGCTGGTCTTTCTAATAAACACACAACTGCATTATGAAAAAGGCTGAACTATTATGAAATTACCAAACTGTGACTCAGTCATGAAATGAGCATGTGTTTTGGGGAAAAGGACACTGCTACATTTGTTCAATGTAGGGGTGACCAAAACCTAGAATTTGGGGTTTTATTTTTGTATCTGCAAAGTACAACAAAACAAGGTATGCCTGTATAGAAAATTACTTCAGTGGAGTTGATTCAAACTCACAGTAATTCAATAAGGCAAAGTATAGCTGTTCCATAAGTTTTCTGACACTTCTAAGTCTTGTACAGGAGCAGACCACCTTCTCTTTCTCCATTAGAGCAGCTCATTCTCTCAGAGCTGACTCCCAGTGACCCTCTAGGATCGTGTGGAACTTCCCCTGTGGGTTTCCAAGACTCTTAACTCTTTACTGGACAAAGAGGATCTGGTCTTGGTCCCTTGGGGGTGGCTGATGGGTTCAAACTCCTAGCCTTCCAGGTTTACAGTCAAGTACTTTAGCCACTGCCATCATCAGGACTTCCACTGGAATGGATTTCTAAGAGTCTGAGTAACTATTGTGGAATTAATTGTGACTGTTCGTGGGTGAAGAGAAAGATGTAGTCATGCAGGGCAGGAAGTAGGAGATAAAATAAGCTTGTAAGAGTAAGAACGTTGTGGATAGAAACCTGCCTCAAATGCCCAGTTCCAGTTAATCCCATACTAAAGGACACTTGGCCTACTGCTAAGACACCCAGACAACGTCAGGCTCTCACACTCTCCTGTAAAATTAACAAAAATGAGGCAAGCATTACTTTTTAAAAAAAATGTCTCGAGACTGTACAATAAATATTTTCTGAACCTATGTTCCAAAGCATTATCTTACTACAGGCAAAAAAAAAAAAAAAACCCCAAGAAAGGGGGAGTTGTATTCAATGGGGGGGGGGGAGATATATACACGCACGCACACACATATACAGATATATACATATAGATATGAATGAGTTACTATCCTTAGTATCTAATACAGACTGAGGTATTCCCCAGAGTTTGTTATAACCACAAAGACCCCAAGTCTCTTGGCTTACATTATGAAAGACCTAAAACCCAAAGACATTAAGTGATATAAGGTAATTCATTACTGAGGCAGAAATGCAATGCTAATGAAACTAAAAATAAACACTAGTGTTTATAGCTTACTATGTGCTTTACCTTTATTAATTAATTTATCTTTTCAGCAGCTCGTTTGGTACTCAATGTCAATATCCCATGAAGTCACTGTGAGTTTGGGTTTTTTGGTCAACTGGTTTGGGCTTTTTTTGTTGTAGCTTTGTTTGGTTAATATCCCCCAGTTTAAAGATGGGAAATTGAAAACCCAAGAAGTAATTTCACCAAAGAAATAATACAAGGAAAGGCAAAAAACAGGGTTCAAACTAGCAAGGCTGCTATATATAGCATCTGGACTTGTGAGTTTCATTTTAATAAGAGAGTTAGATTCTATCTACTTACCAATTATATTACTACTCACTGCCATCCATCAAGTTGATGCTAACTCGTAGAGACCCTATAGGGCAGGGAAAAACTGCCCCTGTGGGTTTCTAACTTTGCCCCGTCCTTCTCCCCCAGAGTAGCTTGCAGTTTGCAGCCCAACAAGTAACCACTACATCACCAGGGCTCCTCTTAATTATATAAGCTCCACAAAATCACTTCCTAATAGGTTTTCTTTACCTCCATGATATTTTTCACCTTATATTTAATTTGAAGCTAAGAGAAGGGTTGGGGAGGAAGGGCTAAGATCATTAATGTTGTTCTATAAAACAAGTGGGTTTTTTTTTTGAGAGACCACTATTGAATATATTAACAATGGATAACAAAAACATGTCTCAAAAATAAATAAATAAATAGATAGATAAAACATCTAGGATATGATAAAAATGTAAGACAATAGTAAAAAATTATTCAAAAAAGTAATACCCCAGGGTAAGTGTCCTTCAAATGGAATCTCAACTTTCTTCAAAGAATGCAAGAAAGATAACTGTCGGAAATATTTTATGCATCAAACTATAGTTATACATACATTAAAAATATATTAAAAAAACAATATGGCTTTGGAAACAAGCCATAAAATAGCATACCTAAGCAAGTCCACTGCTATCAAGTCCATTCTAGTTCATAGCAACCCTATATGCGATTTCTAACACTTTATTTTTATATGAGCAGATAGCTTCCTTTCTTCCTCAGACTAGCTGGTAGGTTTAAACTGCCAAACTTGTGGTTAGTAGCCCAATCCCTAATCCAAAGAACCACCAAAGCTTCATAAAGTAGAAGAGTAACCACCAATCCATTATTTCTCTGACTTTGTAACTATCCAATGGATGGGTGTAACATTATAAGAAATATATAAACTTTAAGATATCATTAGTCCATTTGAACAATATGGCCCTTTTTTCCAAAAAAGGACAAAATTTTAAAATACATGATACTTTCAGTCAATTTCATCAGAATCAGTATTGGCTATATTAAATCTTAATAATACATATATTTTATCTTAAAATTTTCAACCTAAGATTATAGGTGGGGGGGCAAAGAACCTTGAATAAATCAAAACAAAATGAGTTTCTGCTTATGGATACAGGATCAACTACAATATGTTATATATTAATTTCTTCCCAGCTAGACAGGGGCATGCAGAACCATGTACTATTTTTATACCAGGTGAGTGCCTAACAATAGGAGTGCATTGAATCTCTGGTTAATCAAGTGCTCAGTGTAGGACAGAATGATTATTTTAAGATTACAGTATAAGAAACCTTCAGTTTATGGCCAAAGGTGAAGTTGCCAGAAATCTCACTTCTAAAACAATGTGGCTGTTTTACTGTCGGTTTTCCCTAAAATTAGAGTAGCCTCTCCTACAACCTGAATCCAAAATGAATGTGGAAAATATGACAGGCTGGAAGACAGTGAAATCTAGTAGAGTGCATCTATTTATTCTCAAGTCTTTTTAAAAATAACACAAACCTCCCTGTGCCTTAAATTACAATACTGCATTAGAATTAACCTTTAAACCAATCTCTGAGAGATGGTTTATGAAAGGTTTGGAGTCTCTTTCAGAGAAAAAACAAAGACAAGTTTATAACTTGGTAAAGTTTAATAAAGCAATGAATTATGTAGTTATCTATCATCTGTATAGACTTCTAAATTAGGAGAAATCTCTCCTGGGGGGGGGGGTACCAGCCCCCACAATTGAATAGGTCCAAGGGACAGCTGTGTAAATTGAGAAGCAAAATTAAAGAGACATCAGACAAGATAAGGCATGCAAGGGCTCACCTCTGGGACCACCATAATTTCAGGTGCCAGATCTGTGCAGAGAGAATATATGTCCATCCAATCAAGGGTTATATAGTTGGGGTGTGGGTATGTGCAAGTCTCCCTAATTACAGGTAATCACTTATGTAACAAAGTGGGCTGTACCCTAATCCTAAAGGCGCTTGAGTACATTGGAAGAGTAACTAACACCAGTGCCCAGGGCAGGTAAGGGGGAATAGCTGTCTTCAGAATCTACAGAGCAATAAGATTAGTCTGCTCCTATAGTTAAAGCTGCAGCTATTCAGCCACGTGCTTGAAAGAGGTAAGCTTAAGGTAGCACTATTAAGGGAGGATATAGTGGAGGAAAATATTAATTATGAGAATATGATTGGGACTTACCTCCAACTCACAAGGGTGAAAGCCTCCCTCCACCCCAGAAACCCAGTCTGACAGGCTATTTAATATATGAGGATAAAAGATTCATCCAATATATACTGTCCCCATACTCTGCTACCCACATCTGCTGAGCTTTCTTTTACTAAAAATTAAACTAAAGACTAATCATTCCCATTTTTACCTGTGGTTCCCAATGAGCCATCAATTGCTGTTGGGTGCCATCCAGCTGAATTTCAACTCAGTAATCCCATGTGACAGAGTAGATCTGCCCCACTGAGTTTTCAAGGCTATAATCTTAGAAAGATCTGAAGATCGATCACCAGCTCTTTCTAACACAGTTCTTTTTCCAACTGTTCCACGAGGGCTCAAATGATCTCTACTGGTCTTCACACCTTTGTGAAATCCTCACCCCACACCATGGCCTGGTGTATGTGAGCCAGGCCTAGTGACTTGCTTATATCAGAGGATAGCAAAAGCTATAGAATATCAATTTCAGGATTAATTTACAAAGACTCTGATTTCCATCTTGCTTGCTGGCTTGTAGAAAAACTCCATAAAGCAACCTACCAACCATGTACTTAAGCAACCATTACCTCAGATTTCATATGCCCTGTAGCTTTAAGAGAAGCTCTGGTGGTTTAGTGGTTATGAGTTGGGCTGCTAACCTCAAGGTCAGCAGTTTGAAATCACCTGCCACTCTCTGGAAGAAAGATGAGGCTTTCTACTCCTGTAAAGAGTTATAATCAAAAGATACAGCGTCTGGGGTCTTAAAAGCTTGAAGGTAAACAAGCGGCCATCTAGCTCAGAAGCAACAAAGCCCACATGGAAGAACATATCAGCCTGTGTGATCACAAGGTGTCGAAGGGATCACTAAAGACAAAAAATGGGTACACAAGCAAATGTGGCAAAGAAAGCTGATGGTGCCCGGCTGTCAAGCTCAGAAGCAACAAAGCCCACATGGAAGAAGCACACCAGCCTATGCGATCACGAGGTGTCGAAGGGATCAGGTATAAGGCATCATCAAAACAAAAAAAAAATCTTACCATAGTGAATGATGGGGGTAGTCCGGAGTGGAGACCAAAGCCCATTAGTAGGTCACTGGAGATCCCCTTGCAGAGGGGTCTCAGGGAGGAGATGAGCCAGTCAGGGTGCGATGTAGCAACGATGAAAAATACAACTTTCCTCTAGTTCCTAAATACTTCCTCCTCGCCCCCACTATCATAATCTGAATTCTACCTTGCAAGTCTGGCTAGACCAGAGGATGTACACTGGTACAGATGGGAACTGGAAGCACAGGGAATCCAGGGTGGATGATCCTTTCAGGACCAGTGATGTGAGTGGCGATACTGGGAGGGTAGAGGGAGAGTGGGTTGGAAAGTGGGAACCGATTACAAGGATCTACATGTGACCTCCTCCCTGGGGGACAGACAACAGAAAAGTGGGTGAATGTCGGACAGGGCAAGATATGACAAAATTATAATTTATAAATTATCAAGGGCTCATGGGGGAGAGGGGAGCGGGGAGGGAGGGGAAAAATGAGGACCTAATGCCAGGGGCTTAAGTGGAAAGGAAATATTTTGAGAATGATGGGGCAATGAATGTACAAATGTGCTTTACACAATTGATGTATGTATGGATTGTGATAAGAGTTGTATGAGCCCCTAATAAAACGATTAAAAAAGAAGAGTTATAATCCTGGAAACCTACAGGGCAGTTCTACCCTGTCCTATAGAGTTGCCATGAGTCAGAATCATCTCAATGATAATGCGTCTGGTTTTTGATAGGATTGAATGCATATATAAGGTGTGTAGAGGTCCATCTCACTATCTATCATTTCTAAACTGGACCTGCAATTCCAATGCACCCACCCACCACCCATATAGCCACTGAGTTGATTCCAACTCATAGGGACACCATAACAGAGTAGAACTGCTCCCTGGGGTTTCCAAGGCTGCAAATCTTTACAGGTACAGACAGTCTCATGTTTCTCCCTCGGAGTGGATGGTGGGTTCAAACTACTGACCACTACACCCCAACGGTTCTTTTCCCAATGCACCAAAGCAAACCTAAACCTTCAATTAATAGCAAGACAATGGTGAATGCATTTACATCTAAAAATGGTCACACACAGAAAAAATATATAGAAACACTTCACTTGGCCACATAGATCATAGTTAAACCCTCCCATTAACAAATTTTGTCAAAGCAAATGAATAGAAACTATTTCATCTCTACTTCCTAAGGTTTTTGCCTCAATTTATTTTTATCAGGCAGCAAAGCAACCCCAATATCTTCCAAGCACTGCTCAGTTAAAAATACTGAGTTTGGCTAATTTTAGCTACAAAGACATCAGACAGGCCAGGTTAGGACATATTGGGAAGTGGAAACCAGTGAGGGGGTGGACAAAGAGAGGGGGCCACATCTTTTTCTTTACATTCTTACTTTCCAACATTATTAATTTTCTAAGTTAATTAATTGACACGTGTGAACACTGAGGTAAAAGACAAGTGCCACATGAAAGCAAGAAAGAAAAACTGAAGCAAGGTATTGTAGGCTCTCAAAATCCTTTTCTGGAACAACTTTGCTTAATACAGACCAACTAACTAAACAGGAAGGGCTCACTTTTGCCCAAGTATTATAGTCAAGTAAACATCTTCCAGAACGGTCCTCCCAGAGACACAACTATTAACTCTGGACTAAACAGATCAAACAAGACATCAGACTGGAAAGGAGTCAACTCAGCAGCAAAGTTTAAAAGAAAAAAAACCTGAAGACATGATTATGAAAAAAATACTGTCTAAAGTTGAAAATTCTGTGGATGGACTTGACCTCAGAGTAGAGATAGGCAGTAGGAGAGAACTGGTGAACTACATGACATATGCACTGAAATTATCCAATCTGAAGATGCACAGGGAAAACAGATCAAAAGATGAACGAAGGGTCAATGAACTCCAAGACTTGTGGGACACTGAAAAAGCTAATGTATATGTAGTAAGAGGATTGGAGGGTGGGATACAAAGCCTGATCAATAGGTAGGCACATCATGGTCAAACTGCTGAAAACTACAAGTGATAGGTAGGTTTATTGTGCCAACCTGGCCAATGAACACATGTGGGATTAGTTGAAGGGCGGAGAAATAAATGGCTCAGCAAGCCTCACCTTTCTTGTCTCTTGCTCTTTGATGACTGGATCAGTGTGTGGCTGCCTTAGCTGGTTCTCTGCCTCAACTTGCATGCTACACTACCTGTGGGACACCTAACCCATGGACTGTGTTGCTGTAGTTTGAGGTTCCTTCAAGACCTGCTTCGCCATGCTACTGGAATTTACATCACTTAAGCTGGGGACTGTAGGACCCTGTCATCTGGCTGACTGTTGGTGACCTGCCCTGCTATCTGCTACCTGTGGTCAGATTACCAGAATTGCTCTACAGAGGACTCAGCTGTCTGCTTCCTTGACTTGCACCCGGCGGCCCTCAAAGACTTGAAGGACAGCCTGTGTACTAGCTGTCTCACAGAAGTGAGTTGCACTAAACCATTTGTACTGCTCTGTAGACTAATTAGCTGTTTATTTCATATACTGTATATATCTACCTATATAAATATATATAAAACTATAAGTTTCCTGGTTTTGTTTCTCTAGAGAACCCTAACATACTACATATAAAAAGAAACATTACATACAGGAAAGCAACAATTTGAATGACCAAAGAGTGCTTCTTATTCTTTCTACATTAATTAATTAATTAATGAAAACGCTAAGGACATAAACCCTAGAAAAATGACTAAGGGAAATATAATAGAAAGAGGTAAAGACAAAAAGCCAATAGACTTGTAATCCAGATGTTGTTGAGTTGACTCAGATTCCTGGTGAGACCCAGATTCAAATTAAAATGGAATTAAAAAATATTTATATTCAATTTATCCAAAATAAGAGAGGGAAAGAACTAAAACATCTAAATATGAAGAGAAGCCAAGGACATCAATAAAAACATTAAACACAAATGACAAAACACGGATTAAAAGTAGAGGTTTTGATAATAAGTTGTTTTTAAAGTTCCAATTACATGCTGTCTATAAGATTTACACTTTAAATATAGGGACACAGGTTAAAGTAAATGTACCCTGTGGGATGTGAAAAAATTACTTTAATCAAAAGAATTTGTTCTTTGTCCATACTTTAGAATCCCCAGTGACTGGACTCAGTTATGCTAATGAGTTGGCTGAATAAGTAGGGCTCAGAAGACCTACTATGTGAATCAACGGCCCTCAAGAGAGAGTTCTAACTCATGGGCAATGATTCAATGAGGCATGCTTATGGACACTGAAATGGAGGTGAGCATCTGGTTGTGGGAGCTATCAATGTATAGGAAGGTGACATGTCTCTGACATATCAGGACTTTCGAAGGCCCTGTTCTATATCATCTTCATTTGCATCCTTTTTGCGCCTTCTCCTCGACAGAAGTAGACTAAACAAAGTAAGTACATAGAAGATGCAAACAAAACAATTATCCAGTTTGACTTCATTGCTATTCAAGCCATTATGCCCAACAACTGAAGATTATACATTCTTTCCAAGTACACAAAGTGTGATCAATTAAAAACTTTCAAAACCAAACTCACTGCCATCAAGTCCATTTTGACTCACATGACCCTACAGGGCAAGGTAGAGAACTGACCCTGTAGGTTTCTAAGAGTATAACTACTTATGGCAGTAGAAAGCCTCCTCTTTCTCCCATTGAACAACTGGTTTCAAAACACGGACCTTTCAGTTAGCAGTCCAAAGTACCTAGTAGGCCACCCGGGTTCTGTATTATGATCAATAATCCTCAATAAATGTTTTAAAAGTGAACACCTTATAAATTGTGTATATAGTTGTTCTGTTTACTTCTAGCCACCTTACTGACCACTGCTGGAGTTACCACATAATATGGCTTTACACAACAACGTGTGAGTGTGTGTGTTTTTCCCAGTATTGATGCTCCTATGTCTAAATAAATCTATTAATAAAATTGAAAGAGAATAGGATTTTCCCATGATTTCTGAGTGCCCCTCATTTAAGATAAATCAGTTATTATTTAAAACTAAATCATAATTTAAAAGGGCAAATCATAGGATTCATGAATTAGTGGGAAGTTATAAGCACTGTTTAAAGTAGTGTTTAACTCCTAAAGGGCAACTAACAGACCTTGAACTATTTACAGCCTTTTTTTTGGTAGTTGGTTTTTGTTGTTTTCTTTTGTCGCTTTGTTTTGTTCTGTCTTGTTTTCTATGCATATTATTATCTCTGCAGGTCTATCTAGATAAGATAGGCAGGATAAACAATCTGGAGGAGAAAACAACTGACCGATAGTTCCAGGGTGGAATGGGAGAGGGGGGAGGCAGGGGAAAGGAATGGGTGTTAACAAACACAGGGACAAGGGAACAAGTAATCTAAAATCGATGGTGAGGAGGGTATAAGAGGCCTGATAGGGCTTGATCAAGGGAATTGTAACCAAGAGGAATTACTGAAACCCAAATGAAGGTTGAACATGATAGTGGGACAAGAGGAAAGTAAAAGGAAATAGAGGAAAAAACTAGGAGGCAAAGGCATTTATAGAGGTCTAGATAAAGACATGTACAGATGTAAATATATTTATATGAAGATGGGGAAATACATCTATGTGCATATATTTATAGGTTTAGTATGAAGGACACTGGGCCTCCACTCAGTACTCCCTCAATGCAAGAACACTCTGTTCTATTAACCTGGCACTCTGTGATGCTCACCTTCCCCACACCATCAAAGAAGACAAAGTGGGTGCATAAGCAAATGTGGTGAAGACCACTGATGGTGCCCGGCTATCAAAAGATAAAGCATCTGGGGTCTTAAAGGCTTGAAAATAAACATCTAAAATAAAAATCTAGCAACAAAGCCCACATGGAAGAAGCACGCCAGCCTGTGTGATCACAGGTGTCAATAGGATCAGGTAGCAGGCAATGAGGGGAGAGTATGGAGTGGAGACCCAAAGCCCAGCTGTAGGCAACCGGACATCCCCTTACAGAAGGGTCTCGGGGAGGAGACAAGTCATTCAGGGTGCAGTATAGCACGGAGGAAACGTACAACTTTCCTCTAGTTCTTGAATGCTTCCTTCTGTCCACTAACATGATCCCAAACCTACCTTACAAATCTGGCTAGACCAAAGAATGTACACTGACACAGATAAGAACTGGAAACATAGGAAATCCAGAAGAGATAAACCCCTCAGGACTAATAATGAGAGTAGCGATACCAGGAGGGTAAGGGAAAGGTGGGGGGACAAAGGGGAAACCGATCAAAATTATCTACATGTAACCCCCTCCCTAGGGGACGGACGACAGAAAAGTGGGTGAAGGGAGACATTGGACAGTGTAAGACATGAAAAATAATAATAATGTATAAATTAGCAAGGGTTCGTGAGAGAAGGGAAAAAATGAGGAGCTAATACCAAGGGCTGAAGTAGAAAAAAAATGTTAAAGAGAATGATGATGGCAACAAATGTAAAACTGTGCCTGACACAATGGATAGATGGATGGGTTTTGATAAGAGCTGTATGAGTCCCCAATAAAATGCTTTTACTAAATACATAAAAGTGTTTGATAAGAAATGTATAGTTGCAAATAATTATGCCAGGGGGATTTAAATAATTTGTGGGAAATTGGAGCAGAAAGATAATGGAGTTTTTGCATGAACTTTTGGAATTCCCCTCATATTAGGAAAGAAAGCCATTATATTTTTCAAACTAAAAGAGAAAACCCTAAGCAAATAAAAAGAAGTAAGTAATAAAGAGTCCTGATAGCATGGTGGTCAGCAGTTTGAAACTAACAGTTGCTCTTTGGGAGAATGAGGAGACTTTCTACTCCCATAAAGATTTAAGAGTTTCAGAAACCCACAGGGGCAGTTCTACCCTGAATCAGCTCAAAGATAATGAGATCGACAGCAGTGGAAGTCCAAAATCCATTTGCAGGGTCCCCGCATGGATTAAGCCTCTAGTGAACCCCCTCTGACCATAGTCCAGGGATGTGAATAGCCTTGATGACACACAGAACTCTCATTGGCAGCAAGTCAATGCTGACCCATAGTGATTCCATAGGATAGGATAGAACATCATACTTGTGAAATATGGTGCTATTTCCCATTAAAATCAAGAGGAAGGTAAGAAAGACTAGTTTTACCACTTCCACTCATCATTATATTGGCAGTCCTAGCCTTCACACTAAAGCAGAAAAATAATAGAAAGACTGGAATGGAATAAACCCATCTCTTGTACAGAATATTTCAAGACTTATTATAAAGTTTCCCAAAACCACCCACTGCCATTGAGGTGATTTCGGCTCACAGCAACCATCTACAGTATCTAAGGCCAAGGCCAACTGTCTGGAAGCAAACAGCTTCATCTGTTCCATTTACTGTACATAGGCTTACCATTAGTGGGAACTGACTTGGCGGCGCCTAACAATAACAACAATGCTTAAGATATTGATCATTATGGATTATATTTCATTTTTGACAACTTCCAGTTTTCCTACAGCCATATTTTATGCACTCCATGTCTGATTATTAATGTATATTTGCAGCTGTTTCTTCTCATTTTGAATCATGTATTTTCATTTTGAACCCTCATTAATGATATACATACCAAAATACTTAAGCATATTGTATACCAATAACTGCAATTTACTTTTATAAAATGCACACACATATCTATACAATATTGAAAGTTCAATAGAATGGTGGATAACTATGTTGTTTAAACAAGGATAGTAAAATATTAATGACAGAATCTAAACTATGAGAATGCATGAAGTCACTGTACAATCCTTTCAACGGTTTTGTTTATTGTTTTGTTTTTGCTTTATTTCCCCGAAAATAAAATTCTGGGAGAAAAATTAATCACACATGCATTCCTGTGCAGCCTTATCCATAAAGCATATAATTATGCAGTCTTCAAAACCATAACAATAATATAATACAGTACATTTTTGTATCTTCATTTAAAAAAAAGACTGGCAAAAAGGATACTGTATTCATTCAAATGAGAATTCTAAAAAAAAGTAATTGAATGGGTTTTAGAAATAATATGTAGATGAAAATAACCAAAGCTCAGTCGACAATATGGTTCTAAATCCTCTTATTTTTTTCATTCTGTTTCTTACACACACCACCACCACCACCACCACCACCACCAAGGCTTATATTAAACAGAATCCATACTCACAGTCTCAACTAACACCTATTAAAAGAGCCAAACAGCATTTACAACCCAAGCTTCTCTCTTAAATTCTAAACCCACAGAGACAACTGCCTAATATATATATTTCTACCTAGACATCATATACTTGCATCATAGCTCATTTTCTTTCTTCTCTCTCCCTGTCTGCCCCTTCCTCCTATTTCCCATCCCGAGTGAAGGATACCAGTAACTCTACCAAATCTGGCCTCAACAAAAAACCTTTGTGCGCACTAGAATACCTCCTCTGTCCTCCTCACACTGGTCACCCAGCCCTGTCAATTTCAACAACCAAGAGTTGCCACTAATCCCTCTGTCCCACAGCCAGAAGGTTTCTTTCCTGGATCACTATAGAGGTCTCCTAGATGGCCTTCCGCTCTCCAGCCTTCAGGAGAAGGCCGTCAACACTTCCTGAACAAGATAAGACAACTTTAACATTACCTGGGAAATAAGTCCTATTACTTCTACATAGGAGAGGCTAGTTAAAAAATACTGTAATCCAGACTTTTACAAAATGGATTTACATTTCTGGTTTCACTAATCACACTTTCCGATCAGATTTTATCACATTACCACATCATTCTTGTATTTAAGATTCTATGACAATAGTGATCTTTGATTATTTTAGAGCTGTTATTAAGCTACATATATGACACAACACATTCTCAAAAAGCCCTGATAAAGGAATTAGCATTTCTTTCCTTGTGCGACCTGTCATTCATTGAGGCTTTAAATTTCTGATATTTTTCCCCACCAGTACTAGATTCTACAGTACAGAGAGATGCAAGTGGGGAACGTTGAGACGATCCTGAGTTGGCACTCTACTCATTTCCTAGCATGTGGCTAGGTTGAAAGGTTGTTATTCAGCCTCTCTAAGCCTCAGTTTCCTATTTCTAATAGAATACACCTACACCTCATGGAGCTGCTGTGGGAATAAGGCCATGTACAGAAAGAACTTACACTACCTGGCTGGCACATGGCAGGCGCTCAATAAATGTTAGCCATATTACTATTAGATTTAACACAACAGTATTTTGGTAAAAGAGGCCAGCAAATAACAAAAAACATCTGACGTGCTAAAAAACAAACCTAAAGACCCACAACACGTATTTCAACCTGTCCTACAAGTGAGAGAATCTAAACATCCCACTACAAGTAAGTAAATCCATTTGGTCATCTCTTTATCATCTGCATCCCAATAGAGATTTCTTAGTTCCTACTGGCCCTAGAGGAATGATTTTATGTTAGTCTTATAAGATATGGTGACTACTTATGAATCTAGAATCCCTGACGCCCTTGAAATGCTGCAGATATATTACAAATGACTGGTGCTTAGCACAACTCTACAGGACTGGAATACAATCCTAACTTCTTGTTTCAATTTAACCACTTGAAATGAGATATAAAAAAATAGAACGTTCAGGTACGTTGGATGCTCAAGACAACTGAGGATTCTTGAGCTTTGATTGAGGAAAGCTTGGTTTTCCTATTATTGTAAAGAAACCCTTACTTAAAAAAAAATTGTTTCTTGGACAACCACAGTTCCAGGCAGATATTTATATAGTTTGGCAAAGATACTCAACATCCACCAACTGCCAACGCCTGCTCAAAACTACTTTATAAAATTATGAAATTCTGCCCTGAGAAATTTGTCCACGACAGCTGAGAAAGCATGTTCCTCTCCTCTTCCTCCTTAGTTAGTTCCTCCACAAAGATCAGGAATCCAGCCCTAACCCCCACAGAGGTCACCCTTGGTGCATAACACATAGTAAGTAGAAGGTCTTCAACACACAAACCCTGAAGAAATTGTAGGAGCCCTGAAGACAGCAAACAAACTTATTAATTAGTCACAGTCCACTCCATTACAGGCTGCTTAATATAATGTTCTCCCCAGAGATCTTACAGCAAAACCGACTCTCCAAGTCATTGAGTCATTTGCCGTATGGTCAGCTCCCTAAGTCAGCACACCGCAGAAATACAAGTACCCCAACATGAGAAAATATAAGTATCAAAGGGTGTTAGCAATGCTCTAGGAGGAAGCTTGAATGTCTAAGTGAATACCAGAACTTTCCAGAGGACCCGAGAGGCAAACAATTTGTCCCTAACACAGTTCTTTCTCATTATTCAAAAATCATTTATTCACTTTTATCTAGTATCTATAATAATCTCTCCATAGGAGGCATAGTAATGTATTGAGCAGCCATGAGCCACTCCATTAGAAAAAAAATGAGGCTTTCTACTCCCGTAAAGGGTTTACAGTCTTGAAAACCCAGAGGGGCAGTTCTACCTTTTCCTAGTGGTTCACTATGAGTTCTAATTGTCTCCATGGTGGTTGAATTTGTTTTTTTGTTGTTGTTTTTTTTTTAATTATTATCTACAAATCCTCAATTACTCTGCTCTGATCAACATTTCCAGCAAGCTGATTACAACTCATGGTAACCCTATATATAGTTTTCCAAAACTACACACCTTTAGTGAGTTTGATCTTCCAACCTTGGAATTAGCTGTGCAACTTTTAACAGACAGGGCCACCTGCTGACCACTCATGGATCAGGCTCCCTGAAAACTTCAAGCATCATCATTTTTTTAAAAAGAGCCCTGGGGACATGAGTTCTAATTTGGGCTGCTAACTACAACCTGAGGCTTCCTATATCGTCTCAGAAACCAACAGAGGTTGTTCTGCTCCATCCTATGAGGTCAGTATGAGTTGAAATTCACTTGATGCCAGTGAGTTATGTAAGTGTTGAACTAACCAAAAGGTCGGTGGTTCAAAACCACCAACTGCTCCCATGGAGAGGGAGAAAGATTAGCCTATTTGCTCTCCATAAATATTTACAGCCGCAGAAACCTTTCTTGGGGTTGTTCTGAGTCCAAATTCACTCAATGGTAGTAGTTTGGTTGTTTTTATCATAATTTACTTCGAATCAAGCGTGGAGGCTACGTGTTGGCTGTTAACCATGGGGTCAGTAGTTCAAACATACCAGCTGCTCTGTGGGAAAAAGATGAAGCTTTCTGCTCCATAAATATTTACAGCCTCAGAAATCCACAGGGGCAGTCCTATTCTGACCTACAGGATCCCTGCGGGTCAGAATTGACTCAATGGCAGTGAGTTAGTTTGTTTTGGGTTATGAACCAAACACTGTGCTGACGGCAGAGTTAGAGCCAAGAACAAGACAAGACACAGACCACCCCCTGCCCTTATGGAATTTTGTTCTTCTGAAACAGATAACAGGAGAGCATATAACAAGGTTGGTCAAAAAATTTTGCTACTGAGGCTCCAGTTCACACATGAAAACATTTATTCCAAATAAAGCCTGATTAAACATGTCTGTGTTCTCTTGGCAATACCCTGGTCTTCGTTTAACTAGGATGCCCTCAAAAAGCAAACAGATACTTTTTGGGCCATGAGGAAAAGAAAATGATCTTGAAGTCAGGGTTAATATCAAATTTTAAACAAAACTCAAACGGACATCTTCCCAAGTCACTGCAGCTTTGCAGCAAGCTTATGGGACGGCTGCCCAAATTAAGTTTTAGCTGGGTCAAGCATTTTAAGGAATGTTGGGAATACCTCAAATTAAACCTCAACGAAGAAGAAACTCTGACTAAAGCCTAGAAACTGGTGGAAGAAGATGGTAGATTCACCACTGAGTGACAGCTACTGAAGTTTGGGGTTTCAATTTTAAGGAGCATCTGGGCCTCAGCAAGCCAAAACGATAAGCCAAAAGAGCCGATCTTTCCATGCATCTTTACGAAAGTATAAAAGCCCATGAAGACAATTTTATAGAATGAATGATAACCGGAGATGTTCTATCAATTAGATTTACTGATTATGTCCCAGAAAACAAGTCTAATCAAAAACTGTGGCTTCCAAGGGGATCAGCTGGGCCAGTTAAATTCAAGGCAGTGCAGTCAGCTAGGGAATCTGTGTCAAAGGACAAATAATGATCACTGAGGCTCATTTATGAAGAAGTTTGAAGTCAATGGAAAACAGCATTGGTAAAACAAAAGCCAAAAAAAGGACCTTTTTCCCAATCCTCGGCAGTTGCGAGGGCTGTTGGGCTGGTGCTTTTCTTTGAGAAACCACCCTTCGGCCATGGTCTTGTTCCTTTAGACTTTTGGCCCCCAAACTCAAAGAACACTGAAAAGGGCACAATTTGAAAATCTCAGGGTGTCAAAATTGCTGTTTTGACATGGTATAAATCAAAGAAATGGAAACACTTCCTTTGGAAATGTGTAGACTGCAACATAGAACCTGCCAAGAAACAAAAGATTCACAGTTTGACATTTTTGCTTAATAAAAGTTTCTATGATTTTACACCAGAGAGCCTCAAACTTTTTAAACAGGGGGCCAGTTCACGGTCTCTCAGACCCGTTGGAGGGCCGGACTATAGTTTAAAAAAAACTATGAACAAATTCCTATACACACTGCACATAGCTCATTTTGAAGTAAAAAAACAAACGGGGCAAAAACACCCGGCGGACTGGACAAATGTCCTCGATGGGCCGCATGCGGCCCACAGGCCATAGTTTCAGGACGCCTGTTCTACACCAATACTTTTTGACTTATTGTTAGAAAGCCTCATTGTAACATAACATCAGATGGAAAGATGAGGTTGTTATTTTCAACAATAGCAAGAGCAGAAAAAGCCTCCAGAGGGAGAGAGTCTCTGAACTGAGGCTTGATTTAGGAGCGGGGGAGAGCGCATAAAGTCTGAGGAAGAACACGTTCTCAGCCAAAAGAATACTAAGTATAACCACCCCGAGAGGAATGAGAGCAGGTTTCAAGAACAAGAAAGTGACTGAGGCCCATGGAGTGATCCATTTAACTTTGACCCCAAACTCTGCTAGGTGTTGAACACACCTGGCAGCGAATCTGCAAAATCATCAAACTAATCCACAAATCTATGTAATGCTTAATAATCAAAACCCACCCTCTTATCTTTAAATAACTGTGTCTGTAGTCTTTCTTACCTCCCCTTTCCCTCTCTAATTTTTCCACTGTGACCTCTACATTTCATAGTTACATTTTTCTAAACCCGTAACCTCTTCACGGAACCATACTTCCATACCCTCCCCTTGAATGGCTCCCCTGTAAGAACACTTACCCTGTAAACTCAGAGTAGGGTATGCTAACCACTGCCAGCACCCCTCATGTCAATTAATCTTGTGTAAAAGCCACTCTTATTTCCCATTCTCCATAGAATTTCAGACCTTCTCAATTTTCTTCCACACTACCTAAGCAGGTCCCCCACTTACTCAGAAAACAATAGCCACTAGAGAAGAGCTCCCTCACTTTTGTTTCTGCCCATTCTCTTGCCACAGTAGAAGCATAACATCTCCCTCAATCAAAAGTTTTCTATGTTCTACAAAGGCCTTGGAAGGCCTCTTAGTATTACTTTTTCTCTTTCCTGGATCTTCAAATTCTCTGACGCCTTTTACCAACATTAAATCCCCTCAAAGTTTCTCCCACCTAATATAACTTTTCTTCTTTATTCCCATGTCCTCTCTAACTGAAAATGTCATGGCTTCATCCTGTCTTAGACTAAGCTCTTGAACAAACCAGTTGTTCAAAAACAATTTAAAAACTTTACCCTTCAAAAGAATTTGGAAACTTTATACTTTTAATCAAGGGCATTAAAAAAGGAAGAAAAGAAAGCTATCCTAACCACTTTAAAATAGAGAGTAAAATATAACATCAACAGTAAAGAAACTGGGGGAGGAAAGGGAAAACAGAGGAGCTATTCATACCAAGGGCTCAAGCAGAAAGAAAATGTTTTGAAACTGATGATGGCAACATATGTACATGTGTGTTTGATACCACTGATTTATGGTTTGTTATAAGATCTGTAAGAGCCCCCGATAAAATGATTAATAAAAAATAAGGAAATTACCACAGAATAAAAATAGCCTTTGCTAAGAAAGGATAAAAGGAGTTCTGGTGGCACTGAAAGGTGCACCCCTGGTGGCATAGCAGGTTATGGGGTTGGGTTCCTGGCCCCAAGTTCAGCAGTTCAAAACCATCACACTCCTCAGGAAAAAGATTAGGCTTTTTACTCCCGTAAAGAGTTACAGTCTTAGAAATTCACAGGGACAGTCTACCCTGTCCTATAGGATCACTGAGTCAGAATCGACTCAATGAGTTTGATTTGGAGTTAAACAGCCACCTTACACAGATACATTTTTAATACACACAAGCAAACAAAGGAGAATCAGCATTTGCCAGAAACTGCCATTCATCTTTAGCTGCAGTCTAAATCTTTAGAAAGTTAGATAGTTAAAATCCTACTTTGTTATTTCCTAACTAGTATCCTGCATCAGAGCATCATCATTGATTATTTAAGTGTTCTGGAACTACATCCAAGGGATAAGGCCAGGAAGACCCGATTTCCAGATTGTCTGATTCTGTAGCTAATCTTATGCAAAACTGATTTGCCTGAGACAAACTTTAAATTAATAATAACTTTCTCCCACATTACCAAAGGAAAGTGTATCCTCACCCATAGCATGGTGGTCTGCCCAAGCCAAAATGAGGAAAACTTTAAAATTAAAGAAGGACTCCACAGGTCCTAATTATAAGTTCTCCCTGTTGCATACATATTTCTGTCATGGATGAAGCTACTACTGCTAGAACTATAATGAAACCAAAGACCAAACTCACTGCCATCAAGTAGATTCCAACTCATGACAACTCTATGGGATAGGGTAGAACCGCCCCGGTGGGTTTCTGAGACTGTGACTCTTTACAGGAGTAGAAAGCCTCCTCTTTCGTCTACAACATTTTAGCCTACTTAAATGTTCACAATTCAAATTGCATTCAGTCAGCTTTACCTCTTCTTTCTCCCCAACCTTGACGCCCATGCTATTACTCTTAAGAGAGACTCTTCAAGTACATGCTTAAAGAAACACTAAAAGCTAGAAATCAGTTTTTTCCAAGTACTTAATTATAAACAATTCTATTCAAGACAGCAAAGAAAAGCAACTCTGAATAGCTGAAGCAGTGTAAGTTTTAATGTTCATTGTGGGTTTGTTTATGTATTTATTGTGTTTTTTTAATTTATGTATTTATTGTGTTTATTGTGAACTGCAGGATTTGCCTGTTTTGTTTTTTGTGTTTTTCCCCTCAAAATTATCAAGATACATGGATAAAATATATATATAAAACTTTCATGTACATATTATTGAGTTTATCAGATTTTATCAAATCACAGAACAATTACCACTAGCAGTTATCTTTTTATCTTGAATACCACTATATTACCAGAAAAATAAATTGTCAAAATAATCATTATATTAGCAATATGTAACTTCTCTTTTATTATAAAGGCATAGTATATATAGTCACGACTTAAGAGATGTACTTCAACAAAATATTAATTTTCTATGTAATAATTTTTTTTTAATTTTAATTAGTTTTTAAAGATCATTTTATTAGGGCTCTTATAGCTTTTATAACAATCCATACATCAATTGTACATATGTTACCATCATTATTTTATAAACATTTACATTCTATTTGAGCCCTTGGTATCAGCTTTTTTCCCTCCCTCTCCCCCAGTACAGCAATAATTATCTACATTTTGTAATATACTTATGTTATTAAGAATTTAGACCAATGGTAATGAAACTCAATCCAGAGGATTTTCTTTCCCTCTTTGAGATTTATGGTCATAAGAAATTTAAAGAGAGAGAAATCAATTCATATGCCAATTTTATGTAGTAAACATCATCAATAAAAATTTATCTTCAATAAAAGCATTTGAGATATAGTTTGAATGTATGGAAAGCAACTGACAAGTTAAAAAAAATATTAAGAGTAATTTTAAAAGCACGTTTTCCTTTTTCACCCCACAAAAAACGTCATTTCACTTTTTAATAAACAAGATATTATCATTCTTATCTTCGGAGGGCTATTCATGCATTATCACAGCATTAAATGGTAAAGCCTTTAGGAACTCAACCAACCCTACAGTATTTCAAGCGAAACGTCGATTTGGTGACTGAGGACAAATTTAAAAAGCAAACTGTCAACTTTAGTACATATTTCAAAATTTTACAAGGCTAAAAAAAAATCCAAAACCATGTACAATAACCATGGCAATGATGTTAATTATGAGAGCATGCTACAGAAAAATGAAGCATCAAAAAGATGCCTTGCTCTTAGTAATTAAGAGGACTTTTATAGGACTGTTAAGGAATTTCTTAAAGATATAAATCTATAAATCAAGGCATAAAATTCCCCTAGAGAAAAGTATATATTGTTGCAAAGCCTTTGTCTAAATTGTATTTTTCTATGTTAAAAAAAGCCAGTGATAATTTTAAAGTTGTTCCTTATCATGCATCATATGGAAATAATTAGCAGCCTTTGCCAAGCCTGACAGCACAGTGGATTAATGATGATTACTCATACTCTGCTTTACATGCTTGCACAGAGAATTCTGAGTCTCATACAAGGGACAAGGGACAAGGGACTTCAAAAAGTCTGTGGAAACATGAGATTAACAGAAAATGGGATTTTACCAGTACTTTTTGAAGCCCCTTGTACAAACAGCATGCTAACTCTTTCTGAAGAATACATGGACCTTCTATTGTCACTAACAAGAGAATGTGCATGATGAAAGCTAAGAGTGATTTAGGAATCACCAGCATATGATGTTTTATTCACACACTTCAGCAGTGTGTTTAGAAAGTAATTATAGCACAGAATAATTGGAGGGAATTACTGGTCGTAAAATGAAAAATAGCAGCCCACTATCATTCGTGTTCAGACAAATACAAACGGCATGGCATTCATCCATGCTTCAGAGAACAGGAGTATTTTCGAGGTTTGGGGGCCAATGTAGTTTGTTTTGCTGTGTTTTGGATTTGCTTGGTGCCTGTGGTTTCTTCTTTCCCTCCAATTACTTCCCCATTTTTAATGGTTAATACATCTACCTTGTAACTGCTCTATCATTATATTATACTCCAAATTCCAAAGGTTCACAGATGAAGAGGAATTTTGCCTAAACATCTCGCTTAAGAGTTGTTGGTGATTCAGAAGATGATCCTTTAGACTTGATTATTTAAGACTCTTTTGGATGATGTGATACAGTTTTAACATGTTAGTACTGTATATGGAATGAACAAGAACTGGTGGTGGGAGGTCAAAAAGGGCAGAATATTATGAATTTAACTCTATCACTCAAGAATATGTGTTATAAATCCTAAGCCCCATAACTGGCCCATCACTTCCTGTCAGTTTGCATGCTGCTGTGACGCTAGAAGCGATATCATCAGTATTTCAAAGACCAGCAGGAAAGCCTAAGGTAGCCAAGTTTCAGTGGAATTTCCAGACTAAGAAGAAGGTTGTGGCAACCTAGTTCTAAATAAGTTGGCCACTGAAAACTGTATGATCAGCAGCACAACACTGAAGGTACAATGCCCATCTGGCTGGAGAACACTCAAAAGGCAACCAGGAAAGGCCGCCGCCTCCTCAAATTAGAGCTGACCTTAAGGCCTAGATGGAGTAACGCTTTCAGGATCAGCATTTTCTAAGATGACGTGAATCAAAACAAGAAGAAATTGCTGCAAACGTCCATGAAAAAGCAAAACATGGAGTGTACTAAGTAAGAATTTAAGGAAACTAGATGTTGTCAAAAATGAAGTAAAATACTAGAAGATCAATATCGTAGGCATAAGTGAGCTGAAATAGAGTAGTACTGGCCATTTTGAATCATACAATCATAAAGTCTACTATGAAGGGAAGGACAATCATCACAGTCATCATCAAAAAGAAGGCCTATCCCTTACTTAAGACCTACCCTAAGTAGAAGGCTGTCAGTGAGGATAATATCCACAAATCTACGTGGAAGCCAAGTTAATACAGCCCTTATTCAAATTTACACACAAACCACTAATGCTAAAGATGAAATCAAAGACTTTTACCAACTTCGGCAGTTTCCAATTGATCAAAAGTGCAATTAAGATACATCTATATTTATAGGGAATGGGAAGTAAAAACAGATTAAAAGTTAAAAAATATGGCCTTGGTGACAGAAACAACAAACTGAAGATTGCACGATAGGATTTTGCAAGATCATCTTCATTGCATGCACCTTTTTCAACACCATGCACAGCAACTATGAAAATGGGCACCACCTAATCAATGCACAGAAATCAAATTGACTACTTCTATGAAGAGACAACGGAAAAGTGCAATATCATGAAGGAGGCTGGGAGCCAAAGAAATCTGCTGCAAAAGGATTCAAAGTGTCAAAGAAGATGCCCTCTAAGCACTCCTTCACCACGTACTGGCCATATTTATTTAGTCATACTCCTAAATGTTAGACCTGTGGTTCTCAAACCTTCTTCATGCCGCCACCCTTAAATACAGTTCCTCATGCTGTGGTGACCCCCCAACCATAAAATTATTTTCGTTGTTACTTCACAACTGCAATTTTGCTACTGTTATGACTCAGGTGACCCCTGTGAAAGGGGCGTTTCGTTCAACCCCCAAAGGGGTCATGACCCACAGGTTGTGAACGGCTGTGTTATAACAAAGAACTAAAGTATGTCAGACTCGAGCTCTGGTATTTTCAATTGCCTCATTTGCTGGACAATGAAAAAGGAAGTATTGATACCTTTGAATTAAGGCACTGGTAAAGAATATTAAATAGGCTACAAACTGCTAGAAGAACAGACAAATATATCTTGGAGTTAAGAACAGCCAGGATGCTCCAGAGTAGCCAAAATGGTGAGCCTTTATCTCAAGCACTTTGAACATGTCATCAGGAAGGACCAATCCTGGAGAAGGTCATCTTGGTAAAATAATGAATAAGCCAAAGAGGAAGATGATCCTCAATCACATGCATTGTCACAGTGGCTGCAACAACAGGTTCAAAGGTGGCAAGATTGTGAAGATGGTGGAGGTCGGGCAGTGTTTTGTCTTGTACATAAGGTCACTATGAATTTGTAAAACACTTGGCTACACCAAACAACACAGCTGTGGCTATAATTCTCCTGAGGAATGGGGTCTCTTTATTGTTAATGAGGCGAAGCCTGGGCTTCTACACAGTGTTCCAATAGGTTGGAAAGGTAATTAATATAGTTTCTAATGTTACTTAACTAGGACACCTTCAAGTAATGCTATGAATCAATGGTTGCTTGCAGAGAAAATTGTAACTTTCTGGCTCAAAAAACTCACTGCCCTTAAGTCAATGGTAACTCATAGCAACTCTACATGACCAGGTGAGTTTCTGAGACTAACTCTTTATGGGAATAGAAAGCCCTGTCTGTCTGTCTGTCTCTCTCTCTCTCTCTCTCAATGGCTAGTGGTTTTGAACTGCTAACCTTGCATTTAGCAGCCCAATGTGTAACTATTATGTCACCAAGGCTGAAGAAGTAATCAAATCGATGTGTCTTGGGAATGCCTGCACTGTTCTTACAGGAGATGAGTTATAAACATTCTCTTTTCAGAGAAGCTGAAGTTGGTGTGTACAGTACACAATAAAAGTTGAGGTGTGGCTAGATAAATTTATCTTCAGATCCAGGTACACTGCTCTTCTGGCACACTGCCATGTTCAAAATGTAAGGATTCTTAGCCAGATCTTAAATGGTCATAAGCAGTGACAAACACACGAAAAAATTCATTATTTCTGATTTAGTGATGTTTTCTTCGAGTATTGCACAAAGCCTCAGTTTAGTGGACTGCGTCAAAGAAATTGCATCACATCACAATCTACTAAATCCTATTGTCCTCATGAGGACTGGTAACAGCCATCTCTCCATTCCTTTAACCATGCTAGGCAAGCATGTCCAGAAAAACCTTCCTTTGCCCCACCTTGCTATCTATGGCTCATGTACCCACAGAATTATATCTTTACTCCTATCACAGTATGATTCTCACTACAATTTGCTTATCAAACAATAAGCTTCTTATATTAGCATCTCTATAGTGCTAATAATTGAAATGTATTCAGATTATTTGCCAAATGGATGAGTAAATGTACCACAATGACCTACATGAAATGTGGTCAACCATTATCTGAATATTTATTCAAGATTCTTATGGAAAAAATATGCAATTTAAGGTTAGTGGGGAATTTTCTCATATAAACATTTGTTCTATGGGCATCTTTCCTAAAAGAACAATTAATGAAGGTTAGAAACTACATGTACCATATGTTTTAAATAAACACAAAAGAATTAACACCGCTAAGGAAAAGACAGGCATATAGAAAACTCAATACATACTTGTTCAGACCTACTTAAACGAAGCTGAAGTTGGGAGCAAGTTAACCAAAACACAAAGATTCAACCTAAATATTTGTACTAAACAATTTCAACCACACAGAATGTGCACATGAAGCTTATTTGATAAACTATATTTTGAATGCATAACTTGTCACACTTCCTGTAATCCCTAATGAAATTAGGAAATACTCTAAGCTTTCCAGGCACAAAACCAAAAGCCGGTCTCTGTGTTTTGTCACAACAAACAGGGAGGTGACCGAGACATGGTCGGCTGGCCGGCACGACACAGAACATTTGGAAGAGCGATGTCCACACCCTTTCAAGAATTTTTATTTTTGTGTATTGACTTCTTTTAATTTTGTAGCAGCTGACGATCAGCTGGCTTAGGAGCTAAATCACATCCTATTGCTCAAAGTAATTCACAAGCATCTCTAACCAACAGCTGTTTAATTTTTATAGCATACTGTATCTAAAAATATAAGGTTCAAAACATTAAATGAATTTCATCTAACTATTCAGGAGTGTGACTAAACAAAATACAGTCAACTCAATCCATGGTAAAGGAGTAATTTAGCAGAAGACAAGATGCAAAATGATGAGTAATCCAATTCATAAAAAATAAAATATTATGGACTGCATTAATTTTAGAAGTTTCTTCCTTTCCCCCCCAAGATATGCAAAGCCTGCAACTATGCATAAACCTTATTTTTATTTATTTTTTTTACAAAAGAGGATATTCTTTTCAGCTACAGTTTTGAAACTAGTTTTTAGCAGTACATTGACATGTTCATATGTTCTATAGCTTTTGCTTTTGAGAAGACTTTCCAGAAGCTAGCTGATCCTGTCTTTCCTGGCTGGTCCATAACTATCCAGTGCCTCCATGGGAAAAAGACCTGGCTATATATCCTGCCCTCAAGAATACAGCCAAGAAAACCCTATGGGAGCATTCTACTATGCCACATGGGTTCTATGAAAGTCTCTGATCACAGTCCCAAAACCCACTGCCAAAGAGTCAATTTAGACTACAACCTTACAAGGCAGAGGAGACCTGGTCCTTAGGGTTTCAGATATTCAATCTTCATGGAAGCAAACAGCCTCATCTTCTCCCAAGGAGCAGCAATGGCCTTGAACTGCTAGCCTTGCAGTTAGCAAGCCAGTGTTTAGCCTGCTGCGCCACCAAGGCTCCTTTAACAACAGCCTCTTAAATTATGGACACACAGGAAAAGACTATGAATATACTTCAATTAACACAAACAAACAAAATCACTGCCAGCAAGTGGATATAGACTCATAGCAACCCAATAGAACAGGGTAGAACTGCCCCTGTGAGTTTCCAAGACTATAACTCTTTACAGGAGTAGAAAACCCAGTCTTTCTCCCAACCGTGTGGTGGTTTCAAATTGCTGACCTTGCAAATCACAGCCCAAGGAGTAACGAATTATGACACGAGGGGTTCTTCTTCAATTAAACATTCTAAAAGGAATGATTTAGCAGGCATCACTCTAATTCAATTAATCATTTCTAGGAAATTTATTCTAGAAAAAATGTTGAAAACCTGGTATTACAGAGGTCTCTTTCAAAAGCCACGAAATAAACCATCATAATCAGATGCTACAAACACAAGTTGGCACAGCAAAGGGTTAAATATTAGCAATTATCTTGAAGTTGTCTCAAAGGAGAGACTATTCTCACACACAGCTGTCATCTTAAGACTTCAATCTTTGTCTAGATGCTCAAATGAAAATGTAAACATCTGACCAATGAGATAAAAATGGTAAATAACTTGCCCCAATGGTCACAGCTGTTAAGATTTCTCTTTTCCGGCATCCTGATAAGAGGTTTGGAAGACATAATTATCCAATTTTCTTCCCCTCTCTCCTCGCATCCACATTCTCCTAATAGGCGACAGAAAAATGTTCCCACATATGGGACATATACCCAAAGTAACTAGGTATTTATGTTCCTGTTCTGGCAAAAAAAAGAAGTTCTGCCAGTGAGAAAGTGTAACTACTTAAACATTAAAGCCGTGTTAAATCATTATCCATGGCAATTCTGTGTTTTATAATGGCATTATCTTAACCAAACCACACTCACTGTGATCAAGTCAATTCTGACTCGGAGCCACCCTACAGGAGAAAAGAGAGCTGCCCCTTTGGGTTTCTCTGGCTGTAACTCTTACAGGAGCAGAAAGCCTCATCTCTCTCCCACAGCGCAGCTAACTGGTGGTTACAAACTGTGACCTTGTGGTCAGCCCAATGCACAATCTACTCCAACACCAAGTAGTGTCTTAGACTACGGGTAATAATGAAGCAAAATGCGGATTTGGTGAACGTCATTAAAAAATAAACATGGTCTTTTCCCATGAGAAATGTCAAGGTTATAAAAGGCACAGTCTGAAGAACTGCACTATATTAAGACACGAAACAATGAAACCCGACATCCTGGATGACTCCTGGACCAGAAAATTTAGAGAGAGAAATGCAACACTTGTTTTTCTTTTGTTACCCTTAAAAATGAACAAAATTTTAACAGATAATGCATAATGCTCTGCTGTTGGTGTTTGGTCCACCGAGTTAATTCTGACTCCTTTTTGCTTAATGTTTACTAGAATTATTATATTATTAAACAGTTATGTTTCTACCACACTTCAACAAAACCTCTGCAAGGTCAATCATGTTGATTCTTTGTTAACCCTTCATGGCCCCCAGGGCATAGGAGGGAGTTTCAAAAATTCTTGGGAAAATTATTTTAGCATGTGGAGTCTTTTGCTGAGGGGTATACATAACTGAATCGAAGGAAATCAGCCTGCTCCCACCCCACCAGCCCCAGTACCAGAGAACCCTCAAGTCATATGTGGCCCCACTTACTGTATCAAAATCCGTATCACCTCAAATCGAAACAAATATTTTAAAGTCTCGTTCAAAATGCCTTCCATAACTGAAAACACATGGTTCCAACAAAAAAATTCAAACCTGAAAATATGATCTTGAAAGGGTAGGTAAGGAACAGCTGTAAGGAATTAAAGGAGTTTATCTACGCACAACCAGATGGGCCGAACACCCCTTTAACCAGTAAATACTACTGCACCAATGCCTCGTGGATGTGGTAAAGTTAAAATAAACAAGGACAAGAGTGTTCTTAAACATTTATACATGTGTATCAAAACTTACTTTTTAATTAGGACCGTTATCATTTGAAAAGAAAAATGTCTGCCCTGTCACTTGTAACAGAGAAAACCCAACAACAGAAACAACAAAAACAGAAACAGAAAATGATAGGGCCGGTACGGAGAGATGGGAAGAGGGGAAAGAGGGGAGGAGGAGAAGAGGGGAGAGGGAAAAGGAAAAGAGACGAATAATCATATTAAAATGAACCCAAAATATCCTAGATAATATCAGTTTGACTGGAGGAGGGAAGACCTCACATAAGAACATAAGAGTGCTTGTCTTATGAAACACTTGTCTTATTAAAGAAAAGATACAGATATTGGTAAATTTTTAAATTACTAGGAGCACAGATATATATATATATATATACATGTATTTAAAGAGCACACATACACCAAGAAAAGTAAATATTTAAAACCAATATAGAAAATGTCCATCTATCCAACAGAAAGTGGTTATATTAGGCTGGGTTGTCTAAAGAAACAAAGCCAATTAACTCGCATATGTACACAAAAAGAACTTTGTATCAAGAAGAAATTTTATATCAAGAAAGGATCCTAGCCCAGTTCAACTCAAGTCCATAGGTTCAATGCTAACAGGACCCTTCTTCAGACTCAGGTAGCTTCGGTCCAATGACACAATGGTGAGGCTGGACACAAGATCACAGGTCAGTGGGTGTAGAATCACGAGGATCCAAAGTCTGTGGAAACACGGTAGGATGTACCATAGCTCTCCAGGTCAGCAGCTGAAGCCCCGCCTCTCAGGCAGACGCAGAGTCCCAGCAAGGGTGAAAAGGGCAAGAGGGAGAAGTTCCCACTATCTCTTATATAAAAGGCCACACCCCTGATTGATGGACAGAACTACCCCTCCTACACTTTCACACAGGTACAAGTTAACAAAAAATCTAACTGCCAAAGTGGTGATCAGGAAGGTCAAACGAAAATAAAAGGTGGGGAAAGATAAGAAACATGGAAGCTGGAGGAAGCAGTCTTAATAGCCAATTAAATATAAATTACAGCAAAATTAGGTAAGAATGAAGACTAGCAAAATAATTGAAATGGAAAATCATTTTAAACTACTAGAATAAAATGTAATTCCAGCAAAAACCAACAGATTCTAAAACACTGAGTTAAAAATTACTTAGGCCCAATACATCATGCCACAAATCATAAAGAAGTTACAAAGAGACAATGATACCTTTACATAGGAGAGATTTGGTGGACACCAAATCTTAACGTAATCATCAAAGATCCCAATATTATGAAAATGTGTATCATGGGCTACAGATGGGCTGAAAACCAAACTACTCTGTAATATTTCTGCCCACAAATGTTTTAATGTTTTAATCTATTCATGAAGAAACAATCAAACAGATCCCAAATAGTGGATAGTCTGCAAAGCAACAGGCCTAGACTCCCTAAAAATGGCAACCTTAAGAAATGAAAAGACTAAAGAACTATTCTAGAATACAGATCAAAGGAGACTATAAAGCATATCAAATGTAACTAATAAAATCCTGAATGGGAGAGGAAGAGAGATAACAGTAATAAAGAGCATTAATGGGAAATTTTACAAAACCCGGATACCAACAGTACATGGCATAATAATTGTGGTTGTTAAATTTCCCAGAGCAAATAATGTTACTATGATTACATAGGAGAGTATCCATGTTGTTTATGTTTACAGTTAAAGTGCTGTGTGTAGCTTAAATAGTTCAGTAAAATACACACAGACTGGGGGAACCGATTACAAGGATCTACATATAATCCCCTCCCCGGGGGGATGGACAGCAGAAACACGGGTGAAGGGAGACGTTGGATTGTGTAAGATATGACAAAATAATAAAAAATTTATAAATTATCAAGGGTTCATGAGGGAGGGGGGCCGGGGAGGGAGGGGTAAACATGAGGAGCTCATAGCAAGGGTTCAAGCAGAACGCAAATATTCTGAGAATGATGATGACAACAAATGTACAAATGTGCTTGACACAATGGATAGATGGATTGTGATCAGAGTTGTGTGAGCTCCCAATAAAATGATTTTTTTTTAAAAACCACACAGATGCATTGCCATCAAGTCAGTTTCAATTTAGAGCACAGGAAATTTAGTAAAAAATATATTACAGAACTACACCACAGGGTGTCCAGGCTATAAACTTTTACGGCAGCAGACTGCCCCACCTTTCTCCCAAAGAGTGAATGTCACTCACTTTCACTGCCATCGAGTCAATGTTGACTCAAGACGTGACTCTGTCGGGCAGAGTAGAACTGCCCTGTGGGTTTTTAAGACTAACTCTTTATGGGCGTAGAAAGCCTCCTCTTTTCTCCTTTGAACCTCCTTTGGAGGTTTCCAAGTGCTGAGCTTGCGTAACTCACGACACCACCAAGCTCCCGAAAAGTGAATGATGGGTTCAAAACCCCAAACTTTTGTTTCGCTATGACGGCTTAACCCACTGCGCCTCCAGGACAAAGGTACCAAATGGATCAATGTTGAGGTAACTAATTGCTTAATCAATAGTTCAAGAGTGTTTTTTAAAAAAAGGAACACTTATCAACTTAAAAAATAAAGCTAATTTCATAATTAGTTTCCTTTAAAAAATTTTTAAATAAAGATTTTAAATTACAAGTTGACCTTGTGTTCTATTCCCGCCCCCCAAAAAAAAATCACTGTTATCAAATCAAGTCTGACTCATAGGGACCCAATAGGACAAGGAAGAGCTACTGCTGCAAGCTTCTAACCCTGACTCTTCACAGAAGCATAAAGCCCAGTCTTCCTCCCAGAGCGACTGGTGGTTTCAGATGTCTGACCAGGTGGTTAGCAGCCCTGTGCATGTAACTGCTAGGGCACCAAGGTCCACAGAATTCTATCATAAACTAAAAATGCTTTCTTTTTTTCTTAAAATACAGAGAGTTCTTTCACTGGAGTTTAAGGTACATACATAAAAGGTGTGTATTACAAAATAAGTAATTTGAGACATGATCATCTGTTGACTCCTATAGAATGATTTATAATTGTATATTAATACTCTAAATTAAACTGACATGAGAAAATTAGAAAAAGCGTACCTTAAAATATAATCCCACTTTTCTTTTTCTCCAAACTGTGGTTCAAATGGAACATTACTACCAAGCTTCAAAAAGGGAAAGGATTGCTATGTTTATTCTACCACAGCCTCAAAATGTACCGAAAGGCATTCATTACAGGCACGTTCTGGCTTTAAGTGCTATGAGTCATACAGCTATTTTCAAAGACAACAGTTAAACAGTATCAATCAGAAAACACTACAGGTAAAGTACATTAAGAAAACATTTGTTTTGTTTTAAGACACTGATATTTGCCAGTGTAACGTTTTAAAAAGTAAACATGAGCTTTTTCTATAAAACTTCACAAGTTGTAGCACCGTATGATTATGGGCTTGCATGGCCAAAATTAAAACTGCTGATCTCTCAGAGATGGTAAAGAGCAAAAGATTTTGGTCAAATCAGAGATGTCTTATATAAAGTAAACTGATATACTACCCAACAGAACTTCACATATCATGTTTTTCAGAAGCCATTCTTATTATCAATCATATTCATTCAACTATAATACATTGTAAAACTTTTTGTGAGGACTATCATTTCTGTTAAAAACTTGGAATGAACAAAAGCTTGCAGTTATGCAAAAAATTTGTAATAGCAAAGGCTTTTTGTAAAATGTATATATATGGATTTTAAATAAGGTCAGAAACAGGCTGTTTTTAGTGGCAGACAAAACCTCGAATTCCTTCTTATTTAAAAAAAAACACATACAGTAGTATTCTAGACATCATTAAATTCTATAATGTTTCACAGTTTTTGACCAGTGAAGTTACTGCTGTTTATTTTTACTTTGGCTAATATGAGACATATTGAGAAAGAATGGGCAAACAGAATTAAGGCTTTCATAGAAAAGGGACATGTAACTGATGGGAAAATGTGTTAGACAGAGGACCTCCTACCAAATGACTTATTCACCAAGAAAAGAAGCATGTTTAAAAACAACATAAGACACTGGAATCTATTAAGAACAATAGGTAAGACCAACTTTTACTACCCCTCCTCCTTTACTTAATAAATATGACAACACATATTTTTAAATGAGGAAAATAAATTGAATTTGAAAATAAGTATAATTTAGATTGCTTAGCACACCCCCAAAGAGAAAAGTGTATGTGCTATTTTCAAGCTGTAAGGGATTAAACATTTAATAGGGATGATGTAATCTATAAGGTTGATTTCTCACACAGCTTATAAATAAATAAAGCTTAAGACAGATGCTAAACAGAAATATTACACCTGCCTTTTGAAACACTTAGTCTTGCTATGCCATAAAAAGTACTACTAAGAATGACAAACCAAGTAATGGATGTATTACAATCTAATTTTAAAACAGTGACTACCGTATATACTCATGCATACGCTGAGTTTTTCAGTACGTTTTTAGTGTTTTTTGTGGTAAAATTAGGTGCCTTGGCTGATACTCATGTCGGCTTATACTCGAGTATATAAGTAACTTTTAAAACGTTATTGCTAAAAAAAAAAAAGCAAAAATATTAATTCTGCCAAATTTTTTATAAACCAGGCAAGATTTAATGATTATCACTTAATTTATGTCAACTAGGTCTCGTGACTTGCAAGCTTGAACTGGGTTGTATTGTAATATAATCAAAAGCACAGAGAAAAACTCATGCACTTTCATAGGTCAAAGTACTGATCTCTACTAAAAACCAATGCTGATTTACAATAGAAACCCCTCTTAAATATGGTATATAATATTGCATATTACTTTAAATATCACTAGATCACTAGAAAAGCACAACCAACTAAATAAATGTATTCCAGCAATCTTCTTAAGAATAATTATGATTAGCTGGAAAAGCACACTCTGTCTAGAAATTTTAAAATGGCCAATCCAATTTAGGATAAATACTTTCTGTCTGAAATGCTGATGAGATTTCTAAAGAGTTAGGATTGTCAAGAACAAAGGGCACTAAGCAGAGGGTTCTATTCCCACAGCCATTAACTAATCATATTACTGACAGCGACCCTTCAAATGAGTATTAAGTGCCATGCTAGAAGCTTTACAACCACTGTCTCGTTCAATGTTAATAATCATATGAAATGAGTACTGCTATTATTCCTACTTTGCTGTTGAAGAAATTGAGGCTTAGAGGTTAAACAACTTGCTCAGGGATATAAAGCTACTAAGCCATAAAAGTAGGATTCAAACTCAAGCAATCTGCCCCTGGAATGCTAACCTAACTGCATTTGAATTCACTTGGTCTTTTCTCCTCTTAACTTCTTTATCCAAGAAATCAAAGATTCCATCCCATTAATTTAATCAGCAAACGGCAGCAACAAACCTTTCAACTTTTAAATCAGAAAGCTATGTGTAAGAGATCTTTCAAATCATTGAACACACAAACACTCCAATATTGAAATAGGCAACTCACACAGACGTTTATCAAAGGTTGATTTAACTATGAATACTCAAGCCCACTACTAAGCAGAGAAATCCAAAGTCAAAGAAAATATCCTTGTAAACTTGAATTTGAGGAGAAAACAGCTTGCTGATAAAACTGAAATAGCAAAAAATAAAAATAAATTTTTAAAAAACCTGAAACGGCATAAACTTTGTTGAAGAGCTGTTTATCTTCATACATCAAAAACCTTTGAAATATAGATAGCCACTAACTTAGGAAAGCATAAATCTATAGCGCTCATACAAATCTGATGTGTATATATAAACATGTTGAACCAAGAACTATCCACAATGATAAAAAGTTCCAATAATAATAAAGGATAAATACATTTTAAGTAAAACCTTATAAAACTGTCATGATTCAATCACTTGTGAATAGGAAAAAAGCCTGCAATAATTTTATGATCAGATCTACATTTAAATATATATATATATTTATATTAAAAATTTATATAAATTGGATGAATATACGGGTTACCAAAAAATTATTTTAGAATAAAAAATTCTAAATAAAGAACAGTAATACTAAAATCTTTGAATGTCAATTCTATGCCAGGCAACTTTATCAGAAATAAACCCTCACAACTGCCCCACAGGGTTTCCAAATCTTTATGGAAGCAGACTGCCTCATCTTTCTCTCACAGAAGGTCTAGTGGGTTCAAACAGGCAGCCTTCCAAACACTTAACTGGGCCACCAGGGCTCCTTAACATAATTGCTGATATCACCCTGTACGGGACTGCTAATCCCAGCTCACAGAATTAGAAACTAGGCTCAGAGAGGTTAAAGAATACGGGGAATTAGTTTTACCAGGCCACACAATACACTTCCTGAAGTTTATTAGAAAAAGTCTATCATATATACTCAAGTATAAGCCAACCTTAATATCAGCCGAGGCACCTCATTTACCACAAAACGGCATTTAAAATGTGCTGAAACACCAGCCTGTGAGATCACAAGGCGTCAAAGGGATCAGGTATCAGGCATCAAAGACCACCCCCCCAAAAAAAATCATAGCATTGTGAGTGAGGGGGAGTGTGGAGTGGGGATCCATCATGGCCCATCTGTGGGAAATTGGACATCCCCTTGCAGAAGGGCTGCAAGGGGGATACGAGCTAGTCAGGGTTAAGTGTAGCAATGATGTATTATACAATTTTCCTCGTGTTCCTGAATGGTTCCCCCACCCACTATCATGATCCCAATTCTACCTTACAAATCCGGCTGGACCGGAGGATGTACACTGGCACAGATAGGAACTGGAAACACAGGGAATTCAGGACAGATGAGCCCCTCAGGACCAGTGGTGAGAGTGGCAATACCAGGAGGGTGAAGGGAAGGTGGGGTAGAAAGGGGGAACAGATTACAAGGATCAGATTACATATAACCTCCTCCCTGGGGGGCGGAAAGCGAAGAAGTGGGTGAAGGGAGACATCGGATGGTGTAAGATATGACAAAATAGTAATAATTTATAAATTATCAAGGGTTCATGGGGGGGCGGGAAGGGAGGGGGAAAATGAGGAGCTGATACCAAGGGCTCAAGTAGAAAGCAAATGTTTTGAGAATGATGATGGCAACATATGTACAAATGTGCTTGACACAATGGATGGATGGATGGATTGTGATGAGTTGTATAAGCCCCCAATAAAATGATTTTTTTTAAATGTGCTTTAAAAACTCGGCTTATACTCGAGTATATATGGTTACAAATACTGTTTATCTTAGAAACCTAAACTTCACATTATTATTTGATTCCATATATGTATACGAAATATCCACAACAGGGAAACAATTACTAGTTCCCAGGAACTGAAGGGAGCAAGAAATAGAAACTGACTAAAATTAATGGATACCAACTGGGTTTCCATTTGGTGTGATTAAAAACTTCGGGAACTGGAGCATGGCAATGACTATACAATATTATAATTGTACTTAAAATACCACTGGCCTGTACATATTAAAGTGGTAACAACGGTGAATTTTATGTTGTATGTATTTGACCACAATTAAATAAAAAGATAATACTCATGCTGACCAAGATAAAGTAAAAAGTACTCACTCTCCATATATTAGTAATTGAATATAATCTAAAAACAACCAAGTTTTACAAGGCATTTTAGCAATAAATAAGAATTAAAACATGTATGTTTTTGTTCCAGTTCATATTTCTCATCCTGATAATCAATCCTAAAAGTCAGAAATGTATTTTTTGAATAAACTTTAGATCCAAAAGTGCTCAATTTTTAAAAATCATTTTATTGGAGGCTTGTACAACTCTTATCATAATCCATCCATCCACCCATTATGTCAAGCACATTTGTTGCAATCTTCACTCTCAAAACATTTGCTCTCCACTTAAGCCCTTGGCATCAGCTCCTCATTCCCACCCCCCTCCACACACTCCCTCATGAACCCTTGATAAATTTATAAATTATTATTTTGTCATGTCTTACACTGTCCGACGTCTCCTTTCACCCACTTTTCTGTTGTCCATCCCCCAGGGAGGAGGTTATATGTAGAGCCTTATAATCGGTTCCCCCTTTCTACCCAAAAGTGTTCATTTTAACAATCTTTATAATGTAAAGACAAACAAGACCCTATGTCACCCTTCAAGTATAAACATGGACTCACTGCCATGGTTCAATTTTCAGCCAAACAATAGGCAGATCTGTATAGCACATATTAAGATCAAAAGGGCAGCATTTACTCAAGAACAAAGTTCAGAAAGTTAGGAGAGGAGGAGGAATAAAAACAGAAAACACAAGGAGGAAGTGGGATATATGATGTTATATTATGGGGATTGCAATCAATAACATGAAACAAAATGTGTATGGATTGTTGAATGGTAAACTGATCTGTTTACCTTCATCCAATTCAACAATAAAAAGTCAAAATTAAAGACACTTATTATCTAATGAATGGATTTCTGTTATGAAACAAATGTGGGGGAAAACAACAGAAGACAAATTCTATATTAACAGAAGCCAAATAAATTTTGCATCAAAAAAAGATTCAAACATTTTTGTTATGATTTTGCCTATGAACAATTTATTTCCTTCCTGCTTTATGTCCCCTAAACAAAAATAAGCTCAAGGCCTTTAGATCTGTTATTCTTCTCTTTGGAATGCTCTCCCTCCTGATCTCCACATGATTGCTTCTTCATCTTTCAGGTCAACTCAAGTATCAACCCCTAAAAAATGCCTCCCCACTTCACCTAAAACAGAAAATAGCTGACTTATTGTTACATCTTTCTCTCAAACACCTTACTAGGAATAGAAGCTCCCTGGACACTGGGCCTCTTGACTAGTTTAACCCCATAACCTCAGCTCAGAGAACAGTCCCTGCCACTAATAATGAATATGCAATGCTAACCACAAGGTCCCAGACTCAAACCCACCAGCCATTCCTCGGGAGAGAGATGAAACTGTTTGGTCCTGTAACAGTGACAGTATTGGAAACCCTATTATCCCTAGAAAAGGTCACTATGAGTCGGAATGAACTAGATGGCAGTGGGTAGTCAATATTGGTTGACTGGCTAATCTGTTCCTAATTTTCTAAACTTTGTGAATTTCCTATCAAAGCACATCGTTCTATTTTAAAATATGAAACCAGTTCAAGGGTCAAATAATGCTTTTATCAAACCAGAGAAAATATGTAACTTTGCTGGCTATCTCCTCTGGATAAGGCAACCACATTTGCACCACAATAAAAATAATTGTAATTGTAAACCTTTCCCAATAAAGGAGAATCCTCTAGGGTACCTTATAGAATAATTTAACTATTTCCAGAAACTTAAGAGGACTTCTCAAATGACTGACTCCATCGGTACTTTAATAACTTTTCTTCCTTCACAAACCCTACCTCTACTCTACCAGCCAACCTCATTCCCTGCGCCACTCAAACCCTGAGTAATACTTGAAAAGTCATTCATTAGATATTTTTTTCCAATCAAAAACCTTCACATTAAAATACACCATTAAAAGATTGATGTTTTCTGCTTAACTACATCTCTTCTATATTGATTTGTAGTTGAAATGTAGTTTCACAAGTATACATTTATATATAGCTTTTGTAACTATACTGTATCCAGATTTTTAAAATAAAGGGAAAAAATAACATTTTCTGAAGGGAAGACCTAGTTGATGTTCAAGAATCCGAAGTAAAGTCACTGTACAAATTCAACCTAAATTTTAAATACAAGCATTGAAAATTTACTTCTAACTAATAATGATTGAAAAAATTGCACCCAACCACTAAATCCAAGAGTCAAAGACACCTAGACTAAATGTGGAACATCTACTGAGCACAGACCAAAGACAACTTTGAAGATCAGAAAAATAATACTTCCATTCATCATTGTAAGAGTTTGAAATACTGTACCAGTCCGCTACCAGCTGTGATAAATTCTAAAGTGAATTTTATTTCTAGTCACAATGAAACATCCAAACTACATGACAAATATTATCTCCAAACCCTTGTACAAATACCTTTCTAGGCTCAGAGAACACTGAGATACCACAAGAGCCCTTCCAGTGGTAGGTCAAGCCTGAAGATTGGGTTATTATTAAGATCCTGGCTCAAAATCTGGACACGTTACCTGATATACAGTGAAACATTATAACAGCTGAAACTTGATGGGATTGCCCTGTTTTCCTAGCTCTATCAAGTTTTCCACCTTTATCGGGATACAGTCTTACCACTTTTCTATTCCTCATTTTAGTGGAAAATAGTTTGGTTTTCCTTCTCTAGTAGGTTTCCACCTCATACAGGTTTGGTTTCCAGAAGCTTTACTGTATAAAAGTCAGCACATACCCAAGTAAATTGTGTCCACGGCAAATTCTTTTTACTGTTGCATTATGTAAGCATTCACGCATATAATCAATAAAATCTGGCCAAACAATGCAAAGTAGGCCATGGTCACTGGCTAGCAATGAATGTCTTGTCTGCACTATTAAGATCATTAGTCTCATCACAACTAGTCAGATTATCAATTGCTCTGAAAGGAAGGTTCTGAATAAAATGTGAAACAAAACTTAGTCATAGAAAAGACCAGGCTTACTGGCCAGGGTTGGTGGAACCTCTGAGTTTATGGTATGGCTCTAAAGTCATCCTTCAGGTCTGGAAATGGTCTTTCATCAGCCAAGCAATAGACAGGTCTGTCCAGGGAACAACATAGTGAGGTAAGCACACCTAAGAATAATCAATCAACTGAGATCAAAAGGGCAGCAGCATTTACCCAAGGACAAAGTTCAAAAGAGTTAGGAAAGAAGTAGAAATGGAAACAGGAAACAGGAGAAAGTGGGGTACATGGTGGGGATTCCAATCAATGACATGAAACAAAGTATGTATGAACTGCTGAATGGAAAACTGATCTGCTCTGTAAATCTTGATACAATTTACAATCTAAAATAAAAAATAAACTAAAAAGAGCTAGATAATATGACCTGTCCATACAGCCCCAATCCACCAGAGTGTGAACCAGCTTCTAAAAGCTGTTCAAACTTCAATACAAATTATGGATTAATTTTGTTTGATATTGCCAAGCAAATAATCAGAAGGGATCTTAAGTCTCTACCATTACTAAACTGGTTGATAACAGGCAGCTTAACCTTTTAATTCAAATGTTCTGCTACCATCAACCTATAAAGGCTAGCAAAAACTAAGTGAAGATAGGATCAACATTTTAAAATTGCTTGTAAAAATCCACTGCCTCCACATTGACTCTAAGTCACTGTGACCTCATATAAAACTACTCCGTAGGGTTTCCAAGACTCTAAATCTTTAAGGAAGCAGACAGTCTGGTCTTTCTCCTGAAATGTGGCTGTTTAGTTTGAACTGCTGGTCCCGTGTTTAGGAGCCCAATGTTTAAAGCCACTGAGCCACCAACTATCAAATACTCTTTCAAGGAAGTTCCTTTTAAGAAAAAGACTATCAATTAGAAACATTAACAGCCAGAACTAAATGAATGTAACTGGAGTGAACAGAACTTTTATCCTTGAGGCAAAGGAACATAATTTTAGGAACTAGGAGGCAGATTTCAACTACATACCAACTTGCACCTAATCCCCAAACAGAATGTCCAGCAGCTGTGGCCCTTGCCAAAGTAGCCTCCATTCTCATCCAAATATTCCCCTGGAGGAAAATGACAACTCCCCCAAAGCAGTCAGCTTTTGCATCAACTTCTCCAATAACTAGGGAAAAAGACAAAGTGAGCCATGAGCCAGTATCCCTAAAACCTAAAACCACCAGCAGCAGTCCCAATTCTGCAGCTCCTTATCTAAGTAGCTTCCCAATGTCTCTTAAAAAAGAAAGGCTATCCAGATACAAAATGGCCACAGGGACTTCTTGTAATCACCACGTTTCCAATTTGGTATTCCCTTTTTATTCTTTTTCTCTTTCTCCTTCCAAAAGAGTCTAGCAAGAAAATAAGGGAAAGGAAATCATCTCTCCAACCATCACTTCTGTTTCACCATTCACTAGAAGTAGCTCAAAACTGTCTCCGTTGGTTCATCCGTTCATTTGCTCCATAAATATAAATGTAGTGCCTACAAAAAGTCAGGCACTATTCTATCTTGCCTTCCTAAGAAATCGAAAAATCTTCAATCTCTGTATAAACACCCAATTCAGTAACTTTGACTGTACCTGCAACACTGAAGTGAAAAAAAAAAGAGTTCAGGTTGACTTTTTCAGTTTTGGGGTTTTTTCTTTTTATCTTCTTGCCAAGATTAACAAATCAATCTTAGAATACAATCAGGCAATACACATAAGGTATTTGTACATTATGTGCATTTACCTATGCTACAAATATACCCATGAATGTGGTAGAGCATCCAGAGGGGACAAAGTTATGAAAACTTCTAAACACAGTAAGGGACTGAGGCGCTGGGTCTGGAGGATCAGGACCATAGTCTGAGCCAGGGTCAACTGGCATAACATGGTGCACAAGACAATGTTCTACATCCTACTTTGAAGAGCAGCAAGTGACACTTTCAAAGCTTGTGAAAAGTCAAAGTGTAGCCACTGGCTTCTCCCTATCTGGACTAAAGGAGAATGAAGCAAGATGCATGGAAACAATTTGCCCAAGAGACTAATGGACCACATAGACATTAGCCTCCACAACCATTAGGCCAAAGCTAGATGGTGTGGGGTTACTCCTACCAACTGTTCTGAAAGGGGTCATATTCAAAGGTCCTAGGTAGAATGGAAGAAAATCACAGGACAAAACTCATAATTATAAAAATGATCGGCCTTATTCGTCAGGTAGAGACTGACAAGTCTCCTCACCTTTGCTACTCTTCAGGTCAGGACTTAACCTCACGCCTGTGACTCAATTTTCAGCCAAACTATAAACAGGACCAACAGGGGAACAAAAACATTCTGGAGGTATGCATTCCTTAAAATAATCAACCATTTAAAATCAAATGGGCAGCACTGACCAAAAAACATGGTTCAGAAGAGTTAGGAAGGAGGGAGGAAACAAGCCCAGGGAAGAAAGGGGTAGTGGTGTTACATTGCAGGGATTACAATCAATGACACGAAACAAAATGTATATGAATTACTGAATGGAAAACTGATTTGCTCTGTAAGCCTTCACTTGGTTCCCATAAGTTTAAAAAAAGAAAGAATTAAGAGGGAGTTTCCAAAAGTTGGTGGAAAAGTAGAATTGAAAGACAATGGAATTTTTCACCAACTTTTTGAAGTCTTCTCGTACAACCAGAATGTTCTTTAGAAGCAAAGATGGTGAAACATCAGCTCACTTGCTTTAGGCATGCTATTTTAAAAGACAATCCCTAGAAAGTAATGATTCAGCAAAAATGAGAGAGACCCTCAGCAAATGGGCTGATACACTAATTAAAGCAAAAGACCCCAACACACCAACAACTACAAAGATAGCAAGGGACCAGGTAATATTTCATTCCAATACACTGGTCACTAGGAATCAAACTGACTTGACAGCAATGAACAACATACTAGCAACAACCAGAAACCCCATTTTTAAAAAGCTTCCAAATGGTTCTGTCTTCAAAAGACACCAGGAGAAAGAAGACTATGTGCTGGAGTTTAGAGGAAGAGCTTGGGGGTACAAGTGAAAAAGAATAATCTATCAATGTCATTAAGAACTCAGTTTGAAAATCATTCCTCTAAAATACGTCCTCCTTCTCCCCTCTCTGGTTTTGAGGGAAAGGGAGATAACTGTTAGAGAACAGAACCATCAGAATTGTGGGAGGAAGAAAATCCCTGATCCCTGAGCAGATGAGAGAAAAACAGAACAACATCAAAGGAAAAGGGGTAACCCTCCACGTTGGCCATCCCAATTTGAAACTAATCTATGGTTCCTGAGAAATATCTTTTTTTTTTCACCCCCGCCCCGCCCAAAAAAATATCTTTAAGACATGTACGTCGGGTCAATTTCATAGTCCCATTCTGCAACATGAGGCCTAGCAAAAATAAATGCTGTCCAAAAAACAATTAAATACGTACATGAAAAATGTCTGTTGATAATACGAGCCCTGGTGGCATAGTGGGTTACCCATTGGGCTGTTTAACCACAAGGTCAGCAGTTTGAAACCTCAAGCCACTCCTTGGTTTTGAGTTCTAAAAACAGTAGTTTCTTATGGATCATATTCTCTCCTTGCCTCCCTCTTCATCTCTTACTACCAGCTCCCACCCAACATGAACAAAATCTGGGTACTATTAACAAGAGATCTATCAACACGTCACTGTTCAACTTTTAATAAGGCCATATAACAACATGGTAATTTGCCCATGGTAGTATGTCAGGTGGAAAAATACACCAAAGGGTATGCAAATCAAGTATCAGGCTTAAGGATGACCCTCCACGTTTTCCTCCTTACAAGTTTTTATTGACATGCTTAAATTATCTTTAAAACTAGAATGGTTGCTATGTTCACTATATTGAGTATAATGATGGTGTCAGACACATATGCATGTGTCTAAAGGTATCAAATTGTACACTTTTAATATGTGGCATTTATTGTATCTCGATGATACCTCAATAAAGTTACCAAAATGTTGTCATATTTAATGTTTGACTAACTATATTGGAATGAAATTAGCACAAGTCTCAAGCACATAGGAAAAAACTGGCATGGGAAGTTGTTCACAGAGACATATTTACTCCAGAAAAATCACTCAAAAAGTGAATGTCAAAAGGAAGAAACTAACGACCAAAACATGAGAAAGAGACATGCTGCTAAAAAGAAATTTTCTGCTCAGGTTACAGAATTTTCTTCTACCTGAATCAAAAGCGTTTACATTAAAATTTCAGAACTTATGTATTGTCAGAAAGAGTCTCATTACTCTAAAATCCAAAAGGAAAGTAGCTAAAAGCTGTCAAGATATTAGGGTTCTTTCCATGGACTTAGAACCTCCACACATACTAGCCACCATTTTTCTTAAAAGATATATGCTTAGCTTTTAGAGTCTGTTTTCCTTTTTGGTATTTATTCTATGTATAATTAGAAAAATAAGTTAGTATTTTGTTTACTAAACTACTTTCCCCAGTTTTTGTTCTAATATTTGCAAAATGCTTCCTCAACAACTCTCAGATTAAAAGCTAACCCTTCCTTCTTTGTTGGTCTGCCACGGAGTCAATACTGTCCCTAGAGGACAGTGTAGAACTGCGCTTGTGAGTTTCTAAGACTGTAGCTGTTTATAGGAGTAAAAAGTCCAGTCTTTATCCCAAGGAGCAGCTTGGTGGTTTTCAACTGCTAACCTTGAGGATCACAGCCCAATGTGTAACAACCACTATGCCACCAGGGTTCCCTCTATGTACTTTAACTATTGCTAAATAAAAAACACCTTTATAACCTGTGACAGAAATGAAAGATGTCTTTTTCCTCTATTTTTGGAAATAACTGTTTACTTCTTAGTCAGAAACCTGTAATTTCACATGTAAATTTCAAAGTACAGTAACATTTCCATTAACAAATCTCTCGGAAAATACAGAAATTTTAAATGTTAAAAGGTTCAGAATTGCTGGTGCAGTCGGTCATGCATTAGACCGCTAACTGCAAGGTCAGCAGTCCAAACCCCTTTGGTTGCTCCTTGGGAGAAACGAGGCTTTCTGCTCCTGGTAAGATTTACAGCCTCAGAAACCCAAAGGGGCAGCAGCTCTGCTATCCTTTAGGGCCACGGAGTTGGAATTCATGTCAGTAGGTTTGGTTTAGGGGGGTTGGGCAACGAAATGTTTGGACGGCAAGGGATGAGGAAGCTATGATTAAGGCCAACACCCTACCCCAGGATCCTGATGTGTGCGATAATGGCCTGTCACCACAGGGTAGATGCTTCCCAGACCATAATCTTATACAATCTCTGTCTCTAATCACCAAAATAAGTGGGAAAGCTAACAAACAAGTAACCGCCTACACTGGAGGGAAAGGAAATGGCTCCTTTCTCTGACAGATCTGGTGGTAGAGGACCATGGTCAACATAGCAGAATGCCCAGCCGTGGAATTGGAGTACACCTACTCTCAGACAGAAGCCATTCCTAAGAAGCATGTGAACACAGCATGTGTAATAGAGGAGTAATAGTCTTAAACTGAGTTTTTACAAGGATAAACCTTGAAAACATTATGCTAGGAAATAAACTGGGAAAAAAGGAAACATATTTCGTGACCCTATTTACATAAAATATCTAAAATAGATAAATATATAGAAGCCAATGCTTATGAGCGGTTGTGAGGTGTGCAGGTGACATAGTAGTTATCCCTTGAGCTGCTAATCATAGGTCAGCAGTTTAAAACCACCAGTGGGTCTTTGGATAAAGACGAGCTTTCCAATACCTTTAAAGAATTACTGTCAGAAGCCCACAGGGACAGCTCTACTCTGTCCTACCTGGTCACTATGAGTTGGAATCAACATGAGTTTGGTTCTTTTGTACTGGGGCAAGAGGGAAGGGAAAAGGAGAGCCATTAATTTGGAAGTGCATTCCTGGTGAGGATGATGAAAAATTCTGAAACAGTGGTGATGGTTGCACATGTTGAATATAATCCATACCCCTAAATTGCACATGTAAAAAATATTGAAATGACAAATGTTTTATTCTATATAAATGTTTAACCCAAACAAATTTGTTTTAATATTTTCATTCCAAGAGCCAAAAAATATCCAGCCCTAGTTAGGAAATGAATATTTATTTTTAAAGACTAATATATAGACAACCACTTAAAATGAGATAAAATTAGTTTCTTACTTGAAATTCTAGTGCGCTTTTTTTCCCCTTTGCTTACTTACAAGCAAATGTTAATAGAAATTGTTTTAAACAAAAATAACTACTTGCTCAGAGATTTCGTAAAAAATGAGATATATTACCAATTTTCTTTAAAAATTCTTCTTAGGGTAAAGTTGAATTCCAGTCTCTCTTCTTCTGGTTAAGTAAAAGGCATATTGCAAATTATGTTCTTCATCAAGCTCTATGACCTTAAAAATCTATGAGCACTAAAATATGAATCTTGATTTTTTTTTCCATCACAGGACTTCACTTGTTAAAAATGTTCCTATTTTCTTATGCATGCCTTAATTTCATTATTGTCCTTCACTGAATATCCTAATCCTAATGGTTACCAGCATTGCTTCTATCACTTTGTTTAAAGGAACTGTACATCTGACTTTATTTTCAAATACATTTTCTTTAAAAAAACAAAACACTTTCTGCAGAGATAAAAATATCAGTACTGGGTAATCCAATTATACAAAAATATACTATATCTAGTCTGGGGTAGGTATATATATTTTTGGTAACAAACATTACCAATAACTATAAGGTAACCAAGATGAAACCACAGAACTGTAACTTTGCTAAGGGCCTTTCTGGCTGAGCACATTTTCAAAAAAACTAGATGTCCACTTCAGAACTATGCCCATGAAGCCCATTTAGGAGGAGAGTTTAAGTGGTGACTCTCCAGAGATCTTGCACCTGACAGGTAAGAGGCAGGACATGCTAGTTATAAAGTAGCCTAATTCACTAAAGTTACCAACTTTTCTCTTTCTAGAAGCAAGTTAAGAAATGCCTTGAATTAGCTAGTCTTGGGTGGGAGTGCAGAGGAGGCTGTTAACGTGTGTCAGAGGAGCCCTGGTGGGCCAGAGGAGTTGGACATCATTAATAATTATGGTTGGCTTCTACATACGGGTAGCAAGATGACTGTATCTGTAATCTTAGGTAAGTTATAGGTAAGTGAAAAAGGCCAGTAATCGTACTCTGAGATAAATACACAGCGCTTCTGTCCCTTCAGCACACTGCTCCTCCCAGCCACCCTACTGGTGCTCATCACAGTACCCCAACCCCCACTGGAAAAGGAGCAGCTACCCAGGTAAGGCTTGTCACCTGTCTTATGCATGTTTGTTTGTTTGTTTGTTTTGGGGGGTTGTTTGGTTGTTTTTTAACTGAAAACATTACAGCAAACAGCCTTTGACTTTCAACTCACAAAGCTGGGAAAATAGGAGCCTGAAAAAACACTGCAGAGGAAAAACTGCAAGAACCAAGAACAAAAGCCAAGCAAAAATACTCGAGAGTGACTCCTATTCAATCAAAATTGCCAGTTGTTGCAGTCCTTGAGATCCTAGTTGACTGGCTCCAGCCAATCTTGCTTTACTAGGATCCTTCTTCCACTAATTTCAGCCAAGTTTCTGTCAGTGAAGGTCACGGGGTAACACAAAGGATCTGCACACTGGCCCTGGTGGCGTGGTGATTCTGCACTGGGCTACTAACTTCAAGGTGGAATTCCAAAACCACAGGAGAAAGATGGTTGTTTTTTTTTACTCCCCTAAGAGTTAGTCTCAGACACCCATACAAAAGCAGTTTGCCTTTGTCCTGTAGGGTTATTATGAGTCAGAAGAGACTCAATGGCAGAGGTCAGTTTGGGGATTTTCACTAACCTAAAGGGTTGGCAGTCTGAACCTACCCCATAGTGCCTGGTGATTGCTCTGTAGACTGCTGTCTAGAAAACATTATGGAACTCAGCAAGGCTACATAACATATGGTATTACTATGATCAAAGGGCAATGAGTGTGGTCCTTAGTTTGTTTTGTTTTAGTTTTCTGTCCATGACAACGAATCACATCTGACACACAGATTCTGACTACCAATGGGACTTGAGTTGGACTGAGCTAGTATATAATTACTTCTTGACATAAATCTGTTTCTTATATGTAGATGAGTGTCACTGGATTTGTTTCTCTAGACAACCCAACCTAACACACTTATAAAATGCTAAACTGGGAAAAAAAGGAATAGTGTATTTAATGGTATAAGCATACAGCATGTGAAAGCTCACATAAATTGAAGACTATACCTGGAATGAGAATTTTTGTGGCCAGTAATTGAGAAAGAAATGGTAATTTCTTGTGCCCTACCATAAGAAAAATTATGGGCTCTAAAGCTTACAAAATAAGAGAAGACGACATTCATTTTCGTATTACAAATCTTATATTTGTATCAAGTTATACTGTAGCTCCCTCTGCTATTTTAATAGTTGGAAAGTATGAAAAAAAAGATACTGAAATACCTATTGATCAGTAAAGATGTGAACATCTCACACACTCTAATTTCAACACAGGGCATTTAAGTTACCCATTTGTTTTAGAAAAGGATGATAAATAGTTTATTATCTGGAATTCAGGGCAGAGTTAGCTGGAAAATAGAATTTGGGAATTGGTCTAACAAAGAAATAGCAAAGCCCAGGAGCAAAAAATAAAATTGGTGGGTGGGAGGGGTGTGGCAGGGTGAAAGAGCCAACATATAGAGGTGGAGTAGAAAGAAGAGGGTCTAACTGTGGTCACTAAGGTAAAGAGAGAGCTGAAAGAACTTAGAATCCCTGAAATCAAGAATGGTTCTGCTGTATAGAATACCATTATGGGAGGCCATGTTTTTCCCTCCAATGGGAAAGAGGGAATGGAAGGATTCTATTAGTACTCGCTGTTGGAGTTAACTGCCAAGGAGTTAGCCAAACTCATGGAGACCTTACTGGGATCAAGAGCCACAGTTGGGAGACTCACAGAGATTTTTTGGGAGTACGATAAACCTAGATTTTCTTTCTAGTCTGTCTTAGTCTGGAAACTCCACTGAAACCTGTTCATCATCGCAGCAACATATAAGCCTCCACTGATGGGTGAATTGTGGCGAAACATGAGGTTGATATACAGTACTAGCCAGGAACTGAAACTGAGACTCCTGCATTGAAGGTGAGAATTCTACTCCTGAATCGCCAATGCCCCCTCATCAGCACTTAGTACTTCTGAATTCTGTTTTTCAAGTTTAGGGAAGTCACTTTACCTCAGAGTTGTTGATTTTCCAAGTAAAGACATGATTCAGTGGCACCCGGACTCGGTGTCCCTAAACGTGATTCCAGGTGCCTCTACTGAACCGCACAGCGCACACTGGCAGGGTGGAAGAGCCAAACCTGTTCCTGCCCCAGCTTTCAAAGGAAATGTCATTTCAAACACACATTGCTTGTCTCTACCACCTAACCTTACTAAAATAGTAACATAAAAAAAATGCTAAACTCATTGCCATCGAATCAATGCTGATTCATAGCAACCTCTGTGGGTTTCAGAGACAGTAAACTGTTTATGGGAGTATAAAGCTTGTCATTGTCCCAAGGGGCTGCTGGTGGGTTCAAACTGCTGACCATGCAGATGACAACCCAACTAGTAACCAACTATATCACAAGACTCCTAAATAATAACAACAGATGAGGGGTAAGAAGTAGAAAGCTGGGGAGCTCATGCATCCAAATGGGTGCAGCACTAAAAGACACTAACCAAGCTATGACAGCATCAAAACAAACCAGAAAAAAACAAGATGAACCTGGTAGTCAAGCCTACCTTCTCCCAACTCCTTTCCCCACCACAATTCTAACTCTAGAGTAATTCAGGACAAAAAGCCCAGCAGAGCTATAAACCAACTCTTCTTATATTTAAAGGTCAGCATCAAAACCGTCTCTGTTGCTGCTGCTGATGTTGGTTATCGTGAAATGGCCCTCCGTATATTTACTAGCTGGCATGAAAACTGGTACGACCTTTTGGGAAGCATTTTGGCAGTATGGTTGAAAGCTTTTAAAAACTGTTTCAACTTTTTCAGAGACAAATTTTTCTGGAAATCTAAAGAAGCTAGTCTGCAATTAGAAAGGGGAAAAAAACTTGGGGCTCATGAAAGTATTACTCATGGCACAAAATCACTTTAAACCCATGTAAATAGCCATTTAAAAGAAAATAGGTAAACTGCAGTGACATGTACAATTAATAAAATTGTGAACAAGGGAAAGGACCAGCCACCAGTGGGTGTGTGGGTGTGCGGGGGGAATGACTGAAAAATACTTTTAAGGACCCTAAGGGGGGAGTGTCCTTGGTAATATACACTAAATAAGCCACCATGGTCCGAGGTTCTGGTCACATCCTGAGGACCGAGGCCAAGTGCCATAAAACACTGGGGCATTGGATCCTGGCTCTTCGAGGGACACAACACTCTAAGGGCTGCAACAGAGAGATCCAATGCAGAAACTCCACTAGCTGAGCTGGACTCTACCATGAACACTCTTGTAACCTGAGGACTTAAGACTGAAAAATTCATGGTGTGTGAAGAAGCAGAAGTCAGCTATACCAAGATTACTGAACCGTTGGTAGGTGGTTCAGTACACCTGTTGGTAGGTGACTTACTACATCAATGTTCTATAGCAGTGGTTCTCAACCTTTCTAATGCTGTGACCCTTTAATACAGTTTTTAGTGTTTTGGTGACCCCCAACCATAAAATTATTTTCGTTGCTACTTCATAACTGTAATTTTGCTACTGTTATGAATCGGACAACCCTTGTGAAAGGGTTGTTCGACCCCCAAAGGGGTCGTGACCCACAAGTTGGGAACTGCTGCCCTGTAGTATGCTGTATTAAGATATAGAAAAAGGTATTACGGCAAACCTATGACTGACATTGTCAGTGAATATTATTGTAAATTTGCCCTGACAACCAACTTCCATTGTTTGTGTAAATAGTGTCCAGCCACTAAAGGATTTATTCTGTACAAGTGAATAATAAAGTTACTGTGATATGGAGTTAGCTTACATTGGCCCAATATTCTTCTCTCAACAGTGTTTTTAATAAACTAGTACCAGGGGCTAATCAATGACAATATTTATGCCCCAGGGAGATGACTGATAAGACTCTACCATAAATTAACAAGGAAGTCTCTAAAGGGAACCAACCAAAGATAGATTTTAAAAAACATAGATCCAGGTTTGGGGCTTGCATTAAATCCTAGCTCCAATTTAAGAACAATTACTTTTTACAGCATGTCCCAGCTGGATACTTGTCCTCAAGAAGGGAACATAGAAGATATGGATGTTATTGCAAAAGTGTGAAGAAAGTAGATGGTGCTCAGCTATCAGATAAAATAGCATCTAGGGTCTTAAAGGCTTGTTTCCAAACAAGCAGTCAACTAAGTCCACATGGAAGAAGCACACCAACATCAGTCACGAAAGGACTGGAAATCATATAATTCAAAGCCTAAGGAGAGAGTAGTATCAGAGCCTAGATAGTGAGATTCTGGTTTGCAGAAGGCTTTGGATGACAGTGGAAGCCCAAGATACATTTGTGGGACCTACACAGGAAATAAGCCTCTGGTGATCTCCCTCTATCCATAGCAGAGGGATGGGGAGAAACTGATTGCCAAACAGAGTACAATGGAGAGATGACTGTAAGAGATCAAAATGATCTGATGCACATTGGGCCTGATCTGGTTTTCAACATTTTCTGTGGGGGGTTTTTCATACTGGGATTTATCTCAGATGTATTTTGTCTTTGAGGGTAACCCTCTAGAATCTTTGTTATATGATTTTCTGTTTTTCAGTATATAAAACCCAGGATTGATGAACCTATTGAGACAGCAAGTAGAATAAGGCTTCCTGGGGGGCCCAGTAGGGTGGTGGGGGATAAAAGGTTTCTGGTGTCAAGAAGTTCAAGAAGGAAGATAAAGTTTTGAAACTGATTGTGGTAGCAATTGTATTTAATACTGCTTGATGTGACTGAACTATGGAATGATATGATATATGCATTAGCTCCCAGTAAAACGGTTTTGGGGGGAAAATAAAATAAAATTGTGAACAATTTTTTTTTAAAGCACAGAAAATACAAAGCCTATCAAGTAAAAAATTACATTGCAGAGTACAATCACAAGTAAATCTGAATACACAAAATAAAAGGAGGAACTTTTGTAAAAGATGACATAATGTAAACACATGAAAACCAATCTGACAAGAAATTTATCTTGTTATGCAAAACGGGTAATATATAAATTCCAGAAAGAAGGAAGTCCAGGTTATCAAGGTAGTGGGGGGTGGGGGGGTTAGGGATCAAAGAGGAAAAGTATGGTCCTTGAAGGATGGGAACAGAAATATGCCACCCAGCTGAAGAAGGCAGTGTTTGCAAATGCCTGTTTGTTTGTACCAATGGAAAACTCCAATGACTCTCTGTAATGAGATCTCTTTTTTAGTCTTGCCCACTGCTTACAATTAACTCTAGATTATCCATGTAAAAGTAGCGTATAAATTTGGAAAATATTACAAAGCAAATGATACAAATGCCATTTGACTTCAGACTTTGGATGGGATCATACTGAATTATCGAATACTTAAATGATCTTTTTTAATCAAACTACGAGAAAATTATCTGCATTCTCTATACAATCAGAATGATTGTCCAGAAAAAGAATTAAAGCTTTTTCATGTGGTTCACCAAAAAATACAAGCATCCCTGGGTGGCACAAATGATTAAGCCCTGGACTGCTAACAAAAAGGCTGGAAGTTCAACCTTACCCAGGTGTGCCTCACAAGACCTACAGATCTGCATCCAAAAGGTGATAGATGCCTATAGAGAATTCTTCGCTGCACATGAAGTTGTCATTAGTCAGAATCAACTAGACGCCAAGTAACAATGGCATTAATACAGCCTGCATCCTTTTAAAATATTTAGGAATAATAATGTTCAAAAGATTACAGAGAATTTAAAGGCAAACTAAATTTGTCAATTGCCAAAAAATGTTGCTAAAGCTTATTTTACTTGAAAAGGTTGCAAAAAAGCAGTTTAAAAAGCAATCATTGTTCCTATGACTAACTTAAAAAGCAGTGATTCCAAGAGAGGGCAACATCAGAGTGACTGAGAGCACGGCTGAGTCAGGTGGCTTGGCTTTGAATCCTGGCTCCACTGATACAAGGGGTGTGTTCCTGGAAATTAACTTGACTCCTCTCTGCCTCAGTTTGCCCCATGGAAGATAACAGCAGTACTTACAGGGTTAAGGAGACTAAGTGGATTAATTTAATTAAAAGCATTTAGAAGACAAAGTTGCTAACTGGGACAAAAAGGCTATTATAATGTAATTATCAATCATCTACTTGCTATTGAGGCATTTTAATCACTCAAGAAAAAAGTAAAGTTACCAGATTCTACATGACCCTCCACAAAATTCAGAATTTCTATACAATTATTATCAGTTAAGGTATTTTCAGAATGGTAATTATCAACTTCTAGGCCATACTTTTCCAAGGAAATTTCAAAAAAATATGCAGTGATTATATAACTTGAGTATCAAGTTATATGCGATGTTATATAACTTGGACTTACTTTTACAATAACAAAACAAACACATGCTGCTTTAGCTTGAAATAATTTAGAAATATAGATATATAAACCCTTTCTCTGAACAGAAACATTTTAGTGTATCTCCTACAGAAGAACAGGAAGACTTCACAAACCTTAAAAATAACCAATTACGAATAGCAACAAAAATTCTTAAATGCCTGTTTTAAAATAAAACCTTGCAAAATAGCCCCAAACCACTTCTCTCAGATTACAAAATGAGCATGTGGTGAAAAGGGACATTGAGAATACCAATTTACTATACTTTATATGACTGACAATGTTTGCTGCATAGCAACCAGATTCTGCAGTCTGAAAACAGAACTCCTTTTCTTGATTTGCCAAGCCACAATTAACTCCATCACTTCTGATTAAAATATGCAAAAACAAATTTCCATAAGCTACTACCAATATTAAACAGCTCACTCACTACCATCACTTCTATTCTGACTCATAGCAACCCTATAGACAACTCGTGATAGAAACTCTAAAACCGCAACTCAAATGCTAACCTATTAATAATTTCAGAGTGCTGGCATGCCTTCACTCTGTGTTTCTACATGTACTGAGAAAGGGGGTGGGGCTGCAAAAGTTCATTTTTGGATCCCATTTCTTTTTAAACCATCATCTGCAAGAATTGGGTATTTTTTTTAAATCTTAGGAAGTAACATACCCACACATCTCTTGTGTCTTAATTTTCTTTTTAAATAATACTTTAGAGACAGGGACTATAATCTCCTAACACCAGCTTTTCTCTTAAAATTTGTTTAAACTAGTTTGATGAACAATCTACACAGGTGACTAACATCTCACAAAACTTTTTTCTTTCTTAAACAGAACACTACATTCAAAGAACAAAAAAATAAAAGATTGCAATCTCCTTGCAATAGTTATAAATGTATTCATTGTTCTGAGATTTCCCCTTTTATTTTGAGGAAGTTCAATGACTCCAACACTCACCTAAAAAAATCCAGTCAACACTAGTTATTCACGGCAGCTATGTCTAAAGCCACTGTCAATACTGATTCAAGGAATACAGATCCACAGCTTTGAGCCTGTGGTCACAAAACCTTCATCAACAGTACTTGTATATTTCTGTCTAAAGCCACCATATTTTATAGATATATAGATATGTATATATCTATATACATATGTATATGTATATATATATATTAGTGATACACTAATACTGGACCCATGGCCAACAGCCCTGTAACTCATGCAGGAAAGGCAGTCATCTGACACGTCTTTCCTCCTAAAGCACAACAAAGCCTTCTTGAATTCAGCAGTAGACAGCACTTCACTGGGGTGTTTTAAAAGCTAAATTACAAAAAAAATATTAAAAAGTAAGAAAAGCATGGTACTAAATAACAGCAAACGGCACTTGCTTACAGCCTAAGAGCTGAAACAGGAAGACAGCATCACTTTTCTCCACGTCAGGAGGGAACGTGCACAACAGGCAACTCAAAATGTCCAATGTTGTTCATGGACTGCCCAAAAAACACACATATTTGTCTTTGAAGAAGTACAGCCAGAATGCTCCTTGAGGCAAGAATGGCAAGACTTATCTCAAATACTTTGGACATGTTGTAGGAGAGACTAATCCCTGGAGGACATCACGTTTGGTAAAGTGGAGGGGCAACAAAAAAGAGGAAAACCCACAATGAGATGGACTGACACAGAGGCTACAACAATGGGTTCAAGCAAGGAACTGTGATGATGGCGAGGGACTGGGCAGTGTTTGGTTCAGCCATACATAGGGTCATTATGAGTCTGAACTGGCCCATTACACAACACCCAACAACTGTTCATGACTGCCGAAGCGTTGGTTTTAGAGTCCCAAAATCATTCAAGCAAGGTAAACTTGCAAATATGGAACCAAGGAATTATAATAGATTATGCAGATTAAATACATTTAAGATCCACTACAATGTTGGTTAGTTCTCAAAACTTTTTTGAAGATTCTTTGACTTCATGATAGTTCTACCTTAATGCATTAGCTGAGAAATTTAAAAGCCCTTTGAATTTACATGTAAATGGATCGAGATATAACCATGGCATCCTTGGACGATGCAAGAAATGTAATGCACTCAATAGCTAAAGAACAGGCTAGAAGTTTTACTTCAATCAGATGCCTCAGAGGAAAAGCCTGCCAATCCACTGTGCAGCTGCTGTTAGGATTGTGCAGTTGCTGCGGAGATGGAGATGATTCTAATTCATATTTGAAATAGAATGCATATGAAGGGTGTCGTCTCTGGATTACAGACAACACTTGGTGAAGCCAGGGGTTCACCAGGCTCTAGAGCTGCCTCCAGCGCCCACAAATTAGAAGTCAATCGCCTGGAGAAAAGTCCATCCCTTAGTGGCACAAGTGATTAAACAAGGTTGGTGGTTCAGATCCAATTGGATGTGCCAGAAACAAAAAGCTGGCAATCTGCTTCCAAAAGAGCAGAGTCTTGAAAAACATAGAGAATGCAGTTCTACTCTGCCACACTGTAGCACACAGCACCTGGGTTGGTTTTTGGTTAATCTACTGCAAAAGTTTCAAACATTTTGAAGACAAGACCAGCGAAAGTACCTACAGCCTTGGACATGAGACAAGGCTGGGTTCAGATCCAGGCTCTTCCACGTGCCCTCATGCAAGTTCATGAAGGAAGTTAATGTCTACCCTGTAGTGTGGCTGTCTTGACCATATGTGAAATGCATGACCTGCAGTGTAAGGGCTTGGGAAGTACATTTCCTTCTTTTACCTCTCACTCAACAACTCACACAACCAAGCACCCATCAGCCTTATTTTCCACTACTTCTGGGGCAAACTCCAAGCCAAGAGTTCAGACATATGATTTTAAGGATGGAAAATCGCAATCGTGAGATGTAAGCAGCACTCGAGAGATGTAAGCAGCACTCAACAATTAGAGGCCATAGAAAGTATTGGGAGTAAGACCTTTGTGGTTATGCAGGACTTTAGTTTGACTCTCAGCCATCATTTCCCACTAGTTTGACTTTTAACCAAGACACGCATTCTAAGTGAGTCACTGAAACATTTTAGCGGTGAGAGGTCAGGAATGCTGTTAAACACCCTACAATGCACAAGAAAGCCCCTGCAACGCAGAATTATCTAGCCCCAAATGTCAATAGTGTTGAGGTGAGAAACCCAAACACTGATGGGGGATAGGCGGCAGGGGGGAATACTAATGACTTAGGAACTTGAGCGCATAGCTCTTTTTAATATATTCAATCCAATGAATTGCATGGTACATGAATTATTATGTCAATAAACTGTTTAAAGACCTAGACCTAAGACCTAAAATTTACTTGTTAACTCCTGCTATGTTGTCTTTTCTTCATATAGGAAGATACATACAGGATAAATAAATCTATATCTGGGAATGAGGTAATGACTTAATTTTTAGCCCAGGGTCATATAAATGAGGAGCTCAGTAAACTTAAGGTGACGATCTAAAAAAACCAAACTCATTGCCACTGAGTACATGCTGACTCATGGTGACCCTGAACAGAGCAGAACTGCCCCTTGGGGATTTCCACGACAGTAAATCTTTATGAGAAAGGCTAGTGGTTTCAAACTACTGACCTTGAGGTTAGCAGTCCAATAACCCACTTCACCACGAGGACACTTAGTGTCAGGAAAACTGGTGCCTGGTTTAGAAATGATGAGAGCATTTGGAAAAGAAATTTGGAGGCCACAAAAAAAAATTTAAACTGCCTCTCTATAATTACGTCCCAGGTTTATGTACGCTACTGTACTTTAAGTTTTCATTTTATAAAATTTACTGAATGTGTTTTTAATTTTACAGACTGAAAGAACTGGGAAAGCTAAACTGTTAAAGGGAAACAGGATTTCTGGTTGAATGATAGGATAGATCTTCATATAAGATTTCCAGGCAGGAAAAAAAAAGTACTTTGTTAGCCATGCCATCTCCACTTGCCACTGATTCATAACGTTAAGAAACTTTATTAAAAGAGTATCAAAGCATATTGCGCTTTGCATGAAATTGCTCAAAGTATTGTTCCAATATCTTTATGAAAATCAGATGTGCTATCAAAAGAATTAAAATGAGAAGGCCTAAAATGGGTTTAGTTTTTTTAATGTATTCAAAAGTTACTGGAAGTCCCTGTTTTGCATCCAGCATAAAGCACAGAGCTAAGGGAAATGTGTCCCAAGTAAAATGAGCTTACACTTCATTTTTGGTGGGAAAGTTTACATCTTGAGTGCCAAATAAGTTGAATGGCCAACAGATGCTATGAATTCAAGAAGGAAGAGCAACTTGGCCAGAAGTGATCATTCACACAGGAAACTGAACCAAGGGTAAGGCTGAGGTGAGCACAGGAGAGAAATGAGAAAACACAAGAAAATGAGAGCCAAACCCAGCTGGGGTGTTTGAGCAACAGCAGAGTGAATCCCCATGGGCGCCATGGCCAGTTCTGTGGAGAGCTCCGAACACAGCCTGAGACATCTCTCTTTCCTGTGAGCACCACAGGGGCAGGAAAAGCATTCTGAAGACGCTTAAGAGAAAATATGAGGATTCTAAGAGTTCTAAGAGTTCATAGAATAATGGAATTGGAAGATAAAAGAGCTTTTCCCCTACAAACTGTTTGAAGCCCCCTCCTAGATGACCCAGTGGGGGAGCAGGTATTGCACAGGAAGGGAGGGATCTGAGGGGGGTCATCGTTGGAGAAAGGACACTTAAATTCCTAGCGACTCAAATAACACTTCTGCAGTTCAGGGGGCCCTTTCTAAGCTAACAGTTTTTCTTAAATTTTAAAACATTAGAAAATGCAGTAATTCTTTAGAATAAAACTAGCTCCGTACTTTTCTAAAAGCATTTTTTAAAGCCACATTAAAAGTAAAAGACAAAAAGAATATCCAGAAACCTGAATTTGCTATTTTTAAAATAATACATAGAACACGCTAACCCTATAGATCCTCGAAATAAATGATGGCTTCACGCAAGTCACAATAGAAAGTTTAGAGTCTTCTTTTAAAATAGACAACGAGTTATGAAGCCCACTGTGCAGATAAGGAAATTCAGACACAGAACAGCCGAGGTCTGAGTCAGTAAATAGGAGAATGTGAAAGCCACGCTGCCACTATCCCCCCACAAGATGAAAGCATATTGAGGGCTTCTGCATTCGGAAGAGTAAAGTAAAAAGATGCTATTCGGAGGGATTTCTCTTGAATGAGAACAAGACAAGGCATTCCTGGGGTAATACAAAATGATACCGGCAATCTACTATAACTATAAGGCATAAGTTCTAGGGGATAGTTCGGATAACATTAGTTAGAAATGCAATGTCCAAAATTATAATGGCCCCTATCCTCATGCTGCTGCTCTCAACTCATGAAAATGAATGCCTCTTCCCCCAATGAACAATAATACGCATGCTATGCAACAGGCTATGTCTAAGCACATTGCTTACACAAAGTGATTTCTGAAAATTCACCTTATTGGGCCATTTGACTAACCTAAGCATCAGAGAGCAGGGGGAATCATGTAGGGGGCTTAGATCACAGTGAGGAGGAGTCTGCTTGTAATTTTAAGAGCAGGATGCCATTAAAAGTAGTTTAGACATGAGGCTGGACTGATCCGATCAATTTCAGAAGCTCCCTTTACTGCTTGGATATCATAGGATCAATAGGAGTCATAGACTGAAACAAGAGTACAGAAACAACATACATGTAAATAAGAAATTAAGGATAAAATCCTATTATGAATGCTCATTTGACAGACACCCCATTCAGAAGCTGACAGCTTGCCCATGAAGCAATGTAATCCTCACTCAAAATAACCATTAATGAACAAGAACCATTTCTATAGTCACCACCCCTCAAACATTCCGCCCAAGACAGCATTAGCCTCTCTGGTCCATTTCCCTGTTAAGCCTGCCCTGTAAGTCTCAGTAACTCTCAGATATTTCAATTATAACAAAGTTGAGGAGCAAGCCTTTCCAAAGATAAAGGTCTTTATGATGTCACTGAAATGATAAAACTTATCCAGGCACTAGGCAAGGCCACTGACAAATTGAAATCTGAGAGGACTATTGCCTGGGCAAGGACACCAGGAGGCTTTTTGGAGGCGAAGAGTAAGTATGTTCTGTGTCCTGTTTTGTTTGGTGGTGAGCTTTATGTACATGAGGATGAATTTCTACAAAACCATAGAAACCTTTAGCAAACAAAATATCAAACTGTGAAGCTATAGTTTTCAGACATATACTCCATGTAGGGCTATATGCTTCTGATAGAAGTGTTTCCACCTCTCTAACCCTTCCCCACACAATCAGTTCTGTTTCCATTCACATCACATTAACACGGCTGTTTGGGCATCCTTGAGGGACTCCAAATGGGCTCCTTTTAAATGTTCTTTTGAGTTTGGGGAACAAAAAGAATTCTGAAGGAACAAGATCGTGGCTGGAGGGTAGATGGGGGAAGGTTTCCCAAGAAAATTCTTGCAAATAGCCTTTGCTACCTTCCAACAATGAGCAGTTAGTTACACAGTCATAATGGGGGCGGGGATCCTTAACACAATTTTCTGGGTTTTTTCCTCACAATGCAATTTTTCCATTTTCTTAAAACTTCTTCATAATCCTGTGATCATCCTGTGTCGTTCCAGAAAAATTCACAAAGATTGCCCCTCTGGAATACCAAACAGCAGTTGGCATAATCTTCCAAGCTGACCGCTCTGCCTTCATTTTAACTAGTCCTTGGAAGACAGCTTTTATTGGACTTAAAAAAAATCCTAATAACAAGTGTATTAAGGCATGTAAGAAGTGGAACCCTAGTATCAATATTTTTTCTTATCTTTCTAAGAATAAAAATTCACTAAGCAAGATACACACTTAGGACTTGAGCGTTTACCTATATGTAAATTAGATCTTAACACTTTTTAAAGTACAAGTAGACAGGATCTTCCTGCCCCCATGAATTACTGTGCCTGAATGTTAAACCTGGGAAGAAGATAAAGCCAACAACAAAGACTCAAAATCTGGGTCAAAGATAACGTGAGCCATGCCTATAGCCCACCAAACCTCGGGGTGTCCACATTTTATCAGGGCAAACTGTCTTCATGTTTAAGCACTTCAGTCTGTTTACAACTTGCTGCTAGCTGAAAAGCACTTTATATATAGGATCATTTCATAATTGGAAAAATTAAGAGGTCAAAAGAAAATAATCTGAAGGTCAAAGTGAGACCCTCTAGGGAAACTAATAAAACTTAGCTCTCGAAATTCAGGCAAAGGTGGTTTCTTTATGATCATACTGAAAGCCTATCATAATGTAGAGTATAATTTCATACTATCTTGTCATTTTGTTTTACAAGTTATAGAAAAATAAACAAATTAATTCATTCTTCCATTCTAAGAATTTACCATAGTTGCGACCACAATGTGTGTATTTCGATAATTTTGTTTCATTTATCCAGATTAAATCCAAATGAGGTCTTTTTTCCTCAAGCCTGTTCTGTAGTATTATCTCTAAAATGTTGCTTCTATTCTAGGTCAATTCATTCTACAAAGGCCTTACTCTTGTACCGCTTATTTTCAGAAAATAAAAATCTCTTGCATGATCAAATCATAGAAAAAAATTTACTCACTGACACATCAACAATTAGAAAATCTTAATAAAGACCCCAGTTCATCTTGACTATTCCACAGACGCCCCACATTGTACTGGTGAAAAGCATGGCTTGGAAGCAGGCACCCTGGAACTCAATCTCAGACTCCACTGTTTTCTTCCTAGCTAGATGGCAGAGGGCAAGTCACTTAACCCTCTGTGCCTCTCTTTCCTCGTCTCTAAAAGAGGTTGAACAGCAGTAGTTCATAATTTATAAGAAATGTTAAATGAGCTAGTGTGTAAAGTATTTCAGGCAGTAAATACTGTCCAGACAGTATATTTCTAAATACAATGTCTAAAGCTCCCAAGAAAATTGAAACATGTCAAATTTGAATTAAGCTAACTAGCGACTAGAGAAGGAAAAGTTGGAATACAAAGATTCATAGGCTTTAAACCTAAGTGCATACATCTTAAATAAAAATAAGAATATATTTATATTAAAAATGAGCTTCTAAGTTTAAGCTCTCTTTTAGATGCAATAAGAGTAATAAAACTCTAAGAACATATGCAAAAAATAAGTATAATAACACCTAAGGGACAAAATGACCACCAGATTAGGGTATAAATAGTTCATTAGAGAAAACATGTAATATCAAATTTGAACATTGATCTTCACTAGTGTCAGCAAATTAAAGTTTTTAAAAGGTACCATATCAAACCTATTAAACTAGGAACTGTGTGTGCACATCACGGCACTTTCTTTTAATAAAGGTAAAATAAAAAATCTACAGAAAAGAGGGAAAAAAGGGAAAGATTCAATCATGTTTTTAAGACAGTCAATCCTCTCTCCTCATATTAACACAATTCTGATTAAAACCCAGTAGGTTTCGGGGGTTATTTTTCTTTTTTATATCAATTATTGGTTATTCTAAAGCTAATTTAGAAAACCGTAAGACTAGCACAAAAAAGTTTTGAAAGAAAAGTAACTATCTTAATAAAAAACAAAATTATGGTAGTTAAATGTGAGGTACAAATATAGAATTAAAGCTATAAATAAAAAATAATAAGTTCCAGGAACAAGCAAATTATTTATGGGAATTTGGTACACCATGAAAGTGATGTTCCACATTAAGTGATCTAAAATCGATGGCGAGGAGGGTATAAGATGCCTAGTGGGACTTGATCAAAGGCAATGTAGTTGAGAGGAATTACTGAAACCCAAATGAAGGCTGAACATGATAGTGGGACAAGAGTTAAGTGAAAGAAAATAAGGGAAAGAACTAGGAGGCAAAGGACATTTATATAGGTCTAAATATAGGCATGTACATATGTTAATATATTTATATATAATGAAAGGGAAATAGATCTATGTACGTATAATTTATATGTTAAGTATTAAGGTAACAGACAGACATTGGGCCTCTACTCAAGCACTCCCTCAATGCAAAAACATTTTGTTGTAATAACCTGGTATTCCTTGATGGTCACCTTCACAACAAGATCCCTGAACATAAAATGGGTGCATAAATAAATGTGAAGAAAGCTGATGGTGCCTGGCTATCAGAAAATATAGTGTCTGGGGTCTTAAAGGCTTGAAAATAAACAAGTGGCCCTCTAGCTGAGAAGCAATAAAGCCCACATGGAAGAAGCAAACCAGCCTGTGTGATCATGAGGTGTTGATGGGGTCAGGTATCAGACATCAAAGAACCAAAACAAAAAATCCTATCCATGTGAATGAGGAGGAGTGCAGAATGGGGACCCAAAGCCCAACTGTAGACAACTGGACATCCCCTTACAGAAGGGTCACAAGGAAGAGACAAGCCAGTTAGGGTGCAGTATAGCACTGATGAAACATATTACTTTCCTCTAGTTATTGAATGCTTCCTCTCCGCACTATCATGATCCCAATTCTACCTTACAAATTCAGCTAGACCAGAGCAAGTACACGGTACAGATAAGAGCTCTCAACACAGGGAATCCAGGACAGATAAACCCCTCAGGGCCAATAATGAGAGTAGCAATATCAGGAGGGGCAGGGGACAGTGAAGGGGAGGAAGGGGGAACCAAGTACAAGGATCTACATATAACCCCCTCCCTGGGGAACACACAACAGAAAAGTGGGTGAAGAGGGAGAGATCGGTCAGTAAAAGACATGACAAAATAATGTATAAATTATCAAGGGTTCATGAGGGAGGGACGGTGGGGAAGGAGCAGAAAAAATGAGCTGATACCAAGGGCTCAAGTAGAAAGAAAATGTTTTGAAAAGGATGATAGCAACATATGTACAAATGTGCTTGACACAATGGATGTAATGTATGGACTGTATGAGCCCCCAATAAAATGGAAAAAAAAAGTGATGTTCCAACTTAGTTATAAAAGATTACTCAACAATTTATGTTGACAGATTACTAAATATTTGATGTTTACTTACATACTAACATGCCATCAAAATTAATTTCAAAAATAAATCACCAAAATAAACTTCAGCTATTAAATTTTAAATATGAAATCATAAGTGTAACAATTAAAAAATGTAGGTACATATGTATGTAATTTTAGGTTGAACAAGGCATAATACCAAAGAACGGTAAAAGGGGTCTAACAAATTGTTTTTGCTCTTTAACACTTTCTTTTTTTTTTAACTTCTTACTGTAAAGTGGGTGAAGGCTTTTGGAACATTTTTCCATTCAACAATTCATATGCATTTATTTCATCTCATTGATTCCAACATCCAAAATGTAGCATCCGTTACCCCACACTTGCTTTTTGTTTCCATGCCTCCTTCTTTCATAACCCTTCTAAAGCTTAACCTTGGGCAAAACACTACTTTTAAAAATTCCTCAAGTGGTTAATTATTCAAAGATGTGTATATTACCCTACTGCTGTTGCTCCTGTCTATAATTTGGTTGAAAATTGAGGCAACAGGGGTGAGTTTAAGTTCATTCATTTCGGGACCTGAAAGGCCATGGTCTCAAAAGTCCTTCAGTAAGCCTGGTTTCTTTTATGATTTTGACTTTTATTGAACCTTTTTCTCCCACCCTACCCAGGGCACGATGGATGGATGTATGGATTGTGATAAGAGTTGTTCGAGTCCCCAATAAAATGATTTTAAAAAGAAAAAAGGGGGGGAAGGGCAGTTTGTAATGGAAGTTGAGTATCTCCTGATATCAAGGTCATGACTAATTGTTTCCATGTGCCTTTGCATCATTCTTCTTCCCTTTGGACGGAGAAAGATCAACATGTGCCCCTTAGATTGCCACTCGTAAGTTTGGAAGGCCCCCGTAGGACCACCAAAGGAAGATGTAGACCACCTTTGTGGACTTTATATATTATACCAATGGACCTTGGTGTCCCTCAAGTGTATAATCCTGATCCCCCAGGACCAGCAACGTATTCCCTCAAAGTATTTGGTTATTTCAAAGTTTTCCAAACTTTGCCCCTTAATCTCCTCCACATTTATCGGTGTATCTGCAATAAAGATAAATACCTATCTATAAATATCCTGTGACATATACACACTCTCTCACACACACACATACACACACACACACACACACACACACACACGGGCTGACATAAAATTTTAAAGCATCTGTACTAAAATCAGGATTTTCCAATTCAGTCATGGCCCACAAATTAAAGCCAGGACAAACTGGAATTTACAATGATAAACAGAATAAGAAATACAATGGCTAATGGCCCGCTATAAACGTAATCTCTTTCTTAATAAGGAGATTGCTTTCTTGTTGCATAGCAACTAAAACTCTTGACCACTGGAGTCTGAAACTACTGTGTACCCTGAGCAAAGATGGCAGCCAACCGCACCACTCTGAATGTGTACCGCTCTCCGGAGTCCTGGCAATAATCCAGTCTGTCACATCAGGCTCATGAAAGAGTTCACTGTGCCTCTTCTAAGTCTCTCATGTCAGGATTTCATCCTCTAATTTTCCCAATTCCGACTATTGTTCTAGGCACCCACATTTGGCAAATTCTAGGTTATTCCAACTTCACTCCATCTTCCATGACTGAACCACTTCAAAGCCCTGACCAAAATAAACAATTAGCAGTCAAGTAACAAACTAAAATATTAAGTAGATAGTTTTTACACTGTGCCTTCCAATGAATCACACCTCTTGATGTGCTGTGTAGTTTCTTCCCACACTGGCTCTAGCTTTGACCATGGCACTTGTTTGGCCCAAGCAGACAGAAGCAAGCAGGATGGAAGCAGAGGTGTGATAAGAGTGTGATAAGAGTATGTGAATTAGGGTGCAATGGGAGATGTTCTCAGAGAAGGCAGCTATTCACTGAGTAAAGAAATCTGGCCTAGTTTCCTTACAGTGAGAATAACTGCAAGCAAGCAAAGAGAAAGACCCACCCTACAGATGAGCCCAGCTTCTAAGCAAACCTACCAAGTGAACTTGTAAAAGTTCAGACCAGCAGAAGAGATGGCCAGCCCAACCCACAGTCACACAAAATAAGTTATATACAAAACATATATGTTTTACTAGGGTTTCAAGTGCTTTGTTATGCAGCAGTACATAATATTTCTGCACTCCAAAGGTTTAACATCCTTATTAAAGATATTCTAAATCATTAAAACAAAAAAATCTCGGGGGGTGGGGGGGTGGGGGGTGGGGAATGAGCAGATTCTGGGAACCCAAGAGGCAAGAGAATTTTGGGAATGATGAGGGCAACAAATGTATTGATGTGCTTTACACAATTGATCTATGTATTGTGATGAATTGTATGAGCCCCAATAAATTGATTAATTATTTAAAAAAAAAAAATCTCAAGATTTACACAAAAAAGAAATGTCCACTAAACACAATTCTACTAGCAATCAAATACAAAGAGGTAAAGGTAACACCTACAAAGTTGATAATGTCATGCTTTGGCCAGAATGTGGGGAAACCGTGGCAGAAAAGTGAGGAAACTCCTGAGGCATATGTACTAATGTCTATCAGAAACTGAGAAAACTCTCTCCCGGCCTGGTCATTTTGTTTTGGTTAATCAATCAAATACTGATTGCTTCTTGAGCAAATGTTTTGAGAAGGAGGGCAACGAATGTACAAATGCGCTTTATACAATTGATGTATGTATGCATTGTGATAAGTTTTATGAGCCCCCAATAAAATGATTAAGAAAAAATACTGATTGCTTCTCATAGGCTTGTGCAAGATCTAGAGATAAGAGCCAGATCAAGCAGGACCATAATTCTAGTTTCATTATTAATTTGGAGCTTATTCTGAGAGCAGTAAGCTGCCACTAAAAGCGTTAGCAGAAGAACAAAATTTTAAAAATTGACTGCCATTGAGTCAGTTCTGACTCACAGCCACCCTATGAGAGTAGAGCTGTGCCTGAGTTTCTGACATTGTAACTCTTGTAGAAACACTCGTCAGTCTCCCCAGGAGCTGGCTGATGGCTTCAAACTGATCTTGAAGCTAGAAACTCAATGCCTAACTACTATGACATCAGGGAAATGGAGTTTCCAATTTCCAGTCAGAGTTGTAAATGATTTGATAGCACCTAACTACAATTTTTAGTTTAATACCATTCTAGAAGATTCATCGAAAGAACTGGGGTCATGAATAGAAACCAGGAGATCAATGGTTCTAGAGAAAGGTACATGGCCTAGACCTGAGTGGTGAAGCGTGTGCTCGGCTCCTCGTCGCAGCAGCTCAAACCCATTCACAGGTGGTAGGAAGAAAAGCCATAGAGATTACACCCAAGAAAACCTCTGTAGCTCAGTTCTTCTCTGTAACACGGGTCACCATGAGTTGGAACCCATTTCACAGTAATGTGTTTGGCTTTGGGAGTTGAGTGGTGTGGGTGATACAGAGAGAAGCAAGCGCAAGAAAACGGGTAAAACTTGCTCACAGACTAGATATAGAAAAGGATATTATCAAGTATTACTAGTGGGTTTTATTTCTAAACTGACCCTCAAACATACTCAGATACGGGTACGACGACACATGCGAGCAGATCTCATTGCATAGTGCTTCACTGACGTTCTTGTTTTTTTTCAAACTGAAGGTTTGTGGCTACTTGGTGTCAAGCAAGTCTACTGGCGCCATTTTTCCAACAGCATGTGCTCACTTCCTATCTGTGTCACATTCTACTAAGTCTCACCATTATCTCAAGCGTTTAAAAATTCTATTGCACATTTAAAAGACTATCCCAAACCCATTGCCATCAAGTAAATTCCAATTCACAGCAACCCTATACGATGTTTACATGGGCAGGTAAACTTTATCTTTCTCCCCAAGAGCGGCTTGCAGTGAACAGTCCATCACTACGCAGCAGCACCTCCAGGGCTCTTGTTGACAGATGATGGTATTGTGTAAACAGAACTTTTATATGCAGAGAAACCAAAGTGAGACTTATTTTATTTTAAAAGGGCGACTTGCAATATTTACTGTATTTGCACTGATCTGAAACGGGACCTGCAACATCTCCAGGGTTTATCTGTATCTAAGATGTTCATAGCATTGTTGTTTTATAACAAAAATAGTGGGGGGATCTAAACATTCATCCCTAAATGATTAAGTAGATTAAGGTCATCCAAAGCAATGAAAGATTATGCAGTCACTTAAAATTATATACATCTATATTTAGTGACAAGAATTATTGGGAGGCGGGATGGGGGTGGGGGTGGGGGTGTTGTAAGAAAGTAAAAGGAAGACGATGTCAAGGAGCCCAGGAAGGAAAAGAATGTTTGGAAACTGAATGTGGTAGCAATTGTACTTGATGTGATGGAACTATGGAATGATAGATGTATTAACTCCCAATTAGTAATAATTTTTAAAAGAATTATGTATTAAGGGGCCAATCACAAAACATATAATTCCATTTTTAAATAGAGCATCTTTTATTTAAAATGTACTCATACACACAAAGCACATTTGTGCTTACATACCCACTATTAAAAAAATCCCCCAATAAAATGATTTATAAAAAGTAAATATATATATATATAATTTTAAAAATCAGAGAGTTATACATAAAAATAGTACATTTTGATAGTTTGGATTTGAATGATTAACATCTTGATACTTTCCATACTTTGAAATGTTTGCAAAATCTGTTCAGCTTTATAGTAAAAGGAAAAGTCATTTTCGAAAACCAGCAGCCAGACACTTATTAGGACAATAGAACTTGGTTGTTTCCCATAAAGAGACTGCAAAAGCAAAGAGACTACAGAGAAATAATAACTAACTTTTCCATGAAAGGCTGTGATTTACACACCTTGAACACATTTTTACACTCACAATTGTGTTTACTATATTAGTTTAAGATGTAATAAGGATTTGGTGAGCTGGGGACATCTCAGGATTGGAGAACAAAGAAGGCATTCAAATGTAACCAATATTTAACTATAAAACATGCACAGAAATATCACTTCACTGTAAAGCAAGCAATTGGGTTCCTTTAATATTTAACCTAGGGAGCTCTTTATTTTCTTTTACCTATGGACCTGCATTCTTTACAAACCATCTCCGGTTCCACATTGAATTATGTAACACAGATACCCCAAAAAGAATGGGCAAGAATGTGCAATTTCAAAGAGCAGTTAGTCATTTTGACTTCATGTCACATGACTGCTTGCTCAGGCTATTAAAAGTGTCATCTACCGGGGACAAGACTGGAGACAGTGTCGGGATTGGCCCCGTCTGACCCCACCACACCGAGGCAAAACACTAAGGGCGTGCGGCAGAGCTGCTGGGTGAGCAAAGCAGGGAGGTCCCGGGGAGTGCCAAGGATAGACTTTGGGGGCAGGGGGTGGCACCCCATCGGACTCAACTGGAGGACACTCCTAGAGGTCAACAGACAGACCTTGAACTATTTACAGGGTTGTTGTTTTTTAATCTATTTATTTAATTTTTGTCATTGGTTTTTTTGTTTTGTTTTCTTTTGTCACTTTTTCTTTCTTGTTTTTTGTGCATGTTATTATCTCTGCAGGTCTATCTAGCTAAGAGAGGCTGAATGAAAAGTCTGGTGGAGAAAACAATGGAACCGATGGTTCCAGGGGGACATGGGAGAGGGGGAGGTGGGGAGAAGGAGGTGATGTTGACCAACCCAGGGACAAAGGAACTGTAACAAGTGATCCAAAATCAGTGGCAAGGAGGGTGTGAGAGGCCTGGCAGGGATTGATCAAGGGCAATAAACCAGAGAAATTACTGAAACTCAAATGAAGGCTGAGTATGATAGTGGGACAAGAGGAAAGTATAAGAAATAGAGGAAAGAAATAAGAGGCAAAGGGCATTTATATAGGTCTAAATACACACATGTACATATGCAAATATATTTATATATGAAGATGGGGAAATAGATCTATGTGCACATATTTATAGGTTTAGTATTAAGGCAGCATATGGACACTGGGTCTCCACTCAAGTACTTCCTCAATGCAAGAACACTTTGCTCTATTATATTGGCATTTCATGATGCACACCTTCCAGACATAATCGCTGAAGACAAAGCAGGTGCATAAGCAAATATGAAGAAAGCTGATGATGCCCCAGCTATCAAGACATAGCATCTGGGGTCTTAAAGGCTTGAAGGTAAACAAGCAGTCATCTAGCTCAGAAGCAACAAGGCCCACATGGAAGAAGCACACCAACCTGTGTGACCACGAGGTGTCGATAGGACCGGGTATCAGGCATCAAAGAACCAAAAATCCTATCATTGTGTGCTCACCTTCCCGGTAAGATCGCTGAAGACAAATGTGTGCATAAGCAAATGTGGTGAAGGAAGCTGATGGTGCCCAGCTATCAAGATATAGCGTCTGGGGTCTTAAAGGCTTGAAGGTAAACACGTGGCCAATCAGCTCAGAAGCAACAAAGCCCACATGGAAGAAGCACACCAGCCTGTGTGGCCACAAGGTGTTGAAGGGTTCAGGTATCAGGCATCAAAGAATAAAAAAATCATATTATTGTAAATTAGGGGGCATGCAGATTGGGGACTCAAAACCCATGTGTAGGCAACTGGACATCCCCTTACAGAAGGGTCGCGGGGAGGAGACTAGCCAGTCAGGGTGCAGTGTAGCACCCTATTTCTTAAGTGCTTCCTCCACCCTCCCACTATCATGATCCCAATTCTACCTTATAAAATTCAGCTGGACCAGAGGATGTACACTGGTACAGACAGGAACTGGAAACAGGAAATCCAGAACAGATGATCCCTTCAGGACCAGTGCTGAGAGTGCCAATACTGGAGGGTGGAGGGAAAGTAGGGTAGGGCAGAAAGGGGGAACCAATTATAAGGATCTACATATAACCTCCTCCCGATGGGAGACATCGGACAGTGCAAAACATGACAAAATAATCTATAAATTATCAAGGGTTCATGAGGGAGGGGGGAGGAGAGGAGGGGGGAAAAAAACAAGGAGCTGATACCAAGGGCTTAAGTAGAAAGCAAATATTTTGAGAATGATGAGGGCAACAAATGTACAAATTGTGCTTGACATACAATGGATGGATGTATGGATTGTGTTGAGTTGCATGAGCCCCCAATAAAATGATTTTTTTAAAATAAATCATCCAAGGCTACCTCACTCCCCAAAGACAAAAACCTTCTCTAGTGTGTAAACTGTATTATAAGTGAACCTTCCCCCAAAAATCACTACTGGATTAAACCGTTTTAAGATTCTGGCGGATTTGCTTCATCACATTTTATTGGTGATCTTAGCCACCCTTATCCCACCAACTGATAACTAAAAGGGACCATAAAAAGGGGTAAAAATAGAACAAGACTAGGCTAAGTGATGGCGGCTCTCTTAGCATGAAGACACAGCTCTCCAAAAGCTCTGTGGGCCTTTCAAAGGCACGGCTGTCAACACTGCCACTTCACCACTGCTACCTGCCTCATTCCCTGCAGAGAAAAGGGCAGGCAGTGCTTTTGTCACTGAGTTAGAAAGCTTGAAGATGTCAATTTAAAATATTAGTCCATTATATGTTGTTGTTGGGAGTCATCAAGTTATTTCTGACCCACAGCAACCTTGTGCACAGCAGAAGGACACACTACCCAGTCCTGGGCCATCCTCACAACTGTTCCTGTGCTTAAGCCCACTGTTGAAGCCACTGTGTCCACCCATCTCCTCCGGGCCTCCTCTTTGTCGCTGCCCACTTGCCTGTCAGTTTGTTGTACTGTGGTGGCTTGTGTGTTGCTATGATGCTGGAAGCTATGTCACTGGTGTTTCAAATGCCGGCAGGGTCACCCAAAGTAAACAGTTTTCGGAGGAGCTTCAGACTAATAACAGACAAAAGGGGGAGGTGGGGGGAAGGGAAGAGATGTTAACAAACCCAGGGACAAGGGAACAACAAGCGATCCAAACTGGTGGGGAGGTGGGTGTGGGAGACCTGGTAGGGCAGGATCAAGGGGAACGTAACGAAGAG
>NW_022111324.1:74881647-74890133 GCF_000313985.2 Echinops telfairi
GGACCTAATGTCGGGGGGTTAAATTAAGTGGAGAGAAAATGTTTTGAGAATGATGTACAAATGTGCTTTACACAATTGATGTGTGTATGGATTGCAATAACAGTTGTATGAGCCCCTAATAAAATGTTTAAAATTAAAAAAATAATAATAATAACAGACAAAAAAGGAATCGGTTCTCTACTTAGGAGAAAGTCGCCATTAAAAGGGCCAGAAATGACATCAAACAAGTGAAAAAGGACTGCACTGAAAACTCTACAGAGTACAGTTCTACTCTGAAACATATGGGGTCACCGGCAGTCAAAAGCAACTGCATAGGATCAGGTTTGATTTGGTCTGTTATCTATTTGAGTAAGTGAGAATAACCCAAGGATTGGGAAGGTATAATAAAAGATGGGTTCTTCTGGAAGTTTGCAAAGGTGTACACTAAACTCTCACCATCAAGTTGATTCTGACTCACAGTGACACCACAGGACAAGATAGAACTGTCCTTGTGGATTTCTGAGACTAACTCTTTACAGGAGTAGAAAGCCTCATCTTTCCCCAGGGAGTATGCTAGTGGTTCAAACTGCTGCCCTTGCAATTAACAGCCCAACTTGTAACCATGACATCATCAGATCTTCTTAGAGTTGTATGGGCCTTCTTTAAATAGAATCCACATGTCATAAACTTCACTGTTTTCAAATGTAGAACTATGGGTTTTAGTATATTCACAAAATCGTGCAATCGTCACCACTACCTAATTTCAGAACAGACAGCACCATGTAAAGAAACCTCATTCCCTCCAGCACGGGCGGTCACTAAACCATTTTCTTTGCCTAACTAGTTGCCTATTCCAGACCTTTCATATAAATGGAATCATACAATATATAGTCTCTATTTTTTTTAACCTGGCTGTCACTTCTTATGTTTCCAAGTCTATCTATGTTACTGTATTATTCCTTTATCTGGCCAAATAATATTCCATTGATTAATATACATTTTGTATATCCATTCACCAGTGGAGGAGTATCTGGGTCATTTCCCCTTTTTTACTACTTTATGAATAGTACTGCTATGAACATTTGGGTACAAGTTTTTGCATGAACATGTGTTTTCACTTAGCTTGGGCAATATACCTAGAAGCAAAATTATTGAAACTGCAGGATTATACTGTAATTATGTTTTTTTAACTTTCTGGGGAACAGCCAAACTGTCTTTCAAATGAGGCTGCACCATTTTACACGGTTTTTCACATTCTTAACACAATCATTAAGGAGCCCCGGTGGTGCCGTGGGTCAGATGTCAGGCTGTTACCCGGATGATCAGCAGTTTAAACTCACCAAGTGCTTTCCTGGAAAAATATAAAGCTATCTTGCTCCCACAAAATTTACACTCTCAGAAATCTGACATAAGGTCACTATGAGCTGAAATCAATTCAATGGCGAGTGGGTAGAACACAATCTTAAGGTATCAATTTTATGTAAGAAATTTGCTCAGGTTCATTTTATGTACCTACCACACATTATGTATGCTAACATTTTATATAATTCCTGATTTAGCTTTCCCAACAACTCTATTATTCAGAAACTATCTCCATTTTGAAGAAGCAGGTCAAAGCACAGAAAATGGTTATAACCTACTCCAAAATAAAATCGGGCTGCTAACCACACCACCAGCAGTTCGCAACCACCAGCAACTCCTGAGGAGAAAAATGAGACTTTCTACTCCCATAAAGAGTTACAGCCACAGAAACTCACTTCACAGTTCTACCCTGCCCCAGAGGGTCATCATGAGTCAGACTGACTCAATGGCAGTGAGTGTGAGTTTTGGGGTTTTTTTGGCTTTTGGGGAGTACTGTTGAATCAACTTCAATGCATAATGACCCCGACCCTGCATAGGGTTTTCTGGGTCTATAAGGAGGGAGCAGAGATTACCCAGTCCCACAGAGCTGCTGTACACCAAAATGGATTCTTTAGAAAAGGTGCACATAAATTAAGTTTATTAGAACCATAAACTTTCCTATATAAAGGTATTTCCAGAAAAGATCAATGTTCCTTTGCATAAATCAGCCCTGTTATCAAATTTTCTTTAGTAAATTGTTTCTACATATATCCAGTTATCCGGAAGCTGATTCTAACTCACAGTGGCCCCATGTGTGTGGCCCACAGGTTTCCATGGCCAGTTTTTCAGTAGTTCACCAGGTCTTTCTTCGGAGGTGTCTGGACCAGAACCTCCAACCTTTTGGTTAGTACAGAAAGATGTTAAGCATTTGCAAAATCCATAAAGTAACTTAAAACAAAACCTATCTCAAATTCACCTAAGCTTTTATAGGTTGTATGCACTTATCAAAAATCTGGACGCCCTCCCTCAAGACTATTATAAACGACCCACTGAATGGGACCTTCAGCATTATTAAGAATCAAAACAAAATAAGCATTAAATGGAGTTAAGAAAAGCTAAACCAATTGCATTGAATAAGCGTGCTGCTCAAAAACATTTACATGTTCCAAGATTAAAGAGACCACGTTAGAATTACTAATTCAAGATTTAATGAAAAAGTCAAGGAAGCATGGAGTCCTCAAAAGGGTTTGAAGTTAGGAAACCTAGGCTTGACACTCTGGTCACTCAAATGCTGCACCTATTCTTAGTTGGGATGCTAGCTTTTGTTTTTTAACCTATTATTAAATAACATTTCCTATATGCCCTGGAGGCTTATTTGGTTACACATCAGGCAGCTAATCACAGAGGTCAGCAGTTAGAAACCACCTGTTCCTCCAAGGGAGAAAGACAAGGCTTTCTACTCCCTGTACAGTTATAATCTCGTAAACTCACAGAGACAGTTCTGCCCTGTCCTATAGGGGTGCTATGAGCCAGAATGAACTTACTGGCAGACCAGTTTTTTTCATATGCCAAATACTATGCTACCCCCACAGTACCCAGTACAGATTCTAGAACATGACGAGTACTCCAAAAATGGTGGTCACTGTTGTGAGAAGATTCTGGAAAAGACCACAGTAGAAGTCCAACATATATGTAAGCGACCACTGTTGACAAGCATTGTGCGGATACCACAAAGATAAACATGCAGTCCTTGCCTCCAAGGAGCTTACAATAAAGAGGGGCAGAGAGACACAGAAAACTAAGAGTTATTAAATGCAAAAACCAAGGATACACCCATGTGTACAAGAACTCCGAGGACTAGAGGGTCATTATGTCAAGGACTACTTCCTAGATGGTCTAAAATCAGTTCCCTTCCTGTTTTCTATTCCAGAAAATTCCATAAGCCTCTAATGAAAGAAGCAGGCAGTACGCTCAGCTCAGCGTCTCTCTTTAACTGTGTTATGTTGCTCTTCACCTTATGTCACTGCTGTGAGATACTGTCAGGTCCTCCAGGTGAGGGAGACATCACAGACCATGGAACAGTTGAGGATCAACCATGGTAATCCACAAGGTTTTCATTAGCTGATTTGCGAAGCATATCTCCACGCCATTCTTTCTACACTATCTCAGTATGGAAATCCTGCTGAAACCGTTCAGCATCACAGCAACACAGCCCACCAAGGAGAGACAGGCGACTGTGCGTGAGATGTAGCACTGTCTGGAAATCACACCCTGCTCTCCTGAAAGAGGGCTTGAACTCTCCCACTGGGCCACCAATATTATTTCCACTCAACTCTGGCCATCAATTTCAACAAAAGGGAGAAAGAAAAGAGGCAAAGACAACGTAAGCTGGCAGAGAAAGAAATACCTGGTTACCTCACTTACTCCAAGAAAACTAAACAAGTGTCAAAAACCCTAAATACTGTATATAAACATCAGTAAAGGCTCTGTGTTGATGCTCTCCGTAGGGTGCTCCGTGTCCTACTGTCCACTTTTGAGGAATTAGCCACTGAAGACTCTATGGAGAGCATCAACACAGAACCTTTACTGATGTTTCTAAAGTATTTGGGGTTTTTGACACTTGTCTCTTTGGGGAAGACAGCCTGGTCTTCTCCATGGTCTGTTCTTAGTCTGGGAGCTCTGCTGAGACCCATTCACTTCATCTGAAATACCAGAGATAAAGAACACTTGTGAAGACGGCATAGGACCAGGGGCTGCTTCGTTCTGTCGTAGATGGAGTGGCTAGAATGGGAACTGACTCAACAGCACATAGCAACAAATTTTCTGTTGATTCATACTCTTCAAGATTTATTCATTTAATAAATATGTATTAAGTGCCCATCATATCCAGATAAAAGGTACTAACAGAGAAAAACTAAAACGTGGTTCCTGCTCATTAACTAATAAACCGCTGTGGGAAAATCGCACATCCAACAGCTACAGCAGATATAAATGAAGACCCATGGGAGCAGGGACTATTTGTACCCTCCCCTTTCATGAGTATCTCACTTGACACAACAAGCCTATGAAATAATAGAATTATTGCCACTTTGCTCAGTTAACAATGAGTTTGCACATAAAACTTGGATCTCTGACCATTCATTGTACAATATTCTAATTTGTTTATCATGACCACAAATGAAGATAACAAAATCACCCACAATAAGATTGCCAAATGGTCAATATACCTGCAGGGATAAACCTCAAAGGCTGCTCTCCTCACCTATAAAAAAAGAAGGCTGGGCTAGATCACAGATGTCAAGTTAGTCGCATTTCACTAAGTAACCTCCAACGTGAGACCCATATACCAAAACAATACTACACCTCTCACCAAGCCCCCAAACCGTGCATTGGTCCTTAACTACCAAACAGAACAACCAAAAACCGACATCACAACCATCAAGTCTCAATTCAGACTCACAGGAACCCTTATAGAAGAGAGTAGAACTGCCCATGTGGGTTTTGGAGACTAAACTCTTTATGGGAGTAGAAAGCCCCTTCTTTCTCCCTCGGAGTGGCTAGTGGTTTCAAACTGCTGACCTTGTGGTTAGCAGCCCAACAAGTAACTCACTACACACCACCAGGGCTGTATACAGCCTATTTGCTATACTTACACGAAGTAAAGCCCAGGAAGGTGGAACAAATTGCCTCAAATTTTCACAATATAATTCTAAAACAGAACTAGACCTGGAAACAAGAGGATTACTATAACTCTCTAATGCTTACAAACACACAAAGCACTTTTTCTGTTATACTCTCAGTATCTAGTACAGAAGGCCCGGTGCTTCGGCACTAGCCTGCTAACCAAAGTCAGCTGTTGGAACCCACCAGCAGCTCAGAGAAAGGAAGATGTGGCCAAGCTGGCTTCTGTCAAGATTTACAACCTTGAGAACCCTATGTGGTAGTTCTCTGTCCTACAAGGTCACTCTGAGTCACTAACAACTCAATGCCAATGACTGTAATGTTGGGGTGGACCTAGTAAAGAATTAGCCTTATCTGACATATATATACCCTAGATTATGTGATTAGCTCAGTCATCCAATAGTAGATGGCTTGGACAAATGATCACAGCTCTATTCTGTTTTTTTACATAAGGAAGCAAAGCCTTAGCAAAGTCACAGTAGTGATTGGAAATCCAGATTATCTGATAATCAATCCACAATCTCCTGAGCTCTTCTTTGCCACCTGGATACATCAACTATTTTAGATCAAGCAAACTCCTTTCTTTAAAAAATAAATAAAAATTAACCAACGAATAAAAACTGTACTTTTTAAAAATTTTTTTAAATATCATGGCTGTTATCAAGTTACCACAAAATTCACCAGAAAAAGGTACTGCAACAACCTAGTAATAAAGCAAATCTTTACCCAAACAACAAGATATAGAGCTTTAAAAAATATTCATACTTTATCACAATAAAAACTGCACTCACTTAAAAGGCATATACTGTAATATTTTATATACATTAACCACCTCAAATCACAAAACATCTCATACTTATGAAACTTTACATAAACCAAACCAGCAGTTTGATTTTTGTTGGGGGGGGGGGTCTCAATCCTTCCAAAGACTTAAGTAATGAAATATTCTTTTTCAATTCCTTATTTCCCATATTTATGCCAAGTATTAGCAAGTACTTCCACAGATACTACTCTACATGTGTAAAAAAGTCTGTGAGTTTCAGGAACATAAAAGTAGTAGTTGGTTTCCTTCTGTATAAGAATTACTTCATACCAGTAACCATGCTAATCTCAATATTAAAGTCATTTGAGGGTTCTGAACACATACACTTAAGTCACAACATAATCATCAAGTCCTCTTCAGAATTCTGACCACCACAGGAAGGAATTCCTGCCCAGGCATTCCAATTTCTGGCTGGCTTCCTAAACATCAGAACTATTCCTTAACATACCCAAAAAAGGCACACCATTAAACAGACTGGCATGTACGGTGTGTAGTACCTGAAAGCATCACGGAGATTAAGTAAAAAAAGTATTTAGTTTGAAAAGTCTTTATTAAGCACTCAAATATCCCCAAAGCTTTTGCAATCAGCTGCCAAATTTTTACCCCCTCAACAGGCCCCCTTGACTTTACATGCACCTAAGCCGATGTGCATACAGCCGAGTCGCACAAACTAATCATCCAATGCCTTCCAAAGTGAAAAGCTAATCCTCCTTTCTGCCCATCAATTATTCAAACTCAGCCTACAAAGAATGACTGTCGACTGCCTAAAAACTTTTCAGACGTGTGCACCAACTCTGCACGGAAAAGCCTAGGTGTGATCTCTCCTCCCTCTCCACACTAAGCAAGCAAAGAGCTGGGAAAGCAGAAGCTACTTTTTGTGGGGGAAAAAAAGAACAAAAAAAACACTTCTAAGTGAAGACTTCATTTACCAGTGACACATTGACAACTCTATACGGCAGTGTTTAAGCTTCTCTGAACGCCAAAATCTTTAACTATCATATTTTGTTCACAACCTCTGAATCGGACAACTTTACACAAGCACTTTTCTTGAGTTGTCCCATTTTCACTGTTTTTACATTTCTTAATGTTAAGATTAACATTAAAAGGGGGATGGGGGATGACTTTAACCTCTGGCTGTTTAACTTACCAGAACCTCGCAAAAGCAGAAATCAACCCTGTGTGTGTAAAAGAAACGTGTGTGTGTGTGTATATATATATATATAATATGAGAAATAATATTAAGAGCATATCTTGTTATTAATTCCTGAGTTCTCAAGTACATCGGTAACTTGAGAAACACCAGGCTCGAGCATTTCAAACTGCAGCTTACAAAGACTGTTTTCTGGAACCAACTGATGGCAAACAAGTATGCCGTCATTTTAAACTGATCCATTACATTTGAAAATCTGTGTGAAATCCCCAAGGAAAAGGGTTCACTGAGCACTAAAACAAAAATGTTAAAGGGCATCACAGAGCCCTGTACCTTGGAGTCAGAAGAAAATATAACAATTTCAACACACAGTAAACTGAAGCAAAAACAACACAGGCAGAAATTAAAAATACCAAATAGGAAAAGTGGTCATCCTTGAGGGGAAAAAAAAAACCACCATGAGAACTAAAGTTTACAATGGAAATTTCTCAAATTAAGTTGAGAATTCCAATGACATGACATTTTCTTGCCAAAGCAAAGGAATTTGTAGATCATATCCTGCAAATCTCACTGTCTTACATTATAAAGGTCTTGGCAATGGTGGGCCATTAATCTTTAACACAAAGGAGATTCAAATCCAAATGAACTCTAAGACTCTCTCTTCCCAGAGAGAAATGGAAATGGAGTAATGAATGTGCTTATTTCCAATTGTTTAACCTAAAGGGAGGCCAATACAGATGATAACGCAGAAGAGATCAGCACGCAGTGTATTAAGTCCCATTTCTCACGAAGTCTTGCACCAATCCGAAGGGAAGGTTACGGGCGACAAACAGGCTTAGGAAAGACTTGGGGGGGGGGGGGTAGATACTCCAATGAATGACTCGCCACATCACGGTTTATTCTCTCACACAATTGGAGAAACAAAAGAGAAAAATATCACACCATATGTTTCACCGTTGCAATTAAAAAATATTTTACGACGGTACATTCAACTCTTTTCTTTGGAGCTAAAAAAAAAATGTGGCTTGTTTTATTGATTACACAGGGAAAAGGGGAGACGCTGCTGCAATGCAACACAGGCTGCTCCAGAGCAAGGGGCACGGGGTTTCCAAACAACCCCAGCCCCCTCTCGGGTGTCCGCCCCCCAAACAACTTCCTTCGTCCTACCTTTTACAGTCCCCCTGCAAACGCAGAACAAAACAAAACAGAAACATGTTGGAAGCGGATCAATCGTCTCCCCGCCGTCTCCACCATCGTGAGATTTCACCTTTGCCAGCGCCTCACCTACTTTACCTGAGGACTTTCATTACTGCAGAGGTTCCAGATCGTTCAAACTTTTCTTCTTTTAATTAAACGCGAAGAGTTTCGTAATGAAAAGGAGAAGGACGTTTGTACGGCTATCCCGGAAAAATACCTGTTTGCCAGCAACGGGCACGCTCCGGTCCGCGAACCCCTCCCCATCAGCCGGTTCGGCTGGCAGAGGCCAGGCAGGGGGGAGGGGGCCGGCAGCGG